>NW_006921836.1:200605-207348 GCF_000298275.1 Orycteropus afer afer
AATTTAAGCCTCGAGTTGCAATATTGAAAGATTCTATGGGCAAAATATTGAATGATGCAAGAAGCATCAAAAGAAGATGGAAGGAATACACAGAGTCATTGTACCAAAAAGACCTGGTCGATCTTCATCCATTTCAGGAGGTGGCATATGATCGAGAATCAATGGTAAGAAGTTGAAGCTGCACTAAAGGAATTGGCAAAGAACAAGGCACCAGGATTTGGTGGAATACCCAATGAGATGTTTCAACAAATGGATGCCCCACTGGAGGCACTCACTCGGTTGTGCCAAGAGATTTGGAAGACAGCTACCTGGCCAACTGACTGGAAGAGATCCATATTTGTACCCATTCCAAAGAAAGTTGATCCCACAGAATGTGGAAATGATCAAACAATATCATTAATATTACATGCAAGTAAAATCCTACTGGAGATAATTCAAAAATTGTTGCAGCAATATATTGACAGAGAACTTCCAGAAATGCAAGCTGGATTCAGAAGAGAACGTAGAATGAGGGATATCATTGCTGATGTCAGATGGATCTTGGCTCAAAGCAAAGAATACCAGAAAGATGTTTACTTATGTTTTATCGACTATGCAAAAGCATTTGATTGTGTGGATCATAAAAAATTATGAGAAAAATTGAGAATCATTGAGAAGAATGGGAATTCCAGAACACTTAATTTTACTCATGAGAAACCTTTACACAGACCATGAGTTAGAACAGAACCAGGGGCCACTGCATGGTTTAAAATCAAGAGAGGAGTATGTCAGGATTGTATCCTTTCACCATACTTATTCAATCTGTATGCTAAGCAAGTAATCCGAGAAGCTGGATTATATGAAAAACATGGCATCAGCATTGGAGAAAGAATCATTTACAACCTGTGATATGCTGATGACACAACTTTGCTTGCTGGAAGTAAGAATCTACTGATGAAGATTGAAGAACACAGTCTACAGTATAGATTACATCTCAATATAAAGAAAACAATAATCCTCCCAGCTGGACCTATAAGCAGCATCACAATAAATGGAGAAAAGATTGAAATTGTCAAAGACCTCACATTGCTTGGTTCTACTCTACAATCGATGCCAATGGAAAAGCAACAGTCAGGACATCAGACGACGTATAGCACTAGGCAAGTCAGCTGCAAAGGACCTCTTTCAAGTGCTGAGGAGCAAAGATGTTTCCTTGAGGACTAAGGTGCGCCTGACAAAAGCCATAGTATTTTCAGTGACCTCATATGCAAGTGAGAGCTGGAGACAATAAATAAGGAAGACTGAGGAATAATTGATGCTTTTGAGATGTGGTGCTGGCAGAGAATGCTGAAAGTACTATGGACTGCTAAAAGAACTAACAAATCTGTCCTGAAGGAAGTGCAGCTGGAATGCTCCTTAGAAGCGAGAATGGCCAGACTTCGTCTCACCTACTTTGGTCATGTTGTCAGAAGGGATCATTCCCTGGAGAATGCTTGGTAAGGTGGAGGGTCAATGAAAGAGGGGAAAGCCCTCAACGAGATGGCTTGATACAGTGGCTGTGACAATGGGCTCAAGTATAGCAGGGATCGTGGAGCTGGCGCAGGACCGGGCAATGTTTTGTTCTGCTTTGAATAGCGTCGCTATGAGTTAGAGACGACTCAATAGCACCTGACAACAACACATATGGCACAAAATCCCCCCACATCCATGCCTTTGCTCATGCTATTTTTCTAGTTGGGAATATCCTTATTCTCATTTGAAATCAATTTTATCCCCAGATGAAATACCCTCTCTGACCTCTTCCTCCTAGCACAGCACCAGGCCCTTACCTTGATTGTAACAACTGTTGCATTCTGCCTTGTAGTGTTTGCTAGGTGTTTCACATCTGCCTTCCCTTCAGGTTTAGAGGGAGGAGGAGCTACATATTGTTCATCTTTGGGGTCTTAGTATAGGCATGCAAGAGATGAACAATAGTGGTCATAAAACTAGATTGAAATAGCCTAATTCAAACATACTTATGGAAAAAAGTTATTTATGTTCAATAAATTATTAACTGTCTTGAAAGCTAAATATAAGTGTGTGTGTGTGTGTGTGTATAATAAAAGAATGTATATTCAGTGTAGGAAATTTGGAAAATCCAGAAAAATATTAATAACAAAATAGAAGTCATCTATAAAGCCCTTATCCAACAACTGCTAATGTTCTGGCATATTTTCTTCTTTTTTTTTTTTTTTATGTTTGTAACTAACTAAAGAAAAATAAATAAAGAGGGTTATATTGCATATACTATTTGTAACCTTGGGAGCTCTGGTGGTATAGTGCCTAAGGCCTTGACTGCTAACCAGAAGGCTGGCGGTTCAAACTCACCAGCCATTCGTTGGGAGGAAGACTGGGCAATCTACTTTCATAGAGATACCGCCTCGGAAACCCAAGGAGGGGTCACTGTGAGTCGGAACCAACTCTGCAGCAGTGAGTATGTGGTGCTGGTGGAGGCCAGCCTTCAGTGGATTACTTAGTATGGCTCTTCTAGCCAAGGTCTTCGTGACTCCCACCAGATGAGTGGGTGGAACTATGCAAATGTAAAGGTGTCTGTGGCCCACCAAGGGGATTGGGTAGCTGGCAGGATGGACAAAGGGTCTGCAAGGGAGCAATATGTTAGGCAAGGAAAGAATGAGTCAAAGAAAGTGCCCCAGGCATGACATTGGTGCTGGCTCTTTGGGGAAGGGATGAGGTTCCGTGGGAACCATTCTCTCTGATGGTAATCCTACAGGCATCCATCTAGTGATTATCCTGGAACAGGGTAGTTTACTCATTGTCTTTGGGCCACAGCTTCCATATACTGTCCTTGAGCTCTTTCAAAATCTCCAAGTGATGCTACCAATTCTTAAAATATTTTCTCCAAGTTCTTGGTCACATCAGTGAAGATGGAGAAAGGACAGGATTATCTGGATGGTTGTGTCACTCTGTTTTCCACCGTGGGCCTTATTGAGCTGCCTCTCCTCCCAGAGGGAAGGGGAAAGTGTCTCCCACTGACTGGGACAATGTGGTTGCTTCCAAAACCACGGCAGTATATTCTTGTCCACCCTTATTGTCCTGACATTTGTCTTGGGCTGAGGAAATCCTAGAAATGTGCTGTCTTCCCTATGGTCTAGCTGGAACACACTCTATCCATGCCAGACCTCAAAAGCTCTCTACCAGCCTCATCCTCATAACAGAGGTAAGACACCACAGATAACAACATACAGTCTCATTTATTTGTGCTTAATATACCCAGAGCTTTAACAAGAGGCTGCCACCAACTTCCTATTTACTCTGTGGAACACCAAGTGTTCTAGCACGCGATTGGGTCATAGGGTGGGGGAGATGAAGACAGGAACCAGGCAGGCCTGGAACAAAAGCTAAAGGACGCTGGGGGCCCCTTTAAGGATTTAAAATTTCATTTTCCAAGCAATAGGGAACCATCCATGGCTTTTCAGCAGGTGAGAGACATCATCAGTCTATGCCGTAGAAAAGTAACTGCTAGTACTAGGGAGGATGGACTGAGGGCTGGGGACCTGGTGGCAGGCCTAAGCCAGGGGGCAGAGCAATGGCAATGGGAATGGGGCAGATTTCAAGAATTTAAGAAGTAGAAAGGCCTGAGTTGGTTGGGGTTTGAATGTGGGAGAGGAGGAAGGCAATAGACGTTTCAGCTCAGGAAATGGGAGGTGACCTTACTCAGCACAGAGAATTCTGGCAAAGGAGGATGCAGAGATGATGGGTCTCACGTCTGCCATGCTGAAGGGGAGGTGACTGTGGGACAGATTGTCCAGTGGCAGCTACATATTCCAGTCAGGGTCTCAAGAGAGGGAGTGGGGTACAGGTTTAGATTTGGGGGTCATCAGTACCCTCCATCTGGAAGCAGATGCAGTAATGTTATTAATAACAATATGAGCATTCATTGAACATTTAACATGCCAGGCACTGGTCTGGACACTTTATATGTAGTTGCTTAATTCCCACTAAAATCCTTTGGGCTAGGCACTGTCATTAGGTCCAAGTGCAGACGAGGAAACTGAGGCATAGAGTCATACCCACAGGCACCTGGATTTGACTGGCTCCAAGTCACACAGCTTCCAAGTGGAGCAGTCAGGAGTGGGTAGTGTCTCCACTCTCCTCTCTTTGGAACACCATCCTGGGGAGAGGGGTTTGTGGACTGCAATGGCGACAGGAGTGGGAGTTACGGGAGGTATAGGCAAGAGGTGCCCATGGGCTGAGATGACTGGTACCTTCCATTTAGAGCTGCAGGTGGATGGAGTTTGAATATGGGTTGGTTGGGGATGCAGGGAGATTAAATAGGGCTTCTTTATAGGGGAAGTTTATTGATAATAGAGAAGAAAGAAATAGGGCAATGGCTTGAGGGTAGGACAGACCTAGAGAAAGGTTTTGAGAAGGGGGCATTTTGTAGTGCATGCAGGGGTGAAGCAGGAGGGGGAAGAGAAAGGAAAAATTAATAGAGTCTCTTGTAACAGGCAAGAAGGGTTGGCTTAAAACCAAAGGGACTTCTCATCTTCTGAGAAGACAGTAGGGCCCTGAACTTAGGCAGAGGTGGGGAATGGGGAAAGAGGAGCATGAAGGGAGAATGAAGAGAATCTGAGAACCAACAGAGTACAGGGAGAGGGCTACAGCCCCGAGGCTCCCGGCCACTGAGCCTGAGCGAGGAATGCCTCCACCCGGGCAGAGGAGGAGGGCTGGGAAGGGAGCGACTCTGAGCTCACTTTTAGGCTTCTTGAGTTTGAGGTGTCCCAGACGCAGACCCTCTGCAGGCAGTTGAGTGTGAGGGGCTGGAGCACAAGAAGGAGCTCTGGGTGCCCAGGGTGGGGCAGTTTCCACTCAGAGGCAGCGGTGGGAGGGGGGAGGTGAAGGGCAGGGAAGAATGTCTGAGGTGAAGCTCTCAGGAGGATAGCCCCAAATGGAGGTCAATGTTAGCAAAGCGCAACAAGAGTGTGTTTCAAAGAAGAGCATCCACTACAGCGATCGGTTTTATTTGATGAAGAGGGGAAGGCCCTCAACAAGATGTATTGACATGGTGGCTGCAGCAATGGGCTCAAGTACAGTAGGGATTGTGAGGCTGGCACAGAACCAGGCAGTGTTTCGTTCTGTTGTACATAAGGTCGCTATGAGTCAGAGACAACTCAATGGCACATAACAACATAACAACAACAAACAACAATTTTTAAATTGATGAGCAATCCACAGAAGAAGGCAAACAGGACCATCTTTGTTTGCAGGTGCATGTTCTGGATCCTGAAATACCAAGGTGACAGAGATGAGCTACAAGGGGATCTTGCAAGTAAGCAGGCAAGTGGTAGGTGAACTGCACTGTGGGTAAATGAAAAGTAACACATTTGATAACATACTCTAGACTCTACTCTCAAGGAGGATAAATCCTGAACTCTCAGTTACAGCTCAGGAAAGGGGTCTGAAGTCAGCATAGAGGCATGGTCATTCCTGCTGGATCGAGTCTTTCTTTAACCTATGTCTAGGAAACCCTGGGTGCTGGAAACAGTTAACATGCTCTGAAAGACTGGGGGTTCAAGTCCACCCAGGGCACCTCTCATGCAGATCTACTTCTGAAAAATCAGCTATTGAAAACCCTATGGAACACAGTTCTACTTGGACACTTATGGGATGCCATGAGTCAGAGTCGACTCAAGGGCAATTGGTTTTAACCTGGGGTCTAGAGACAGCCATCTGGAAGTCCAACAGTTGCCTAACATTGATGCATCAGCAAGTGAAGGAGCACGGGTGTGGGGAGGAGTGGGAGAGGAGTGGTCCTCAGAGGGTCTGGGAACACAATCTGGGAGCTCTGCTCAACAGGCTGTTGCCTTGGCAACCTAAAGTTGCACCTCCAAGGAGGGTGCGGTTTGGAGGTTTCTCCTCCCAGGTTCCCCTACTGGAGAAATTTACCCTTGGCATGCAAATGAGGGAAACACATGTTGTCTGGGGCACTTTGGTTTGTGTTTTTTTTTTTTACATCAGATGTCTCTCTGACTAAGCACGGTTCAGCTGTCTCAGCATGGCTAGTGGAAGGCAAGCCCTCAACAAGAGAGGGGAGAAAGCTATCCCCCAGGGTCTGAGCCCAGATGGGCAAGTGCTCTGAGGCAGGCTTTTCCAGGGGAGGCTGCACACGCTTTTTGACAGCTGCTTGGGACAGAGCTGGAACTGCATTCTGGCCTTCAGCTCCCTCAGATCCCTTAGGCAGCTCATCTTCAGAGTAGGGCACTTAGCAGTCACCACCTGCCCCACTCCAGTCACCCCCAAAGGGCAGTCTGAAACCAAAACATGTGGACAACGAATAATCAAAGTCGGTTTCCCTTTTTATAGAGTTATTGCTGTGGAAAATTTCCCAGGGCTCAGAAGCCCCTGAAGCGATTAGGGATGTTGTGGGGGGGATGGGATGATGGTAGGTGGTGTCCCATGAGGTTAATGCGTGGATCTTTGATTCCCTCCCTCCTGTCATCTCTTTATTTTGCTAACCTCAGCACTTTATTCTGCTTCCTTTCGTGGCCCCTAATTCCCAGGGGGCTGCCCTCTCCCTCGCATTTCGGCTGTCACAAACCCCAGATGTGCGTCCACGTTCCTGGCACATCTGCAACCCCTCCAGGTAGCCCTGCTTCTGGGTTCCGCTCCCAGCCGAGGTCTCGGGTCTCCCCGCCCCACCCCCTACAGGCTCGCCTTCCCCGCTCGGCTTCCGGAGTCGGGAGGGGCAGGACGCCCCGCACCCC
>NW_006921836.1:207842-228445 GCF_000298275.1 Orycteropus afer afer
TGGCGCTGCTCGGTAAGATCCTCCCTCCCCTCCCGGCGCGGAGCCCGCCGGCTGCCCCTAGCGTGGTCCCGGCCGGTCCGGCAGCTCCACCTTCTCGTGCACCGAGCGCTGAGGCGCCGCCCGGAGGGCCGGGCTGTCGCGAGTTTGATTCCCCGTCCTGCTGCTACGGCTCTGGGAAGCCCGCGCGGCCCCAGCCGCGTGCGCCAGGTCCGGGCCCTCCCACCGCACCCCAGGCCTTGATTCGGGGGCGTGCGGGGAATCTAGGAGGCTGGGCGCGAGGCCACAGGGTTAGAGGGGTAGTCGCAGGCGGGCGACACCAGGCAGGGATGCGAGGCCTCTCGGAGCTGCGCCGCCCGGAGCCGTGTCGCCTGGAGCCCCTTCTCGGGCCGCTCCCCCTTTTGTGTGGGCGCCGCTCCCAGTTTTGCCAGGGCCCAGGGGCGCTGGCTGGGCGGCGACGGCCAGGGAGGGGTGCCTGTTGGGGGAGCTCCTTTTAGGGGGAGGGGAGGTTCGCTTCCTGCCCTCGCAGATGTCACAGGGTCTGCACAGCCTCTCCTAGTCCCACCCCGTCCCCTGGGAGCTACATCTCCCGTCAGCTCGACCAGGAAAGTTCAGAACGCTCAGTCCCCGCCCCTGCTCCTCCGCCCCTTCGTCTCTAAGTGCCCTGAGCACTAAGCTTCAGGGGGTTGGTGTGTGCCTTTATTTCGTTTTCTCTGTCTTATTCTTTGCATTGTTGCCTTACACCTAGCACTGGCTTACCCATTTCAGTTACCCTTAAAAAAAAAAAAAAAAAAGTTTTAGCTCCAGAAAACTTACACTGAAATTAAAAGAGTTGGAAAGGGATTTGTGTTAGTGTTAGGGGGTGTGTGGGTGTGGGTGGTTAGATTTTTCTATTTTTGATGAAAGTGGAGGGTGAGGGGGTTGACGGGGAGCTTGGGAATAAAAGGTCATGGAAGTGAGACAGGATACAGAAGACCATCCTTACCTCACCCTCAGAGGCAGGAGCATCATGGAGTAATAGGCATGAGCCTTCTGGTTGGCTGTCTTGCAACTTAGGCACCTGGCCCAGGAGAAAGGACTCAGGGAGATGTTCTGGCCTCTCGTTCTTTTCTTTGCTGGGCATGCTTCTCTCTGGTACAGCCTGGTGGGTGTTAGCCAGGATGCCTCATAGAAGTGAAGGACACCTGTAGTTCTTCCATGAGGGTTTGGCCCTCTCTGTTCCTGAGAGTGGAATGCGGTTGGGACCTCAACTTCAACGGAGTGTCGCATCTCCTGGATAAAACTACTTGGCTGGGAGAAGCCTAGCTCATGCCCCAATGAAGCTGGAGAGTGTGTGCAGGAGGCTTGGGTTTGAAACCTCCTTGTCCTCCACTCTGCAGCTGGAAGGAGCAGGAGACTAGGGAATAGGAGTAGTGCTAAAGAGGTATGTCGTGAATAGAAGGAAAACCCTGGACATCTAGGATGGCTCAGGGGTGGTGATGGGACTGCCAGGACTTGGGGCCCCAGGTTGGGGTCATGAGCCCTTTTGAGAATCTGATTAGATTGCTAACTATCTCTCCTTGGAAACATGAATATATACAGTATCTTAGTTATCTTGTGCTAGCTGGTATGACAGAAATACCACAAATGGATGGGTTTAATAAACAGATCTATTTTCTCAGAGCTTAGGAGGATAAAGACTTCAGGGCGCCAGCTACAGGGGAACGCTTTCTCTTGTTGACTCTTAAGGAAGGTCCTGTCTTCAGCTTCTGCTTCCTGGTTCCTTGGAGATCTCTGTGTATCTTGGCATCTATCTCACTCCATCTCTCTTCTGTTCTCTTGTTTAATCTCTTTTTATATCTCAAAAGAGATTGACTCAAGATACACCCTGTACTAATCCTGCCTAATTAACATAACGAAGACAACCCATTCCCAAGTGGAATTTTAAGCACAGGCATAGAGGTTAGGATGTGCAGCACATATTTAGGGGACATAATTCAATCTGTAACATGCAATAGCACATTTTTTATTCAGTATCAGTGGTTAATATACCACCTTGGAACTGGGACCTCCATTAAGACCCCTGCTTGAAAATTTGTGATTTAGCCTAGACCATTCAGAACAGTTCTCTCTGGGATGGGTTGGGGACTAATTCCAGGGTGTCAAGAGCAGATCTCTTGGAGAAGTGTTTTCTCATGATCTTCTGATACACCTTCGGGCATATGCCCACGGAGACCTGGAAACTCTCGACTGGAATCTTACTTAGTTCCTTTCAGCTAGCCAGGGAATGGTGGGGAGATGGGGTGGCCCTTCTTCCAGGGCAGATTTCTCTATCTTGTGGAAGACTGTGGGCACTGTGCTTGTTGTTGTTGTTAGGTGCATCGAGTCCGCTCTGACTCATAATGACTTTGTGTAAACAGAACAAAACACTGCCCAGTCCTGCACCAGCCTCACAATCCTTGCTCTACCTGAGCCCGTCATGGCAGCCACTGTGTCAGTCCATCTTGTTGAGGATCTTCCCCTTTCCTGCCGACCCTGCATTGTACCAAGCATAATATCCTTCTCCAGGGAATGGACAACATGACCAAAGTTAGGTGAGACGAAGTCTGGCCATTTTTGCTTCCAAGGAGCATCTTCTTCTTGGATAAATTTGTTAGTTCTTCTGGCAGTTCATGGTACTTCAGTATTCTTCTACAAAACCACAACTCAAAAGCATAGACTCTTTTCTGTCTTCCTTATTCATTGTCCAGCGTTCATATGCATGTGAGGCAACTGAAAATACCATGGCTTGGGTTAGGTGCACCTTAGTCTTCAAAGAGACATCTTTGCTCTTAAACACTTTGAAGAAGTCTTTTGCAGCAGATCTGCCCAGTGCAATACGTCGTCTGATGTCTTGACTGCTTCTTCCGTTGGTGTTGATTGTAGATCCAAGTAAGATGAAATCTTTTGACAACTTCCATCTTTTCTCCATTTATCGTGATGCTGCTCCATTTATTATGATGGCACTGTGCAGGACTATTGAGTTAGAGGTAAATGAGGGCATTAAGGTGAGCCTTGGGTTTTTGGGTGTCTCAGGTGGGTGTGAAGGCCTTTGAGAGTCCCAGCTCACTCTTGGGGAAATGGAGTTGAGGTAGGAGGAGGAGCTTCAGTGGAGAATGTGTTAAAGAAACTCCTCTTCTTGACAGAGGCCTTGGGGCAGAATTATCAGTGCCTGAGCCCTGGGTATTATAGGTTCTTTAGATCCTTTTGGGCTTTAAAAGGCAGGTAGTGGCCAGAGGGGATGTCTGTCGATCCCCAGTGTAGTTCCAGGGGGTCTGGTCTGGCCTGCCATTTCTTTCTTTCCCATAGTTCACTGGGCCCTGAGCGTGTATGTCAGAAATAGAGTCAGCTTTCCCCACATTCCGCGAACAGCAGCTCCACAATGCCGGCACCCCCCATCCCCAGCCCCCACCCTGCACCATGGTGGTAAGTGTGGCTGCCTTCCATCCTGGTGATGTCTTCTCATAAAACTTTCAGGATCAAGAGATTCCTGACCAAGAAACAAGCAGAATCACCCCATTCCCCAAGGATTTGAAGGAAAACTGGTAACAAAATCAGGTACAACTCCAAGGGCAGCCATTGGAGAAGACCAAGCTGGGTTTATAAGGAGTCACACATGTGGTGGCTCACGTATTCACCTAGGTTCACTAGCATTCTACCAGATCATGTTTAAAATTTCACTGTGATCTGAGCAATTGAACATGTATTGGGAAACCTCTGGTTTCTTCCTTTGTTTTTATACTTCCATATTAAGAGATTGACTAATAAATATGTGAGAACGTTGGTTTGAAAAAAATAAAAACGACAGCAACGAAACAAAAAACACACAAACAAACAAACTCACTACCATTGAGTCAATTCTGACTCATAGTGACCCCCAGTGGGTTTCCGAGCCTGTAAATTTACGGAAGTAGATTGCTGCATCTTCCTTCTGTGGAGCAGCTAGTGTATTTGGACCACTGTCCTTGTGGTTAGCAGCCCAGTGCCTTAAGCACTATACCACCAGAGCTCCTGGTAACACAACCAGTTGCTGTCAAATCAGAATTGACTCATGGTGTGTAACAGAGTAGGATTGTGCTCTCTAGGGTTTTCAATGACTGTTTTATTTATTTATTTATTTTTTAAGTAGATAGCCAGGCCTTTCTTTCAAGGCACCTCTGCATAGACTTGAGCCTCCAACTTTACGGTTAGCAGCTAAAGGTGTTAACCATTTACACCACCAGGGACACCCTTTTCTACATCAATATTATTATTATTATCAATATTATTATTATCATTATTATTATTATTTCTGCATCAGGCTGCTAAAGTTCCAAGGCTCATTATCAGGGTATATCTTTGATAAGCCTTATAGAGGCCGAGGCTGGCTTTGGCTTTGGAAGGGGTGGGAGGGGTAGGGTAAGACTCTTGAATTATGAGCATAGGGGACTGCACAATGAGGAGGGGCTGAAATACCAGGAATGATGGGTAGATAAGTGAGTTGGGGGCTGAATGACCCAGCATTTGTAGCCCTGATGTTGTGGAACAAGCTGACCTCCCTTCTCTGGGTAATGTGCCCTATAATCCTGAGGACAGGAGTAGGGGAGGGCAGATCAGTGAGGAGGCTTAAATGGCTTTCTTTTCTTTCTTTCTTTTTTTTTTTTTTAACATTGGTTCCCTGAGGAGCAGGGCATAGGGGGGTTCTGGAGGAAGGGAGCCCAATGAGGGGAGATTGAGGGCGGGTCCAATAAGCAGTGAAGAGTGGAAGCTGATCATCAGTGTCCCTGAGCTGTAAAGGTAGAAGTTGTGTTGATGAATGTCTGGGTGTGTATGTTTTCACCACAGTACAAGTAAATAATAGTAAAAATGGAAAGAGTGGAAGCTGTGGGGATGAGGAGTTCCTATGAAGAAATAGGCTGGACAGTCATAACTCCAGCACTCATTGACCCCTGCTTTGGGTCAGACCCCATTCTAAATGCTTTGCTGGATCAACTCATTGAATCCTTGAAAGATCCTATGACATTTAGATCTATTTTTTCAGGTGCAGAAATAGAGACATAAAATGGTGAAATAACTTGCCCAAGATGACATGACTAAAAAGTGGCAGAGTTAGAATCTGAACCTAGGAAGGCTGGCTGCCGAGCTGAGCTGGGAAAGGCAGTGGGAGCAAGGAAGAGGGTGAGGTGCTCTGCTTGCAAGGTTGCCAGTGTAAATCAAGGAAGGCAACATTGGAACATGCCTGGAGGGCTCAGTTTAGTAAAGTAGGCTGAGAACCACTGGCTAAGTGCCGGATGTTACTGGGGTCTGGCTTAAAACCCAGAGGTCACAAAGACATGGCCCTTATCCTCAGGATGCCCTCAGTCTAGTAGGGGCACAGACATGTAAGCTGAGGATTCCAGTTGCCATGGCAAATGCTGTGATAAGACAAAGTAGTACAGAAGGGTGTGCTTTGCCAACCAGAAGAGGAGTTGAAGCAGGGAAGACTTCCTGGAGGAGGAGACATGTAAGTTGAGTGAGGATAAAAGTGGCTGCATCTCCTAGGCTTTTAGTCTGGCCAGAGATGAGCTGAGGGGCCAGTGTGTGGACATCAGAGAAGGGTCAGCTTTTCTGAACTCTGATACTCCCTTTCAGGGTGAGACAGGAAATGGGAAGCGTGGTTGGCTTCCTTGATGCTGTTGTGGTTTTTAATAGCCAAGAATCAATGTCACCTCCTGTAATGCCTGCAGTGAACATGCTGAAGAAGAAATAAAAATCTCGCAAGAGTTATTGCTCAGAACACAGTGATTCATTCTTGACTCTCCGTACTTAGAAACAGAACCAGAGGCAAATGAATTTAAACTGCGGAGGAAGGACTCAAGGAAGGTATGAGGAAAGCATTCCAGAGAGAATGTGAGATGTCAGAGCTGGTGACTCATAGGAGTGGAGAGGAATGGCCTCCCTTGAAGGTCTTGGGAAATGGGGACAATTTTCCTTTGTCTTTGTGGTGTAGGGGATTTCCCCTGGAGACAAGAAGGTGAAGTGGAGGCCCCAGAAGTCCATATCATCTCAGTGATTGGAGGATGTAAAAGGGCCTGGAATTTTTGAGGTAGACAGTTGCTCAACTCTGGCATAACCCTTATTTTGCCACTGAAGCGATTAAAGAATGCCCAGTGAGACTGGCCTGCTCATCCAATAATTAGACACAAACTGCATGTGTAATAAACTGTGTCTCCCCAACAGCCGGGGCTGTCCCCCTGCATTGATCCTGGTCAGAAGGGGTGCTTACTGGGAGTGACCCACAGCCCTGCAGGATGGGGTGCCCAGGCCTTGTGAAAAGAGCTGTAGGAAACCAGGAAGCAGGTGACCACTTGTCTGTGTGTTGGAACTAGAGGAAGCACCAACTCCCACCATAAGGTCTTTCTGAGAATGGCATTCCCAGTTGGAGCCAGTTAGTCTTATTCACATTGGTGGCCCAGCACCTAGGAGAGCTTCACATGCAAACAAGACCCTTGGTAAACTTTGTTGAATGAATAAGGAGATAGCAATTAATCTAAAAGTTATTTCTCTTTGACATACACTTGTTGGGGCGGTGCATTCACCCTTTGGATCCTGTTTTGCTTAAGCTAACAGTAGAATCATTTCATAATACCCCCAGCAACAGAGAGAGGCACCCAAGAGTGTGCGGGGAGCAAGGGGAAGATGACCAAAATGCAGTTTGAGGTCTTTCTCAAAACTGATGATGATTTGAAAGCTCATCAAGGGCTGACATTATGTTTGCTTATGATGATTTTGGCTGTTGGCGTTTGTTTGCTTCTACTCTTAGCACCAAAGTCAAGGCTGCATTTTTCAAATTTAGAAAATGCATACAGAGATCTTGGAAGAGAAAAAGGCTTGCTCTCAGAAGGAAATCTGATTAAGAATGAGCCAAATATGAACTGATGCTGGACAATGAGTTTAAAATCCCAGGCTGTGAACTTTAGTTCCCAGGATGAATTTAAATTGACTTGTGCAAATTAAAGAGAAGTAGCATCGTGTGGAGAACATGATGTCAAGAACTCTTGCTTCCTCCTCTAACCCCATCGTTCCCTATTCATTAAGGAAGCATCCGGTTCCAGTAGGGCCTGTGCAAAGCTGTATTTTTTTCCGAAGACCAGCAAGCTAGACTTGGAGCTCTCTTGAGGAGAGGATGGCCTGTGGTCATGTACGGTGATCAGCACGGGAAATGATTTCACTTTGTTCAGGTCTGAGATTCCTTTCGGTTTCAGACTGTACCCGGAGCTGAGAGTAAGTGAGCTAGAGAGAGGGAGAGAGCCTGTGAGGGGGAGGGGGGAGGCTAGGAGAGTTTTCACCCTTGACTATGTGGCTGATGGCAAGGTGGGTGTGCAGAGAATTGTGCACAACACAGGGAGAGGGAGAAGATGAATCTGAATCAGAGATGGAGTCCAAAAAGGCATCATGAACGTTCATGTGTCTGGAGACTGGTCCAGGTGATGAGGGAGGAAATGTGTGACAATACCAGGAGGTATGAATAGGGCAAAACCCCTTGCACTATTATAGGAGTACTGAGCTGTGGGCCAGGACTCAGAGGGAAGTTCTAAAGCCACAGTTTACCTGGATGTGGTAGATTTTCCATGAGCAGGTGTAGACCGCACAGGAAAGTGAGGTGTAAGTAAGCCACAGGGTCTACATGACCTTAAGGTTGGCCCCTCTTGTGCAGCTTTTTTTTTTTGCATTTGACTTTCCCTTTCTTTAAGCCAAATTAAAATTTTTGAGCTGATAGTTGCTGACTTGTGGACCCTTGCATGTTGGCGTACCCTCTAAGAACCACAAGCTGTCATTTTTCCTGAGATGGTTTGGGCCAATCTGGCCGTTTCACAGGGCTTCATTACCCTAGCCGGTCAGCAGTTTTCCTCCGCTGCCTGGACCTGGCTGAGGCGTACACAGATACTCCATTCCAGCGCAGCAGCACTTGAACAGGGTTGCGTTCTATTTCTCCTCAGTCATAAATTCACATTATTCGAAAAAGAGAGAATCACTAAATTTTAAAGCCGGAAAGGATTTAGAAGATCATCCCATCTACTCCTCGAGGAATTTGTGGTCCTAGGTTGTTAAGCACCTTGGAAAGACGTATGGTGTGTAGTTAAGAATAGACTGCCTGTGTGTGAATCCAGCCTGTGCCAGTGGCTGTTGCGTTCTTGAGGCAAGTTACTCAAACTCTCTGAGTCTTAGTTTCCTGATCTATACAATGGGGATAATACTATTACCTAAGGCACTTGACTGCTAACCAGAAGGCTGGTGGTTCAAACGCACCAGCCACTCCTTGGAAGGAAGGTTGGGCAATCTACTTCCGTAGTGATACTGCCTCGGAAACCCAAGGAGGGGTCGCTATGAGTCGGGCCGACTTGATGGCACAAAACAACAACAACAATGGTTAGTAATGAGAATCAAATGCTTTCGTGTTTATTAAGCCCTGAGCACAATGCTCGGCATTTTGTAAGCTCTTGATAAATGTTAGTGGCTCCTGCTGCTGCTGCTACTGTTATCCCCCCCGTCTCCATGGAATCCCATAGTTAGTTAGTGGTAGAGCCAAGACGAGACTGAAGAACTCTGTTTATTCCTAGTTCTCGCTAGCATGACCATAAGGTGATTTTATCGCAGTTTTAAAATAACATGAAGAACATTTCTGAAAGCCCTTGTCCAGAAGTTTCTAATGAATGTTCATAACATATCTAGAAGAGGTGAGCTTAACCCATTTATTAGATACAGCTAGAGTTTGAGCATGAGGTCGCATGTTTATGAAATAATTTCTTTCTACAATATCGTTTACCAGTGTTTAGAAATTTCCTAAATGCCACATTGGTTGCCTCTGCGGAAAGATTGGGGTGTGTTTAGAGGTTTTTGTTGATGCATTCTTTTCAAATTGGAAACATCCATTTCAATGAGTTGTGATGGCAAAGCAGACTTTTGGGTGTAATGGAAATATTTCTGTAGCCTGGCTGCTATTTATCAAGGGTGAAGACAGTGCAGATGTTTTTGAAAATATGGGCTTGGCAGAAGTCCACATGTACTAGCCATGCCTACACAAATGCATTCTCACATGATTCACACTGACCCTTTTGCAATTGTTGACAGCTTGGGAGACTCCCAAGGGAGATGTTTTAGTCAGAAACATGGTTGAGGACATTGTGAACCTCAGCCTTGAGGGGTGTCTTGATACCTCAGACTAGGTGGCACCCTCCAGCTCTAGTGGGGCTGCTTTGGTGTATTTTCTTGGGAAATGAAAATGAATGGAAATTAATTTTGTTCTGGACTCTTGCAACTTCCCTTGACATACTGGCACCCGTAGGGGTTATAGAGTTGAAATCTATCTTCAGTGTTAATCCACAGGATTTCTCAAATTTCCGTGCCCGAGGGAAGGAGTGTCTTAAAAGAGGGAAATGTGTGAGTGTGATTTGGAGTTGGGGACCAGAATTCCAGTCCCAGGTCTGTCACAAGTTGGCTGTATCATCCTGGAAAAACAAAAAAAACCTCACTGCTGAGTTGATTCTGACTCATGGGGACCCCCATTGGGTTTCTGACCCAGTAAATCTTACGAATTGTTTCTTCTTCCTTCTGTAGAGCACTGGTGGGTTTGAACCACCAACCTTCTGGTTAGCAGTCCATTGCCTTAGGCACTAAGCCTCTAGAGCTCCTTGTGTCATCCTAAGCAGGTCATTTAACTTCTGAAGCTGTACTTCTTTCTTGGGTGGTGCACACAGTTAAACATTCAACTGTTAGGGAAGAGGTTGACAGTTCAGACTCCCCCAGAGGTGCCTTGGAAGAGAGGCCTGGTGATCTGCTTTTGGAAAGTCGTAGCCTTGAAAACTCTATGGAGCAGTTCTCCTCTGCACACTTGGGGTCAACATGAGTCAGAATCAACCCAGTGGCAACTAACAACAATACTCTATTTAATTATCGCCACAACAACAAATGGCTGTTGAACACATCTGTTAAGTAGAGTTGGTAAGAGTAATCCCTACTACATAGGAAAGGAGCTCTGGTGGCACAGTGGTTAAGCACTCATCTGCTAACCAAAAGGTTGGCAGTTCAAAACCCCCAGCTGCTTCATGAGAGAAAGATGTGGTAGTCAGCTTCTGTAGAGATTTATCCCTTTGAAATACTGTGGGCTGGTTCTGCTCTGTCCTATAGCCTCATTATGAGTCAGAATCAACTTGACAGCAATGGGCAATGAGTGTACTGAACAGGGATTGTTGTGATGGTTAAATAACAATAATAATAATAAGACATAGTTGCCATCAAGTGGGTTCTAAGGTGACCCCCATATGTATCAGAGTAGAATTGTGTGCCCCATTAGGGTCTTCAGTGGCTGATTGTTTGGAAGTAAATCACTGGGCCTTTCTTCCAAAGTGCCCCTTGGTAGTAGACCTGAACCTTTAAGATCATCCATTCGGCTCCTAGAAGAATTTGTGGTCCTGTGTTGTTAAGCACCGTTTTGGTAAGCAGCTGAGTTTGTTAACAGTTTGTACCAATTATTTAAGTGACTCTTAAATAATAACCAAAAACCAAACCAAACTCACTGCTGTCAAGTCAGACCTGACTCATAGTTACCCCTCCTTGGGTTTCCAAGGTGGTATCACTACAGAAGTAGATTGCCCAACCTTTCTTCAGAGAGTGGCTGGTGGGTTTGAACCACCAGCCTTCTGGTTAGCAGTCAAATGCCTTAGGCACTACACCACCAGAGCTTCCTAACAGTCAATTTTCATTGAGTGCTTATTGCATGCAGAATGCTTTTCTAAGTATCTTATGAGTATTAATTAATCAACACTATGAGATAGTTCTCTCCACTTTACATATGAGAAGACTGGAGCACAGAGGGGTTAAGTTAACTTGCCCAGGGTCACACAGCTAGTTGGTTGAGAAGCTGGGATCAGAACTCAGAATGCCAGGCTGCTCAGTTTGTAGACCTTGTTTATAAGAGTACTTATAAACTTGTAGTGTTATGATTCTTATTCTTTGACTGTTACGCTTCTCTCTTGACGAGCTGAGGAAAGGATAAGCTGAACCCGGAGGTAGATTAAGTGTACAGATCACAGTGCTGGAAAGAACGAAGGGATGGAGCTTAGGAGATCTGTTTTTGGAGTTATAGGGAAACAGCTGTTTCTAAGTTGGGACGGAGCTAAGGAGATCCCGCAGGGACAGAGAAGGACATCTTCTGGGTGGATTTTACTGTCTGCTGCGAGGGATCGCACTGTCTGTGGATTTAAGAGCCACGTGTCTCTTTCCTCTCCTATCACAATTTATTTTGAAGCCTGCCTTTGAACCCCAGGTCAGCCCTCAACTCTGACAGTCTTAGAAACTTGAAAACTGCTGAGGATAGTGAATCCTTGAGACACGCAAAGGGAAGGTGAATGGCAGGATTTTTAATGGCATTTCTCCTTTGTTGGCTTTTCTAAGTGCAAATGGGGGATGAGCCAGGGAGTGGCTTGTATTCAAGGAAGAAAAAGTTGAGAACTTGGGTGACTTCCCTTTTTCTTATGAGTTGACTTAATAGGAGAATGAATCATCCTATGAGTGAGAATGAGAAGAGAATAAAGGAAAGAGAGCAAAGGAGATCGAGGTGGCACCTGAGTGAAGCCAGAAGCCTCCCATGCCAGCCTCCTAGGACAGACTTGAGGCTGGTACAAACAGCTTGGTGGTTTGTGCCAAGGGTGAGGTCCCTCCAGGGCTTTGGAGGTACCTGCCACAGCAGCACTCAGCCTTCTCCACCCTTGTCAGACTCTGGGACCTAAGGCCTTAAAGGGAAATGAATAGAGGGTGTATGGTAGGTGTCATTAAAAAGAAACCACTGATATGATCATTTTGAAGGCATTAATGTGAAAATTCACTATGTAATACTTGTTGTTGTTGTTATGTACCATCGAGTCAAAACCTGACTCATAGCGACCCCTCCTTGGGTTTCCGAGGCAGTATCACTATGGAAGTAGGATTGCCCAACCTTCCTTCTGAGGAGTGGCTGGTGGGTTTGAACTGCCAGCCGTCTGGTTAGCAGGCAAGTGTCTTAGCCACTATGCTACCAGAGCTTTTGACCATCAGAAATATGAGTGGCACCATGTATCTCCCCTTCGCTACATCCTGTGAAAGTGGCAGGGGCCCTCTCAGTGCTGCAGCCTGATCCTGGGACATCTTGGAGATGGACGTCTTGTTCTCTACTAGGACTCCAGGAGAGAGCCTTGCAGGTGTGGGCCCTGCCAACCTCCCAGCCCCACCCACAAGCTGCCCGCCTTTCTGAGTTTGCCAGGGAGCCATTCTCTGTGATCTCTCTGTAGATCGGTGACCTTAACTTGGGTTCTAAGTTGAGGTAGGGGTTCTTAGGCTGCCGTGGAGAGATGTGTTGCAAGAGAACTCCCTCAGACCTGCCCCCCAGAAGCCAGATTTCTGAAGGTTAATATTGTGGCTGTGTTTTCGTGGCACCTGTTTCCCAAAGCGATTGCTTTTCTCAGTGATGCCATTTTATCTCCATTTGCCTCGATTTCCTTCCTGCCCCCAGACAGCAGCAGCAGCTACTGGTAATGCCTCCCATTTGTGAGAGGACTTACTCCATGCTAAGTGTTTGTTTTTGCATATCTTTATTGTGATAAAATACACATAACAAAATTTGCCATTTTAACCATCTTATGCAATTCAGTGACATTAACTGCATTCACCACACTGTACAACCATTGCCACTACTTCCAACATTTTTTCATCAACCTAATGCCAAGCATTTGACTTATATAATTAAATTCAGTTCTTATATCAACTCTGTGAGCCAGGGGTTATTGTCTTTTCAGTTGTGAGAATTGAGGCTGGGGGCTGAGGGGTAAAGTAACTTTGTCCAAAATTATTACACAGCCAGTTACTGGGTGGTCTGTTTTTTGTTTCTACTATTTATTATGGAGTTTTTCAAACTTGACAAAAGTAAAGAGACTGGTATAGTAAATTCACATGTGTACCCATCACCCAGCTTCTTTACTCCTCGTGGGGAAGCCCTGGCTGCAGCGCTTTTGTGGCATACAGCAGATCCCTATGTATGAATTGGAAGAGGCCCTTCTCCCAGGGGACACAGCTTGCTAAGCCGAGCACAGGCCTCATTTGTCCCTTTGGATGGGCACCTTGTACAGTGAACAGCCTGCCCAACTCTATGTGGTGGCCCTGCTGCCTAACTTCCTCTTCTCCTCTAGCTTTTGGTTAAGCATTCGGCTGCAAACCAAAAGGTCAGTGGCTCAAACCCACCAACTGCTTCGTGGGAGAAAGATGTGGCAATTTGCTTTCATAGAGATTTACAGCCTCGGAAACCCTATAGGGTAGTTCTACTCTGTCCTCTAGAGTTACTGTGAGTCACGAGTCAGAATTGACTCAATGGCAGTGGGTTTGACTTTGGTTGGTTATTGCCTGTTGTTCATATGACATCATTTAATCACTTCACCTCTGTGAGCCTCTTTCCTTATCTGTGAAAGGAAGATAATAATAGCAGTCCAACTCTTAGTTCAGTCTTTACTGATTGCAAGCAACAGAAACCAGCTTGGACTACTGGAAACCACAAGGGAAGTGAAGAATCACAGGCAAATCAGGGCTTCAAATGGGTTCATTCTGGTTTAGCCCCCTGCTGAGAACTTTCATTTCTACCCCAGATACACTGAGTCAGAATCTCCATTTTAATAAGCTCCCCAGATGAAGCTTATGTATACTATATTTTTTCACATTTGGTGCATTCGTGTACATGGCGTGCATAGTGCACATAGGAAACTAATGTGAGAGGGTTGCACAGCTGGCAAAAAAAAGTATCATGTGTGCGTTATTTGTGTAAAAATACAGTACATAAGAATTATCTGGGAGTCTGTAATAATCACCTGGGGATTTTATTAGAATGTAGATTCTGATTTAATATATCTGAGGTAGAAATGTAAATTCTCATCAGGGTGGATGGAATGAACTGGTTTGAAGTCCCCAAGTGCCTGGAACTAAGGCAGCTATTCTCAGTGTCTCTACTCAGTGCACCTGCAGGATGCCACTGCTTCTGTGGACCTTGCCAGATGTCATGGTCCCTTAGCTCCAACTATACCAGTTCTCATTCCAGGAACCATCAGAAACTGACTAGTGACTCTGAGCCTGAGGAGAGAATTTGATTGGCCCATTTGGGTCAGCCATCAACCACTGGTCCAGTCAGCTGTGGCCAGGAAAACATAGACATATAGTATTACTGTGGTGGCCTGAAGGAGCTCTGGGGTACAGTGATTAAAGCATTCTGCTACTACCCAAAAGATTGGCCATTTGAACCCCCCAGCACTCTGAGGGCGAAAGATGAGTCAGTCTGCTTCCATAAAGATTTGCAGGCTTGGTAACCCTATGGGACGGTTCTACTCTGTTCTGTAGGGTCACTGTGAGTTGGAATTGACTTGATAACAGTGCAGTTATGGTGGCCGGGGCCCGTCCCTGTGAGTGAGAGTGAGGCAGTTCTCAGAGAAGGAGTGGCCTGGACAGACACTGCAATGAAGGTGCCCGTGCTTACCTAGTTCAGAGATTGCTGAGTTGATTGGCTCATTTCTGTAAAAATGCTCTGAGAACGGTAAGGTGCTGCAGAAGTAGCTGACATCGTGTGATGGGTGGTATGGGATTTCTCCTTGGGAACCGTGGGGATGGCACTGCCCTGAAGGGGAGTAGGAGGAATTGTAACATTGTGAGAGAGAATATAACAGTCTTGGTGGAGGCAGGGGAGCTCATTGTGGGAGGTCACAGAGCAGGGGTGGGAAGGAGTGGATAGGGACAACGTGGGCATTGCCCGGGGTTAAGCTAGGTTTATAGGCCCTTTGACCATAACATTGTGGAAGAGAGGAAGCGTGTATCTGGAGTCTCCTCTCACGTATCTACATATGCAGGCTTCTGTAGTTGTGAAGCGGGAAGAATGTTAGGTTGGATATATAGCACTTTACTTCAGTCCCAACACTGCCCTTAACTGGCTGGGTAACTGTGAGCAAGTCACTTCACCTCTCTGGGGAATAGCTCTGCTCTTTGAAGATCCTGACTGTGTACATATGTCTCTGTAAGGCAGTGGGTATGATGTGGACTCTGGAATTAGGCACTGGGTGTACTTTTCACTTGCAACGTAGGCAAAGTTTTTAACTTCCCTGAGTCTGCCTCCTCATTTATGAAATGAGAGCAATAGTAGTACCTGCCTCAGGTAGTTGCTGGGAAGATTACATGAAATGAGTTCTCTGTAAAATATTATTAATAGAAGCCAACCAAACCCAAACTAAATTCACTGCCATCGAGTCAGTTCAGACTCATAGCAACCCCCATTGGGTTTCCAAGGCTGTAAATCTTTGCACAAGCAGACTGTCCAACCTTTCTTCCCAGAGTGGCTGGTGGGTTTGAACTGCTGACCTTCTGGTTAGTAGCCAAATGCCTTAACTACTGTACCACCAGAGCTCCCTAATAGAAGCCAAAGGCCAGGCCAATTCCAGGGACCTATGGCCAGGTATTCTGAAGGAAGGTTGGGCAATCTACTTCCATAGTGATACCACCTCAGAACCCAAGGAGGGGTCTCTATGAGTCGGGTCCGACTTGATGGCAAATAACAACAACAACAACAACATGGCCAGGTATATTAATACTATGTGCAAGATCTCACTGCCATTCACTTGATTCCAACTCATAGCGACCCCGTTGGGTGTCCAAGGCCCTTTAAATAAACATGGAGGGCTCTGTGGGAGCTGGAGAGAATGGAGGTTGGAGGGAGTTACAGGAAGAAGTCCAAGAGAATGGTAGGAAACTAGAATGGGGTGGGAGAATGAGGAGTGACTGCTGACAGGAGAGGCGAGTCTAGCCTCAGGTGGGCTGAAACGCTCGGGTGGGACGGGATAGGTTCATTCAGTTCTGACAGCACTTCTAAGGACCACCAATGAAGAAGACACAGCCCCTGGTCACCTGCTCTGCCTCTCCTCTCCCTGCCCCGCCTCTCCTCTCCCTGCCCCATCTGCTTACGGACCACATTAGCTGGGGCCTCCCCAGTATGTTGAACCTGAGGGATGATTCCACAGGACCTTAAAAGTTGAGTGGCTCCTTCACTTCAGTTCTGGACAAGGGGCTTGGGAGGCCTTTATAGCCCTTGGGCTAAAACCAGGGTCTTAGGTTTGGGATTGAAATGCTTCCTGTTGAGAAACTGCAGGTCCCTGAGAGTTAAAAAATAAATGAAGAAGCCCTTCTGGCCACAGAGCAGTTTGAGGGCTGAGTTATCTAGAGAATCTGCTCCCTCTGGTTGTTCCTGGGGAAGAGCCAAAGGGGGGCTGTGGAGCCAGGGGGCTCGCATACTCAGAAGCCCTGCGGAGCAGATAGGCCAGGCCTCGTCCTCAGTGGCCGCTTTTGTCCTTGGGCTGAGCCTTCCCTGTAGCTTTCTGCACCAGGCAGGCCAGCCAGGTTCAGGTGAGGCCGTGAGGAGAGCCCCTCCCTTTCCTCCCTCAGAGGCCGAGGTCTCGCCTATTCCTGATCCTCCTTGGCTACAGGACACGGTGATAATGAATTACATAAATAAGTAATTCCCATTAGCAGCCAGGCAGTCACAGCCGGAGGAGACAGGGCAGCGCCTGGGGAGTTGGCTGTGGGTCTGGTGGAGCCACTTCCCTCAGGCAAGCCAGCTCCTCCCAGAGCAGGGAGGACAGGGCTGGGGAAATCGCATGGCCCTTCTCTCAGGAGCCCCAGAGGGAGCTGGCCGCTTGGTCTTTGCTAAGAAGAGCCTTAATAATCCTCTTTCATTCTCTTTAGGCTTACGTTTCCAGCCAGGGACTGGGTGGAAATCAGTGCTTCCAGCAGCTGCAGGGACTTGGGGGTGGGGGAGGTTCGGCGGTGAGGTTTCCTAGAAGAGGGTCAGGGCCGCTGTCCGGGAGCTGGGAGCTGAGGCCTGTTCTGAGCCAGGCCGTGTGCACCAGGCTGCCCAGGTGGACTGTGGCCATGGCAACCCCTGCAGTAGCCCAGGGTAAACATGCTTTAAAAGGGGGCCTTGTTCCCTGTGGGGGCCCTTCAGTGGAGCCTGCTGGGGATTTTCAAACCTGGGGGTAGGAAGGGAGGGCAGTGGGGATGGGGTGGGCCTGTTTGTAAGGAAATGTCATGCCTGGTTCCCCCTCCTCTGGGCCCCAGGCATGTTTCCTGGAGGCCCCATTTCCAAAGCTCCTGTTTCTGGAGAGTGAAAAGAAGCATAAGCACTAGGAATGCCTTCAGTTTCTAGGCAACAGGGTGTGTGTGTAATTGAGGGGAGGAAAGGAAGCTTGGAAAAACAAAACAAAACATTATCACTGGCCGCCTCAGAATGGAAGGCCTCACTGCCCTAGACAAACTTCAGGACAGACAGCAAGCTAGCCAAGGCCACCTGAAACAGAATTTGGGGGCCCACTCATCCTGTTGGCAGTGCATATTAAATAAGTAAAACCTCAAAGAAAAACGCTAAAACATTCAATGTAATCACATTGGGCAGTTTGCATTGTGATGTATTAGTGAATTTTGGTGAGAAAGCTGATCTTGGCACCTGGAGTAGCCCTTGCTGTCTTTGGAGGAGCTTGGTCCCTGGATTCCCCTCATCATTTTGTCTTTAAGCTCACCCAAGTATAAAAGTCCAGGAGGATGGCACTTCGGCTTTCTGAGTTTCTAGATCACTGATGGCACCTAACAACAGCAACAAAGATCACTTGGAAGGCATTCTGTATGTATTTGTTAATGAATAAGTGAGTGATGAGTGAACTTCTGCTTCTTAGGGGAGGTAAGGGTTAATAGCCAAATATTCTCCCTTGATGTTGTGTTCTTTTTTAGCCTTGTCTGAGGGGATGGTGAGTAGCAGCAGCCTCAGGTATAGGGTGGAAGGGACCACTCTCAGCCAGGTCTCCACATCTCCCTGGGGATATTTGAGGGAGGTATGGGAAAAGATCCTAGCCCAGATGTGGGGCTCAGTCAGAAAGGAGCTAATTCTTGGCCTAGGTCATAACCAGCAGCATGAGAAAACAAGAGTCTGATCTGGTAGAGTTGCGTTTTCATACCGCTGAGGACCTCCTTGTGGTCAGGAGGGGTGTGGCTTATTAACTTGTATAGGGTGGCACCTTGGCCACTCAGCGAAGTTTCTTCGCACCCGAGGAAGGGTATCTAGGGGTCTTACTCAGAGGTTGGGAATCAGGACCAAATTCAGGTGACTGACATTCTTATGGGCTCCCATCTCTTCTCTCTTCTCTTTTAAAAGTTAGGAAGGTTGTTATAAGTTCTTCCTTGACATATCCTATTGAATTTTGGGGAAATGGTGCTATTAAAAGGAGCTCTGGTGGCACAGTGGCATTTGGCTACTAACCAGAAGGTTGATGGTTTGAACCCACCTTTGGAAGAAGATGAGGAAGTCTGCTTTCGTAAAGATTTACAGCCTTGGAAACTCAATGGGTGTCTCTATGAGTCTGAACAGACTCAGTGGCAGTGGGTTTGGTTTTTGGTCGTCATCGTTGTTGTTGTTAGGTGCCATTGAGTCATCTCCAATCCATAGCGACCCCATGCACAGCAGAACAAAACACAGCCCCGTCCCGCACCAGCTCCACAATCCCTGCTATGCTTGAGCCCATCACCACAGCCACTGTGTCAATCCATCTCATTGAGGGACTTCCCCTCTTTTGTCGACCCTCCACCTTACTAAGCATGACATCCTTCTCCAGGGAATGGTCCCTTCTAATAACATGACCAAGGTAGGTGAGATGAAGTCTGGCCATTCTTGTTTCCAAGGAGCATTCTGGGTGCACTTCCTCCAGGACAGATTTGTTAGTTCTTATAGCAGTCCACGGTAGTTTCAGCATTCTTCACCAGCACCACAGCTCAAAAGCATCAATTCTACTTTGGTTTTGCTTATTCATTGTCCAGCTCTCACATACATATGAGGCGATTGAAAATATCATGGCTTGTGTCAGGTGCACTTTAGTCCTCAAGAAGACATCTTTGCTCCTCAACACTTGAAAGAGGTCCTTTGCAGCTGACTTGCCCAGTGCTGCACATCGTCTGATGTCCTGACTGCTGCTTCCATTGGCATTGATTGTAGAGCCAAGCCATGTGAAGTCTTTGACTACTTGAATCTTTTCTCCATTCATTGTGATGCTGCTTGTAGGTCTAGTTGTGAGGATTTTTCTTTTCTTTCTATTGAGGTGTAATCCATACTGCAGACTGTATTCTTCAATCTTCATCAGTAAGTGCTTCAAGTTCTCCTCACTCCCAGCAAGCAAAGTTGTGTTGTCAACGTATTGCAGGTTGTTAGTGATTCTTCCTCCAGTCTTGATACCATGTTCTTCTTCATGTAGTCCAGATTCTCGGATTATTTACTCAGCGTATGGATTGAATAAGTGTGGTGAAAGGACACAAGCTGATTCTAAACCATGCAGTGTCCCCTTGTTCTGTTTGAATGACAGCCTCCTGGTCTATGTACAGGTTCCTCATGAACACAATTAAGTCTTCTGGGATTCTCATTCTTCTCAATGTTACCCACAATTTGTTATGATCCACATAATCAAATGATTTTGCATAGTCAATAAAACACAGGTAAACATCTTTCTGGTATTCTTTGCTTTGAGCCAAGATCCATCTGACATCAGCAGTGATATCCCTTGTTCCACATCCTCTTCTGAATCCAGCTTGTATTTCTGGAATTTCTCTGTCAGTATACTGCTGCATATTTTGGTCGTTGGTGCTATTTAAAGAGGCTTCTCTCCCTGAAGTTGTGGTGGTGGCTCATTAACTTTTCAAACTTGTTTGATTAACATAAAATATGAGAAACCCCCTAGAGCACTGTGTGGACTTTTGTGGATAGAGGAAAAAGATACAGTTTGTGCTTCTGGAGAGATTTGGTCTAATGGCAGAACCAACCAATACATTAGAAGAACATTGTTGCTGCCTGCTGTCTAGTAGACCCCTGAGTCATGGCAGTCCCATGTGTGATGAAGTAGAACTATCCATAGAATTTTCTTGGCTGCAATATTTATGGAAGCAGATCACCAGATCTTTCTTTCATGGAGCTGCTGGGTGGGTTCAGACTACCAGCTCATTGCAAATCACTTGCACCACTCATGTTCCTCAAAAGAACATTAAGGGCATATAAAGTGACAGACAGACATTCTTGTTTGCTTATAAGATCTTAGATCAGGCCAAGAGATCTAAAATGTCAAGAGACTAGCTCTCATTCAGTAGTTTTACACCTGGCTGCATAACAGAGTCATTGGGTCCCACCTCCCAGTGATTCTAATTCTGTGATTGGGGGGTGGAGCCTGGGGGTGGATGAGTTGTGTAAGCTCTCCAGGTGTTTCTAATGTGCAACCAGGCTGAGAACCATCCTTCTAGAATGATGGGTCACAGATTAGTCAGACGGGCTAGGTGTCCCAACCACAGGTATCTCAGCAAGATGCAAGCATCTAAAACTTTGTCCCCCAGGAGACATTGGCAGTGTCGAAGATGTTTTTGGTTGTCACAGCTGGAGGTGGTGGTACTACTGACATCAGGAGGGTAAAGGCCAGAGATGCTTCTAAATATCCTGCAAGGCATAGGGCATCCCCCTACAACAAAGAATGGTCTGGTCCCTAAATGTCAGTAGC
>NW_006921836.1:228695-230532 GCF_000298275.1 Orycteropus afer afer
TTGACTCGATGGCACATAACAACAACAACAACAATGTCTGGATCAGAGCTTTCAGAGATACGCTTTAAGCAGAATTCTGAGAGTGAGACGGACCTACATGATTGGTTGGGTAGAGGAGTGGGACAGGGTCATGTAGATGAGTGGCACATGGCAGAGTTTGGAGGTCAGAGAATGTGATCTGCTTTTTGAAAAGGAGAAAGAGGCTCCTGGTTTTGTGAGAGTCAGCTGAGATCCAAAGTGGCCTTTGAGCCTGATGGTCCTGGAGATGTTTGCAACTTTTTTTTTTTTTTTTAAATTGACAGCAATTACAACAATTGGCTCTGACCCTACCTTTTAATCAATGGAATTTTTCCATCCCCATTAACCTGCTTTCCCCTTCCCTTCTGGCCTCTGATACCACTAATAAACTTTGGTCTCTATACTTTGCCTTTTCTTGTCTTTTTATATAAGTGAGATCATACAATATTTCTCCTTCTGTAACTGGCTTATTTTACTCAGGAATAATGTCTTCAGGCTCCATCCATATTGTAGCACGTATCAAGACATCATTTCTCTTACTGGCTGAATAATACTCCATTGTATGGACATACCAAATTTTGTTTATCCATTCATCCGTCGATGGGCATGTATGTTGTTTCCACCTTTTGGCTATTGCAAGTAGTGCTGCAGTGAACATTGGTATACAAGTCTCTGTTTGAGTCTCTGCTTTAGGTACACACCTAGGATTGGAATTGCTGGGTGATACGATAGTCCTATTTTTAGTTATTTTTTGGAATTGCCAAACTGTCTTCCACAATAGCTGTACCATTTTAGATGCTTGCATCTTGCTGAGATACCTTTGGTTGGGATACCTAGCCCCTCTGACTGTGCTTGCTATGTATATCAGCAACCCTCAGGCCTTTCTTTGGCCTGTATGAGTCAAGTGAAGGAACCCTGCAAGGTACCATCAACTTCAAATGCCCAGTCCCACTCTTGGGCTGACTTTCCCTAAGTCCATGTATATGTGAACGCTATTGCCCAGGAACTCACTTCCTCTCTGGTTCCAGGAACATGCAGTGCCCTTTGCCTTACTTAATAGCTTCATGATTCCTTCTATCATTATTTCTCCACTTCTTTAAAGGAGGGTGAGGAAGGGGTGTACATCTACCAAGTCAAGACTAAATGTCTGCTGCCGAACACAGTGCCTGGTACATAGCAGTTGCTTCATAAATGTCTTTGAATGAATAATAGATGGGAGATTGAGATTTTGCTGTGAATCACTCCCTTACTAAATACATCTAGTCTTTGTGCCACAAATTGAATTAGGAGAGGCTGAAATTGGTAATAAGGAAGATGGTCTTTATGGTCACAAATTCCCAGGGCATAGTGTGGGTAGCCTGAGGGAGTGGGGACTATTCCCCTTTGAAGTTGGGCTGTTCGTGACTCTTTCTGGCTGCAGGAGTGGCCTCTGCGAGGCCATTTCCGCCCTCCTGGGTTGATCTACAGCACGCCCTTTCTCCCATGGATTCTAGCTCCAGATTTATTTCTTAGCTCTTACATATCTTTTTTTTTAAGAAGTAGAAAGTGTGGTGTGAATGTGTGTGTGTAGACACTCCTGGCACCACTGTCGGAGATCCAGCTCTATCTAGTCTGGTGTGAGCAGACCCGAGAGAGTAAGCAGAGTTTTCTCAAAATGCCTCCTCCCCTTGGGTATGTTTGTAGGTAATATTTTTATGCATATTTGCAAGCAGGTTGTGCTCAACTACTAGCCTACAGGTTGGCAGTTGAAGCCCAGCCAGTGGCTCTGTGGAAGAAAGGCCTGGTGTTCTAGTTCCCTAGTGCCACTCTGACAAGAATG
>NW_006921836.1:230959-232356 GCF_000298275.1 Orycteropus afer afer
CAGGAAGCAGACCATGTACCCAAAGCAGCTACTCAGCTGCTCCAATACATTTCACCATGGAGTTAATTACCAATCTCACCATGGGGAGTAACTACATTCAGCTGCCCAGCTGCTCAACCAGGCCCAGCCAAGTTGACACACAAACTTACCCACCATACCTGGTGATCTGTTTTTGTAAAGATTATAGCTGAGAAAACCGTGTGGAACAGTTCTGTAACACATGGGGTCACCTTGAATGGGAATCAACTCCATGGCAGTGGGTTTTTTTTTTGTTGTTGTTGTTATTATTTTTCGAAGGGTGTCCCAGATGCAGCCTGAGGTAGGGTAAAGGCATTTTGCAAGAGCAGCCTGTGAGCCAACTCTAATCCCAAGGCCTCTGCCCTCCTCATGGCTGGACCTGAGCTGTGAGCCTGTTGTTGGTCCCTTTGCTGGCTCTGACTCTGCTTCGTCGAGTGGGGTTCCCAGCACCACCAGATGAGTACCGGGCCTTGGCACCCATCTGCTCTGGTGTGCTTGTGCAATTAGAGCGTTGTTTCTCTGAGTCCGGTCCCCAGACCAGCAGCCCCACCGTCACCTGGTTAGACATGGAGAGTCTTGGGTCCCCTACAGACATCCTGCGTCAGTCTTCATTTTAACAAGACCCTTGGTTGTTCATGTGCACATTCCAGTCTGAGAAGCTGTGCCCATGAAGACTGGGGATGCCCATGGAAGGACTAGTGGCTGACAGCCTTGTTTGCGCATCCATCTGCCCCTGTCTTTGCAGAGTACTTGAGAACAGTGCTCCTCAAACTGTTGGAGACACGGGACAAAGTTTTTTCTTTTTTCTTTTTTTTCCTGTTTTTTTTAAATCCCCTCAGGAACTGTTACATGGCCATATCGGTCTGTGTAAGTCTAACAATAACCCAACTACTCTATACTCTGTTCAAAGAGACAAGGTCAGGAACTTGGCTGTTATGGCAACATCAAATTGCTATAAATATTTCTAAATCCTTACTTTCCCTTTCTATACTTGGTGAGGGCCTATAACTTGCAATTTGTGGATGGTCTGTGGACTTGCTTTTAGTGGCCTTAGTCTAGAGCCCCTCTGTCTTTTGGGTCAGATGGAGCTGGATTTGAATCCTGGCTTTGTCATTTATAAGCTGTGTGTTCTTGGGCAGTTGCTTACCCTCTCTGAATCTTAACTTTGTCATTTGTAAGTCAGAGATAGTAGCACCTCCACTTCATAGGACTGAGGTGAAAATTACGTGAGATAAGCATGGGTGAAGCATGAAGCCCAGCACATAGGATAAGTGCTTGATAATACTGGCTGTCAGGAGCTCTGGTAGCATAGTGCCTAAGGCACTTGACTGCTCACCAGAAGGCTGGCGGTTCAAACCCACCAGCACTCCTCGGAAGGA
>NW_006921836.1:233780-269893 GCF_000298275.1 Orycteropus afer afer
CCCCCATGCACTCCTGCCCCCTAGAAGACTTGTGTTCTACAATCAGCTTAGTCAGGCGTTGGAGTGTTATTTCATTGGCCTGTATTTTGACCTTTTTTTTGGTCCCAGACCCCTTTGATAATCTAAAGAGAACTTTGACATCCTCTTACCCCCAGAAGAGTACATGGACACACAATTTCATATGGACCTCATGGAAACTGGTTCTGGAATCTTTGTTAACCTGTTCTAGGTCATGAGCTCCACAAGGCTTGTGTCTAATGTATAATGAATATCTGAAAGAACCCCAGGATGGAAAGGAGCTAAAATGCATTGGCCTTGGAGTCAGTGCCAGGATGTGAATCTTTTGTCTGTCTTGTTGACCTTGGGTAAGTTACTTATCATCTCTAAAACTCAATTTCCCTATCTATAAAGTGGAAAATAAGAGTTGTACCTACCTCATAGGGTAGTAGTGAAATTAGGTGAAGTAATATTTATAAACTGCTTAGGTTGTATTAGGAGCTCTGGTGGCATAGTGGCTAAGGCATTTGACTGCTAACCAGAAGGCTGGTGGTTCAAACACACCAGCCACTCCTTAGGAGGAAGATTGGGCAATCTGTTTCCAGTGGTAGTGATAACCACCTTGGAAACCCAAGGAGGGGTCGCTATGAGTTGGATCCAACTTGATGGCAGTGAGGTTTTTTTTTTTTTTTTTTTTTAGGTTGCATTAATTATTGTTGATTAGCCTCCAGAAGATGGGGCAATCTACTTCCGTAGTGATACTGCCTTGGAAACCCAAGGAGGGCTTGCTATGAGTCGGGTCCAACTTGACGGCACACAACAACAATAGCCTCCAGGATGTCCCCATGCCTTCTGGAGGATCCCACTTTGGTAGCAAGAACTTGCACAACCCTTATTTTAGAGCAACAAGACCCTTGTTTTAGAGCAACAGAGAGTTGGGTTGAGAAAGTGAGACATGTTGAGTGAACCCCTTGACATAGGCCTGGGAAACTTGGCTCCTTGAGGCCCTCTAGACCCAACTGTTGTTGTTGTTATGTGCCGTCGAGGCAGACCCAACTCATAGCAACCCCTCCTTGGGTTTCCGAGGTGGTATTACTGCGGAAGTAGATTGCCCAACCTTCCTTCCGAGGAGTGGCTGGTGGATTTGAACCGCCAGCCTTCTGGTTAGCAGTCAAGTGCCTTAGGCACTATACTACCAGAGTTCCTAGACCCAACTGCTCCCATTAAATAATCTTTGTGTGCTATTGTTGGTATTGGCCCCAGGAGTGGAGATTCCTGCCTCAGGAGCTCCCCTGAACCCACATGCCCCAACCCAGAGGGTATGAGAGGAAGAGAAACTTCAGTGAGGCATGGAGGAGTGGCCTTTTTCACTCTCCTTAAATTAATTCTGGCTCTCTTGCGCCTTGGTCTTTCTGCAGCCCTGGTAATTAGCAGAAGTGTTAACTAGGGTCAGGGCAGTGGCAGGGCTTGGGGGGAGCTTCTGGGGATGGTGCCAGGAGGAGGACGTGCCTCTCAAGCGGCCCTGAAACCAGAGCTTTGCCTCCTGCTACCCAGGCCCTCCTGCCCCTTCCTCCCTGCTTTCAGCTGAGTTACCTAGAAACCCTTTGCCACCTCCCTTAGAGCTCCTCGCTCTGGCTAAGCTGTTCTGAGAATGGTGGGGAGTTGGAGGATTCCAAACATTGGCCCCCACAGGCCCTTAATTACATTAACGGACAAAGCCACAGTACGGGCTGGGTGCTCCGGGTGCATCCCCGGCTGTCCCTAGGAACAATTGCGGTTCTGTTCTCACGGCCTGTTTTCCCCCAGCTGAGCCTCCCTTTCATCTCGGCCTCTTTCCCAGGGACTCGGGGCTTATTCCCAGGAGGGTGGAATCTCAGTTCTAACCTTATTTCTTGCCTGGTTTCGTTGGTTTTATTTCTTTCTTTCCCCTTTCCCTCTGTGAGGCATTCCTCTTCCCCTCTGGTTTGAGGCCTAGTGAGGCACACAGTCTCTGCACCCCATCTCTAAACTGGGAAGAAGTCTCATCCTTTACGGTCCTGAGGGCAGGGCCATAATCCTGTTTTAAAGTGTGTTGTTTGAAAAAAAAGTTAACATGCTTCTAATTGGTATGTTGTCATGAAAGGGCAGCAAGACGCCCCCAGTTAATGACACTCCACTAATCACATGACACCTTCCATTTGCTTAGTCCTTGGCAGTTTTTAGAAGTATTGTCCCATAAATTTCTCACGAATCTGTAAACATGTTTATGAAGTAGCTAAGATGGCTATCATTTGTACCATTTCAGGAAGGGGAAGGGGCTTGACCTCAGCCCCACAGCTCGCATGCTGCAGAATGAGGACAAGACCTCAGGTTGGACTCCCAGGCCAGTGCTCTTGCCCCCGTCCTGCTTCCTTGGCTCATTCAGGCCTCCCCAGTGTTTCAGGCAAAATGCCGGCAGCAGGAGAGCATCCAGGAGGGCACCTTGGGGAGGGTGGATCTGAGCTCTTGCCACAAGCCAAGTACCCTAGAGGACTCGCTTTTGTGTGTATGTGTGATTTGGGTGAAAGTTTACAGAGCAAATTCACTTTCCATACAGCCGTTCACATACACTTTGTCTCATGACATTGACCACAATTCACAATGCAACAGCTCCCCTCCCACTTCCTCCCAACAGTCACCTCTTCCCTGTGTGCATCCCTCCATGCGCTCCTGCCCCCTGAGCTGTCTCCCTGTGCATAAACAGCCTTTCTTTCTCTCATGATTCTTCTCTCCAAGGAGTGGATCTACCTCAGGTAAATGTTCAACTCCTATGCCTTTCTTTTGTTTGGCTGGAAGCCACAGGTGTGGGTTCAATTCCAGACCTGAAGGGCAGCTAGGGGCCATAGTCTCGGTGGTTCCACCAGGCTCTATTGGACCAGCAAACTGGGTCCCCCTTTTTTTTTGTTTTCCCAAATGATTTTGAGTTTTGTTCCACATTATTCTCCCTCTCTGTCCAGGATCTCCTACATAGATCCCCCTCTGAGTGGTTCACAGTGGTAACCGGGCACCATCTAGTTCTTCTGGTCTCATAGTCGTATAGGCTGAGAATCACATCATATACCAGTTGCTAGAACTAATTCTTTCCATGAATCTTTGGTTTTGTTCATTCTTCTTTGCTCTGGATGAGGAGAGACCCATCGTTGCATCTAGATGGCTACTTGCACGCTTTTAAGATCCCAGTCGCTACTTGCCAAAGTAGGAGGTAGAACAATGTTTTGTGTAGTATGTTATGCCAAATGAGCTTGATGTCCCCTGTGACTATTGTCCCAAGCCCACTGGTTCAACTACTTGGTCCCTCTGGGTAGTTGGCTATGACCAAGAAGTGACTACAGCCTTGTCCCTTGTCAGCTCTATTATACACCTGCGAATTCAGATCATACAAATACAGGACCATTGTCTGCCAACTTTATGTATGGTCTTGGGTACACTCCCCGCTTCACAGACATAATAGTTCAGCCTGTCCACCCATCTATCCACCCTTATACTCATGTTTGCCTTCACTGACAACGCCGTACTTACTATATGTGCAAAAGGTGTCATCTTTGGTTTCTGTACCTCCCATGTACCTCTCTATATCTTCCTCTTCCTCAATGCCACCATGTTGATCACTCACATTTGGTACATTGCCCTTCTCTTCACCCAAATCAATACTTACCTCTACCTATCTAACAGTGTCACTACCTTCCCCTCTCACCCCTGGTAACCAACAAAGAAAATTTCCTTCCATAGATAAACCTTTCCTTGACTTTTACAGTAATAGACTAATACAATAATTGTCCTTCTGTGATTGACTTATTTCACTCAGCATAATGTCCTCCAACTTCATCCACATCATGCGGTGTTTTGCTGATTCTAGGTTATTCTTTAGGGTTGCATAGTATTCCATTGTGTGTATGTACCCCAAAGTTTGGTTATCCGTTCTTCAGTTGATGGACACCTAGGAGGACTTGAATTTTTAATCTCTCCACTTTACTTCCCCTTCCACATCTTCAAGAGATGAGGATATTACTTTTTTTCCAGTTAGTGTTGAACTATTCCTGGACACATGCTTACCAAACCAAACCAATTGCTGTTGAGTCATTTCTGACTTCTAGCAGCCCTACAGGGCAGAACAGAACCATAGGGTTTCCAAGGGTATGATCTTTATGGAAATAGACTGCCACATCTTTCTGCTGTGGAGTGGCTGGTGGGTTCAAACTGCTGACCTTTTGGTCACTGTACCACCAGGGCTCCCAACACGTGCTGAGGTCATTAAAATCTCTAGAAAAGGAAATTCTCCCCACCTTCCAGTGTCTCTCAGCACAGGCCTCCTGACTGTAAGAGAGAGACTTCTCGGGAAGCAGGACCTGTTGAAGCGCCATTCTGGACCTGGTGCATCCATCGGCTGGGGAAGGTATCGTGCCTGCAGTGCCAGCCAGTCCCTCCAGGGCTGCCTCTGACCCAGCCACAAGACAGCAAGGCATAGGCGGCTGGGTAACTGCCTGGGCTCCTGGGAGGATCTTTGCTTGCAAAAGTAAGCCTCATTCAGGCCGCACAGCCCCTGTAATTAATGTTCTTTTGAAGACAGCTGGTGCAATTCCTTCTCTTCTAGCCCCCCTTCCTCCTTCACATTTGCACACGGCTTAGGGACCTGCTATTCTTACTCACACCGGGCTCCAGGGCCCTGTGTGATGAAGCTTATGTCTTTTATATTCTTTGCTGGCAGTGCAGGCAGGAATTGTTATCTGCTGAGGTCTCTGAGGGACATGGGACTGCTGCAGCAGCAGTTGTCTCCTGCCTCTTGACTTGGGGCAGAGCACCTGACCAAACTGTGTTTTGCTTTGGCATCTTTCACCAAAATCCTTTGGAGCACGCTAAGGACTAATAGGCTTTCCATTATGTTCCCTAGAGAATTTCAGCCACTTAGAAAGGGTACTGTGCTCTAGGTGTGACCACAACAGCCCAAGGGACCTCTGGATTGCAGCTGTGCTTGTTCCATGTCATTGCTGTGAGCTGTCCAGGGTGGGTTCATACCATACCCACCTGGCCTCGTCCTGACTTCTCAGACACATTGATTTTGGTTAGAATGTACCACTCTTACCCCTGTGTAGTTTACATGCTCCTTGAAAAAACAATGGAAAATACTTAATTTCCAATAAAATTGGATCATTCTCACACTTTAAATGCTGTCTCTGATAACATTTAGTTTTATTTCTCCCTGCTCTTTTTTTTTTTTTAATGTCTATAGGTTTTTAAAAAAACAATTTTACTGATCTTATTGACTATATACTTTTGATCATATACTTTTTGTTTTCTAACATTTTCAGGTAACATTACATAATGAGTATTCTGAGAGAAGTGATGTGGTTTAGAAACACAAATGGCTGTATGACACTCCCTCCAATGGCCATGCCACTGTCCACTTGTCCCTTCCCCTGTTACTGACCACCTTCTCCCAAACACAACTTTATTTTAAGCCCCAGAACCTTATGGAGCATGAAAGTCAGGAGCCATTTGTTTTGTTTCTATTGGTCTAATATTAATCCAGAGTTGGGGCTTTTGCCAAGACTACTCCTGGCCAAAGCACACTGCAAGGAGGGACCTGGCTGTGGTATGGGCTGGGGCTGTGATGGGGGCAAAGACTCCTTGCATGACCTCCTCAACCCCAAGCTCACGGTCCTGAAGGTGGGGCACTCATTTGAAGCTACAAAGCTAGGTATTCTCTTGGCTGCTTCAGGAAGCCTCTTGTGGCTTATGCAGGAATGGGGTGAGGGTTGGTCTTGGGACCCTTTAACTCACTGATTGCGTCTCATTTCCAGCCTTGGGCCTGACATGATAGCCTAGGTGCTGGAACATGCTTCCCCGACACAGCACAGTCTTCTTGAGCTGTTGGGGTTTTGGACTTTTGGTTTATTCCACAGTCAGGACCTTCCTCCAAAGGTTTTTGGTATTCACCCTGGAGGTAACCCTCTGAACCAAAAGGGCGTTCACCCTTTTCCAGGGGGTTTGGAAACTAGGTACCTTACTTACTCACTAACCCACTACCATCGAGTCAATTCCAACTCATAACAACCCTATAGGACAGAATAGAACTGCCCCATAGGGTTTCCAAGGCTATATAAGTCTTTAATGGATGCAGACTGGTTTATTTTTCTCCCGTGGAGCAGCAGGTGGGTTCAAACTGATGACCTTTTTGGTTAGCAGCCAAATGCTTTAACCACTATGCCATCAGAGCTCCATGTATCTTTCTTAGCCAGTGTAAATGTTAGGATACACATCAACCTTTGCTCTCATTGTATTTTAATCACACTTTTGATAATAATAATAATGGATACTAATAAGCATTCTCCTTTGCTCTTGGAGACCCAGAGGCATTTCCTGTTCTGTTGATTTATATCCTTTTACCCTCTTCCCTTCTCTGCCCCAATGAAAGGATAAATTGAGGCACCGAAAGATTGGAGAGTTTTGAGCAGCAATGAAATAAAATAGGGAGGATAGGATAGGCTTGAGTTCCAGTCCTGGCTCTGCTTCTTTTAAAGTTCTGTTGTCAGTTACCACCAAGCCTCAGTTTCCTTATCTGTAAAATGGAAACAGCGACACCCGACTTGCAGAGTTGGTGTGTGGCTCAAATGAGATGATTTCTGTGAAATCCCCTGGCACATGGTGTGTGCCAGGCAGTATTGTTTTGTGTTGTTGTTCAGGGTCACAAAATGTACCAACCTCAAAGCCAGAAAGGGCCTGCTCGCCCAGTGCCCTCCCTGCTCGTGTTTCTCTGGGCTCCTTCAACTGAGCATTTATTTAGCCAGCTCTAAGCAGGAAGCTTTCTTGCTTGGCCCATCAGAAGAATCTAGCTGAGTGGAGTTGCCATTGTTTTCAGTTCCTTCTGCCTGGGAACACCTGCCAACCCAGACCATGCTCTCCCACACTTTCATCAGAGTGAAAGTGACGAGGGCCCATTCCTTCTGACTTCCCCCTTGGGCAGGCCTGAAAGCGCAGCTCCACATGAATGCAGAGTGTGGCATCATGATTAATGTGCTAGCGTCTTTGTGGCTATAGCTGTGTGGAAAGCGCTTGCTAGGACCCAGAAAGCCAACAGGAACCAAAGAGAGAGAGTCATCAGGTATAAGATTTGGTTCTGGGGCCTTGGCCTCGGTCTCAGGTAATCCAGCTGACTGCTTCCAGGAGGCTGTGAACTCAAGTCTGGCTGAACAGAGAGCTGGCCTTTGAGACTGTCCAGGGAAGGAGAATCTTACAGCTTTTCCAGGTCTGTGCCAAAGACTTTGAGCTTTGGATATCATACCTCCTGAGGCCATGGACCGTAGCATTGGAATCATCTGGGACCTAGTTGGAGCTGCAGACTCTTGAGGTACATTGGCTGAGAGTCAAAATGTGTCTCCTGCCTGGAAGGTGAGAATTCTACCACTAGAATTCTCTCACCCACCTAATGAGTCAGAATTTGCATTTTAACAAGAGAGATTCATGTAGAGTTTAAAATTTTAGAACCATCACTTAGATCACAGTGCTTAACCAGAAGTGCACATTAGAATCACCTGGAGAACTTTAAAAACGATATCCAAATTCTCTTGGTCCCACCCCCAGCCCAGTAAATCAGGATCACTGAAGACCAAGGCATTGGGATTAAAAAAAAAAAAAAAAGTGTCCTAGGTGATTCTAGGAGTGGAGACCTGATTAGGACCCTCTCTTTGGGATGGATGGTCCCGAATGATAATGAACATAAAGTAATACCTGCCCTTTATTGAGCTCCTCTTCTGCACCAAGGACTTCACTTTTATCCGAAGTCTTCATTCCAAACCTGAAGGATGGTAGTACTCTCAGTCTTACATATCAGACACCTGAGGCCCTGAGAGTAAAGCTGGCCACCTAAGTAATGGGCTGGAACTGTCTGCCTGGGGGCTTCTTATCATCACTTCAGTGTTGCTCAAACTCATAATGGTTTGACGGGTTCTGGTTCTCCTTGGAAAACCTGGCTGGAGATTAATTTCTGGCTCAGTGTCTGTGATACTTTCAGGCTGGCCGGTTTTAGGATTTGTCCAGCTTGAGGGGAAGGACAGCTGCTTTTCAGCCTCAGATTCGTGCGTCTCCTAGAATGCAGGGTCAGAAGGGTGATGTCAGTGACAAAGTGCCAAATGACAGAGAAATCTTAAGGAAAAGAGCAAAAGAGTAATTCCGAAGGTCAAAGAGGGATAGCATGGACAAAGGATCTTGGACTTTGGGGTCAGAGGCTGACCTCGCTCTGTTTATTTTAAGCTGACTCTGTGAGTTTGAGAAAGTTGTTTTATCTCTCTGCACCTAACGTCCTGCCTGCCAGTCGAGCATTTGCTGCTTTTTCCTGTTCTGCAAATCTAGGTGTGAAGATAAAAGCTGGGAAACTGAGGCACTGGCCAGAAGTGAGCCTGAACCCACAGACCCTGAGTCTCTAAGAGGCCGGGAAGCAGCACTGGGGATGGTTGCTGGTTGGCAGGTAGGCAGCAGGGCCCAGACAGGAAGTACACAGAACCTGAAACAGAACACCTGGCGCTCTGGTCTGAGTTGTTGCTGTTGGGAGGCGCCGAGAAGCTAGGGGAGCAGCAGAGCACAAAGGCAATGGGCCAGACGTTGAGAAATAGCCTTTTCTTTTCCGTTTTTGAACCACGTCCAAACCTAACTTCTAAGTTCGAATAAGGATTTGAAAATCTGCCTGGAGGCTCCCACGGAATCTAAATCCAGGTTACTCTGTGTATCTTCCTTATAAAGTCATGAGATATCTGTGTTTAGGGAGTAGATTGAGGGAGCGTGAGTTCTTCACTGCTTTTTTTATCTCTGATTTTCAGGTAAACACTCCGGCCCTCGCATTTGCAGGGCATCTTGTAGTTTCAGGGGCCTTCTGCATTTCCCTGCAGTGTTGATCCTTGCACCAATGCTGTAGGGCAGGAAAAGTGTTAGGGTTACCCCCCGTTTCATAGCAGAGGAAGCACAGGTCCACAGACAAGAAGCGAGAGCCTCAGCAAATTAGGAGCAGAGTCTGGACTCAAATCTGGGTCTTTTGACTCTAAGCCCAGTGCTCCTATTTCTCCACCCTGTTGACTTTCTACCTTATTCTTCTGGGGTTTGAAGCTGGGAAACTGGCCTTGAATAGCTGTAGGTCATAAAATACTATCAATTCCCAGTGATGTGTACTTGTTTTAAAACATGCTTTCAGTTTTTTATTCTATGACCAATATACCACTACATTATTTTTACTAAGCATGTCAAATGATATAAATAAAAAATCCCCTTTGACCACCCCCCCATCCCATATAGTTCTTCAGAGGTGGTAACCACTGGAGACAGTTTCATGTGAATCTTCCTAGCCCTTTAAAAGATGCATTTTCCATGTGCCATTGATGGCTTATTATAATCCTTAACCATCTCACTTGCTTTAATTGCCAGCTGTATTTGTGCATGGAAAAAGCAAACATTCTGATGTTACCTTCAGCAAGATAAAATCAAGATGGTAAATTGGACTGGTGGTTTAGAGCAGTGATTCTCAAACTTGGATGTGTGCATATGAATCACCTGGGGCTTGTGTTAAAAGTGTGGATTCTGAGTCAGCAGGTTTGGAGTAGGTCTTGGAATTCTGTACCTCTAATAAGGTCTCAAGGAGCTCTGGTGGTGTAGTGCCTAAGGCATTTGACTGCTAACCAGAAGGTTGGTGGTTCAAACCCACCAGCCACACTGTGGAAGGAAGACTAGGGGGTCTACTTTTGTAAAGATTTACTGCCTCGGAAACCCGAAGGGGGTCTCCATGAGTCGGATCGACTCGGTGGCAGTGAGTTTGGTTTTTAGCAAGGTCTCAGGCGCTGCTGCTGCGGCAGGGCACAGGCCACACTGTGAGGACTGAGGGTTTAGAGCGTAGGCTCTGGGATCACAAGGACCCACCAAAAGAAAACAAAACAATTGCCATCAAGTCAGTTCTGTGCTCCGTAGGGTTTTCACTACTCAGGCTTTCTTCCAAAGTGCTCCTGGGTGGGTTCAGATGCCAAACTTTGGGTTAGTAGTTAGGTTAGTAGTCAAGCACTTAACCATTTGCACCACTCAGGGACTCCTCATAACTGCCCATTGGGCCCTTAATTGCCAGCTGAGTGAGCAGAGCACCTATGTAAGTGGTAAATCTGGGGTGAGAATGGTACCTCACCCATAGGGTGTTATGAAGACAATATGAGCTAGGGCTTGTGGAATACTCAGTCCAGTACCTGGCACTTAGTGAGTGCTCAATAAATACCAGTTATTACCATACGGTTGTACAAAGTCTTGTTGGTTGGTTATGGTTGTGGCTGTTTATGCTGATATACTTCTCTGTGGTTCACGTAATATTACCATCATCATCATCATATCATTGTCATCAGGATTTTTAATATGCCTTGTATGGTGTTATCCCCATATACTTTTGGGGAAACAGGCTCAGGAAAGGTGGGTGTCTTAGCCAGGTCCTCACAGTTAAGACGTATCAGAAACAAATTTACACCAAGTCCTCAGTCCAGTGCTCAGTGAACACATCACAGCAGCCTTCTCTTGAGAGCTCTCTTCAGGCATGGCCCAGGGGCTCCATCGCGGTGGAAGCCAGAGCCTCTGAACGTGACTCTAGGAAAGAAGAGCAATGGCTTCAAACAGTTTTGCTGCTCTACCCGTGAAAAGAATTTTGAACATTTGTATACTCCCTCACACATTTTAAAATCAACATCAAAGATTTTTTTAATCATAAGTTTAAATTGAATACGCATACAGTAAGACCTATGAAAGCTGGAACCTGCATAAGACAAAAACCTGTCAGAGGAGTAAAATGAAAATATTTTTCACTAATAAAGAGGGATGAAAGAATGGTAAGACTGCACCCTGTCAAGAGACAGGAAACTTGTGAGACCCCAAAACAAGGCAGTCCTGTTGTTTTCTGGCTCTCACGGGTTTATCTGTATTTCTAGGCTATTGTTTTCCATATACTTGCTTCAAATATGTTTTTGACAAAGTCTTAGAATGGCAATGAGTCAGAATCGACAGCAGTGGGTTTGGTTTTGGTTTTGGTTAGAGTGGTAAATTTAGCACATTAAGTTATGGAAAATGTCAGACATTTGATCTGAGTCTTAATTGGCAAAGCCGGACCTCCTTGTTAGGCCAGTAAACCAAACTACTTTGTGTCAGAAAACATCTGACTCCATTTTTTATTCAAATAAACGTGTTCAACAGGTGTCCTTGCTTTCTAATTCTGATCCGAAAATAAACCACTAAAGAAAACTCAAACATACCGCCACGGTCTAAGGCTGTAAATCTTGACGGGAGCAGAATGCCTCATGTTTCTTCTGCAGAGCCGCAGGTTGATTTGAACTGCTTTAACCACTGTGCCACCAAAACCAAACCCACCGCTATCAAGTCAATTTTGACTCAGACCCCTATAGGGTTTCCAAGGCTGTAAGTATTTATAGAAGTAGATTGTCTCATCGTCCTCTCATAAGAGCAGCTGGTGGGTTTGAACTGTCGACGTTCTGGTTAGCAGCCAAATGCCTTACCTACTGCACCACCAGAGCTCCTTAAATAAACAGGTCGGAGAAATAGATAAGGTGCTGGTGAATAAGTCCAGCCCCCTTCTTGTTGTCCTTAGGAAGCCTTCTTTGTTCTCATGGGACTCCCTAGCAGTGTTGCATTCTCCCATTATCCTTCTGTTTGTGTCGCTACCTACCACAGGTTTTTACACCCCAAGACTGTGCACCAGCAGCGGGCTGGGAGGGCTGTGGGTGGGTCTTCCTTTTGTGAAGCATTTAGAAGGGCCATATTGAAAAGAGAACTGGCAGACTGATGATTCCCTGGCAGAGCAGTTTTAGGAAAGAGTATATATAGGGAGCTCTGAAGGCACAGTGGTTAAGCATGAGGCTGCTAATCAAAAGGTTGGTTGTTCGAGTCCACCCAGCGGCTCTCCTAAGGAAAGACCTGGCGATCTGCTCCCATAGAAGATGACCACCAAGAAAACCTTACAAGGCACTTCTACCCTGTCACATGAGGGTCATGATGAGTCAGAGTGGACTCAGTGGCACCCAGTAGTTACACATGGGGAAGTGGAGGATTTGGAGACTGATTCCCTGAAATCTATCTATGCCCAAACACTCTTGGGGAATCTTTGGATTTCCTCAAATGTACAGTTGTGTGAGGACTTCCAAACTAGAGGTTGGACATTCTGACCAAGGTTTTGCTCTGTAAACGTTGCATTTCCCACTCCAGAGCTTATGGATCTTTGGGAATCTATCCCAGGTTTGTTCCTGGGTCCTCTCTCAGTGAGATGGTTGGGGGCTCAGACTCTAATGATATCCCCCTATCACAAAGCGGGGACTTCTGGTAGCAAAGTGCCTAAAGCACTTGACTGCTAACCAGAAGCCTGGTGGTTCAAACCCACCGGCCACTCCTCGGAAAGAAGGTTGGGCAATCTATTTCCATAGTGATACTGTCTTGGAAACCCAAGGAGGGGTCGCTATGAATCGGTTCTGACTCGATGGCACATAACAACAACAACATCACAAAGGGGTAAACTGAGGCCCAGAACAGGAGCATGACTTCATGGCCACAGAGCAGTCTATCAGCCCCACCAAGAAAGCCAGCTGACCTTCTCGACACAGAAAGCTTTGGAGGTGGGTCAGGAGAGCTGGTCTTCAGAGGCCGTCTTCTGCCTCTGCCTCACTGCAAGTCATTTGAGTTTTCTGATCCTCAGCGTCTCTCTCTGTTAAATGGCCACGATGTGGTGGGCATTTGGTGTAGCGTTCACAGATTCTGGAGTTGAGCAGACTTGTGTGTGTATCCTGGCTTTGCTACTTAGTACTCTGTGACCTTGGGCAAGTTACTTAACCGACCTCTCTTGGCTCGTCGGCACATGGGGTTAAGAATGGCACCGTCCTCACTGTGGCTGAGAGGGTAAATGAGCTAATGGTTAATTTAGTGTCTGGCTCACACAGCATGCTCAGTAAATATTATTATTGCTATTGTTATCATCTTTGTTCTCTGTAAGAATTATGGCTGGGAAAAGCTTCTGTGGAGTGAAAGCCTCATGGAGACACTCCAAGGGCAGGGGTTGTGTAGGTGCGTGGTGTTATCTGCTTCCTAGGATGACAACATGTGCAAGAGGCACTTAATATCTGTCACCTGATTAACGGTGAGGGTTCTTATTACTGCCTGGAGCCCCTGTCATCTGCTGAGCCTACTGTTGGCATCTTCCTCTGGCCTTCACTAGGGAACATTTCAAACCTCCTTGCTGTCCTGTGGTAGATGAAGACTGCCCCCTTTTCTCTCCTGTTTCCTCTCAGTTTCATAACTTTGAGAGTGCCCACACTGGTGAGGTCCACCCCAGGGGTGCCTGTGGCACTGAGGGTCCTTGTCCAAAGCCTGTGCTGCTCAGCTCCCTCCACTGTTGAAGGTTCCTGTGCCCCTCTCTGTCCTGCTGATCAGCAGACTCGGGAACTCAGCTCACTCACTTACCTCTCTGTTGTAAAGCTGTGATGTCTCTATTTGTTTTGAGTCTCTCCAGCAGAGGAGTCTTGTAAGTTCATAAGCAGAGACCTATCCCCACCATCCCCTATCCTTTCCCCTTTAAGTGTTCTATCATCTTTTCTTACCGACTTTTTTTTTTTTCTTTGAATTTGGTGAAAATATACATAGTCAAAGATAAACTATTTCAGTAATTTGTACAGAGTTTTAACTGGAACTGAAAGTTACTTTTTCAGCCCCCTCTTCTCCTCAGAAGAGTAGTAAGGAAACACAGGTGGTTCAGTCCACCATGGGATTTTGCTGTTTCAAGGAATCCCTTTGTAAAGCCAAGAATTCTTTTGTAAAGTGAACAATTGCTCACTTTGGATTTCTGTTCAGGCTTTTTGGTTCAGTATCTTTTTCAAAAGAGCCCTGGTGGCATAGTGATTAAGTGCTGGGCTGCTAACTGAAAGGTTGGTGGTCGGAACCCACTGGCCACTCCACAGGAGAAAAATGTGATCTGCTTCCATAAAGATTACAGCCTTGGAAACCCTATGGGGCAGTTCTATTCTGTCCAGTAGGGTTGCTATTATGAGTTGAAATCTACTGGAAGGCAGCGGGTTTTGGTTTATCTTTCTCAAGAGTGAGGTCCAGGTAGTTTGTAGGCCTGCAGGTGTGTGTGTGTGGGGTGGGTGGGGGTGAGGGGGTGCTGTTCACCTCTCTCTCTGCTGACTGAAAGGACTCTGGGTATGGCTTCTAGATCTGCTGATTACCTTTAATCCTTCCACTGTCTTCCTGTCAGGAAGATCATCGATCATGCCCGCCCGGAAGGTGGTGAGGGGTTTGTGTTTCTCTGTGTTTTGTTCCTTTTCTCTTCCAGTCATGTCTCCATGGAAACAGGTGCAGCCTTTGTGTTGCTTTTGCTTTGGGCAAATGGATGTGGAGTGGGGATTTTGCTCTGCTTTCCATTTCTCTCTCCCCTTTGAGATCAAAGGGGTAGGTGGGGGCAGTGCAGGGCTTGATGGGGAGGGCTTGTGGTAGCCAGAGGGCCAGAGGTGGGGGAGTTATGGCTGGTCCTACAGCAGGGATCCTGTAGCGCAGTTCCTGACCTGGCCTGCCCTTGCGGTCCAACCTCTTGCATCATGATGTCATCGAATGGGGCAGAGTGTGCAGTCATTTACAAACACTCAGCCCCCCACCCTCAGTCCACTCCATTCTCAGAGGCAGCTGCTGGCCACCTGGAGTGGGGTGTTGCATGGGGAGGGGGAGCTGACTTTGGCTCTGAATCTGTGGAGGGTCCTTGAGGGAGAGCCCTTCAAACTCTCAGGACCTCAGTTTTCCCTGAGAGGGTGGAGAGGTTTTGAACTCATGAGAAGACAGGACTTTGGTAATGTGACTCCTTTTACTTTGAGGAATGCTCACATCTGGATAAACTCCACGAAGTTCTTGTCATATGATTGTTTTATGGTGAAGAGTAAATTCTGTGTTTGATTCCAACCAGTGAGCTGCCTGGTTTGAAATGAAACACAGAGAAACAGCAACTTCTCTTTAGACTGAGTTTCTTGCTTATAATATAGCTTCCATCCTCCCTCCTCCCTCCTCCCTCCCAGGGTGTTCTCCATTCCCAGACAGATAATAACCTGTTAGAGGCGGTGCAGAAGGTTAATGCACTCACCTGCTACCCAAAAGGTTGGAGGTTCGAGTGTGTCCACAAGAACGGCCTGGTGATGTACTTCTGAAAAATCAGCCACTGAAAACCCTGTAGAGCACAGTTATACTCTGAGACGTGTGGGGTCGCCAGGAGTCAGAGTGGACAGCAACTGGGGGTGGTTGTTGTTGTTGTTGTGGTGGTGGTGGTGGTGGTGTTCCAAGCCAAAGCACAGGTGCTGGCTTGAGCAGCCACGCCAGCAGCAGATCTGCTGTATGTCTTCACTGTGCTCCTGGCATTTCATCTCTCCCTGCAGAGATGAGGCACACAGACAGCAGACAGGGGCAGCCCAGGCAGGATGGGGCTTCCTCGGATGAACACACAGGGGCAGCTTTCTCTCTGAGCTGCTTGTCACACTTGCCATAGCCATCTCTGTCCCTGCCCAGCTGAAGAACTACGTTCTCCAGTAAACAAAATAGCAGACTTTTACGATAATGCACACATGTTCACTTTAACACAGTCACCAGATAACTTCAGTGATTAAATCAACAAACTCCATTCATTCATTTAAAACACTGCTTCATTTTTTTTTTTTTTTTAAATTTGAACCCTCCACCTGTCTGCTTGTTAAATTTAGCCAAGGTTGTGTTTAGCCTCAGATTCTGCCTTGTCTGAAAGCCTCGCTCAGGATTGGAGCAGGAGCCAGGTTTGCCTGAGGAGCCCTCTGAATGTGTTAGGTGATGCTCGTGGTGGTCAAGGTCATGCTGTCTGGTCTCCCTGCAGAGAGGGCTGGGATGTAGCTAGCTGCATCTTACAGGGCTCTACACTGGGAGGTGGACTCTAATGCCTCTCTGAAGTCAGGAGGTTTTTTTTTTTTTTTCTAGTATCTAACCTAAATCCCATTTTATTCTAGTCCATCTTTAAGAAAGATACAGAATAGAGAACAAGTATCCTTTGGTTTTGATCCTTTGCTCAAAGATACTTAAATCTCTACTCAGCCTTGCCCAAACACACCCAGGTTTTGAGGGCTGCCTCGTAACTTTCTCTCCTTCCTGCTGAACAATGGCTGGGTTTCCTGTTAGTAAGACAAGGAGAATAGTAGCTGCCTCGTTGGGTTGGTATGAAAACTAAATAAAGACTGTGGGATACCCCTAGCCAGGTGCCTGGCCTATGGCTCATTTTCAATTGTTACAGTTGACCCTGAATACATTTTATTTCCTGCCTACTTTTGTTCCACTTGTCTTCACAGCCTCCTTCCTGAGGAGAGCACCCTGGGGTGAGAACCTACTCTGCTATGAGTGGAACGTCCCCTTCACTGGCCTGATCCTTCACCCAAGAGACTAAGTGGAACAGGTACAGCCTCATGGAGCCTCGGAACCCTTCTCCCTGCCTGGCAGTTTTAGGCATGGGAGAGAAAGGCCTTCTCAAGTCGAGGCTTTGGGTGTTATTATCCCTGTCCCTGTTCTAAATTGACTTCTAGGAGCCCCCAGTTGAACTGCTGGCCCCGTGTGCATCAATGTCCCTAGTACCTCATCAGAAAGGTTGTCAGCAGAGACAAATTGCTTCTGGGCCTGTGGACAGAAGCTTAGATCTTTGTTTTATGCAGAGAGTGAGGTTCTGGAGTCATTGTAACCTCAGACTACAGGGAACAAGGGCTTCAGAGGTAGCTTCCTACTCTCCCTCCTCTAGGTTTTAATGTTTCTTCCTTTGAACCAGAAATATCATAGCCCCAGCTCTGCCACTGTGGACACGTTATTTAACCTCTCTGTGTCTCAGTCTTCTCTCTGGCACATAGTAAGTGTTAAAAAGTGTGTGCTATAGTTTTCCCCAAAGTTTTGGAAAATTTGCCAAGGGAAGCTGTTTGATTTCATTTTCCTCCCCTCCTTTTCTCCTGGTCTGCATAAATAGATAAACAAGTGGCTTGCCTACTCTATGCTGGGCACTGAGCTAGGTGTTGGGGATAGAGAGCTGAATGAGACCTGTACCCTGCAATTGGGCACAATCTGTGGGGCCCACCAGCTGGTACGCTGACAATGGTGATATCATGTGACTAGTGCTGCCACATCTGTGGCATTGAAGGAACCAAGGAGAACATCTGGGAAGACTTTCTGGAGGAGGAAGTCTGTAATCTGAATCCTGAAAGAAAAGTTACAGTTGGTCAGGATGAGACTGCTGGGCTTGAGGAATTAGGACTGGGATGGCACGGTACCTGGAAAAGGGAGTGGCCCAGAATCTGTGCCATGAGCTGGCCAAAGCAACAGGTCCCAGGAGGACTAGTTGACTTTTACTAGGAGATGATATTTCCAGATCTCGGGGGAGGGATGCCTCGATGCTGACACTCTTCCTGCTCTCTGGGCTCCCTTGATGCCTCTTCAGCCTCTGTGTCTTCTCCCCTTCCCTGTACTCCTCTTAGATGAAGATTTGCTGCTAAACCAACCTTCCATCTCAGGCAGTGTCTCTTAACCAGGAGTGCCCTGGGATCTCCTGGGACCTATTTGACTTGCTTAGGGCTTGAGACCTGAGGTCTGGGTGCATGTGAGGAGGCTGTGATTCAGTAAGGAGGTATGGGCCTTGTGTCTCAAAAGCTCCTCTGAGATTCTGGTGTGCATCTCCAGATGAGAACCACTGCTCCAAGGATGCCCTACCCCCAGGTGGCATTTCCCCAGCCGACATACTAGCAGATCTGCCCTGCCTGGTCTCTTTGCCCTTACTTTCTTTTACTTTTATGAAGTGGTAGTGTTGTTGTATTAATCTCATTGTGGTACTTATATGTATAACCAAAAACTTGCCCTTTTAACCACTTTCAAGTGTACGATTTTTAATTTAATTACATTCATCAACTCTTCACTATCCATTTCTAAAAGTTATTTTTGTCACCCCAAACAGAAACTTAGTACACCTTAAGCAGTAGCTCCGCAGAGCCCCTGCTTCCCAGCCCCTGGTAACCACCAGCCAACTGGGCCCTGCCTGTTCTAGATACTTTATGTAAGTGGGCTCATACACTGTTTGTCTCTTTGTGTCTGACACTTCATTCTGCGTGTTTCCAGGTAGCATATGTCAGAATTTCATGTTGTTTGATTTCTAGTCTCTCTTATTTTTCTAAAAGGGATTAGCATCTTTATCATCTAATTTTTTTGGCTTTACAACTTTTTTTTTTTTTGAGATATTAGTAGATAGTGAACAAACAAGCCCATGGTTGTCATCTTAGTTCTGACTCCTGGTGATCCCATGTGTTAAAGAGTAGAATGGCTCCATTGAGCTATCATGATTGTCATCTTTACAGAAGCAGATCTCCAGCTCTTTCACTCATGGCACCTCTGGGTTGTGTTTGAACCACCAACCTTTAGGTTAGTAGTTCAATGCAAACTATTTGCATCGCCCAAGGACCTTATAGACAGTGAAGCTGAGGCACAAAGAAGTAAAAGTTGTCCCGAGTTCTGGAGAAGCCAACATCTGCCTTACTGAATCCTAGATCTCTTTAGCCTGCTCAAAATGTCCTGCTGGGCACAGGGCCTAAATGCCCAGACCCCCAGGTATTTGGAGAAATGGGGCAGGAATCTGCCTTTCAGATATTGACTGACTCTTACTTAGGAGGTAGTGTTGTTTTGCCTTCCTCTTGTGGGTTCCAGGCCTGCACAGTCACACGGATTGTCCCCAGTTGCCCTGCCTGCTTGCCTGGACATCTGGTCTCCCAACAATGTCTGCCCATAAATCCTGTCCTCGAGCCCAGGGTGGCTTAGCTGGGGAACAACAGAGCCTACAATCGGCGGCCAAACCCTCACCATGGCTACACAAGAGTGTGACCAGGACTGTGTGTGCTTCTTGGTGCATACCAGCACCCTTGTCTCAGGGCAAGGTTATGTGTATATGTAGGAGTCTCAGGGACCAGGAGGATGGGGACACGTGGTTGGCAATTGGAAGGGATCTCTGATAAAGCCCTTTATGCAGGCTTTTGTTGTAACTCATGGTATTGAAATTCTGGTCTCTTTGAACACAAGAAGGTGCTCTGGTGATATAGTGGTTAAAGGATTTGACTGCTAACCAAAATGTTGGCCGTTTGAGCCCACCAGCCACTCCATGAGGGGAAGATGAGACAGTCTGCTTAGGTAAAGATTTATAGCCTTGGAAACCCTGTGGAGTAGTTTTACTTTGTCCTAAAAAGGGTCGCTGTGAGTTGGAATCGACTTGATGGCAGTGGGTTTTGAACATAAGAAATTTCTGTCTTGTGCATCCTGATATATCATAGGTGCTTGGCTTTTCTGACTGACAGTGAATGAATGAATGACTATTAGGTCTGTGTGTGAATGTCACTGGGGTACCTGTGACTAAAATGGATTATGTTCACCTGGGACATGCAGAACGTCTCCAGCATAAAATGGTGGATACCAAATGAGTGTCTGCCCCAGTCTCTACCCTTGAGAGCTAATATAATGGAGGGGACCAGGACTACATAAGACAGTACATGACAAAGTACTACTCCGACCTTCATTGTGGCCAGCAAGTGCTCGCTCCCTTCCAGTCCATCTCTGAGTGCTAGAGGTGGTCCGGAAGAGGGAGAGAGCTGAGTATTGGCTCAAGCGTGCAGAGATTGCCTCGTGGAAGAGGGGAACGTGAGCTAGATCTTGAAGGATGGATGGGACTTGTTTAGGAAGACAGAGGAAAGGTCTCAAAGTGTGGTCCCCAGACCAGTGGTATCAGCATCACCTGAGAACTTGTTAACTATGCAAATTTGGGGGCACTGCCCCAGACCTCGACCCTGGTACTCAGCGGTTAAGCACTCAGCCACTAACTAAAAAGTCAGCGATTAGAACCCACCAGCCATTCTGTAGGAGAAAGATGTGGCCATCTGCTTTCATAAAGGTTATAGACTTGGAAACCTTACGGGACAGTTCTACTCTGTCTTACATGGTCGCTATGAGTCAGAATCGACTCTACAACAATAGGTTTGGTTTTGGGTTTTTGGTACCCCGGACATACTGAATCAGAAACTCTGGGGGTGGAGCTCAACAATGGCATTTAACAAGCCCTTCAGGTGATACTGATGCGCTCTGAGTTGGTGGCCGCTGCTTGATTCAGAGGAAGGAAAGGACGGGATGCCTACAGGAGAGACTAAGGCGCTGGGAAGTAACCTGGCATGTTTTAGATGAGGTATTCTGTTGGCAGTGAAGGAAAGATGTGATGTAGACCAACTAGGAGACATCATCAAAAGTCAGGTAGGAGATACCTCAGCTAGCTTGGTGGTAGCAGTGGGAGCCTGTGGCCAAGAGGAGCAGAAAGAGCTGTCCTGTGGCGAAGAAGGGTGACTGCCTACCTGCTTCCTGATCCTGAGTTGTACCCTGTTAATAAACCACTTCACTATAAGTATGGTCTGGGAGTTGTGTGTGGCCATTGCAATGGATTATTGAACCTAAGGGAGAAGTAGAGAGTGCCGTGGAAGGGATGGCTGGTGTCAGAACTGGTAAAAAGGTTGTAGAGTGGTGATCTGTCTGACCGCCACCTCATAGGAATCAGCCTTGACTTGCTCTTGTTCTGCATTTTCTCCCCTGACCTAAGACAGGTTCTGACACTGATGACATAGTTATTACTCCCAGAATTTTACAAGGACATGTAATTCTACTGTCCAGGACAACTATTGATCTATTGGTATATTTCCTTCTGGCCTTTTCTTTATGCCTTTTTTCTTTATGTGGTTAAAGGCATCCATATCTATCAATTTGCATCCTGCTTCTTTGCTTAACAAAATATCATAAGCATTTCTCAGTGTGCTTTCAGACACACTGTCTCTTTTTAATGTCACAGGAGCCCCATGTGGAGGGTGGCCAGGATGGTGGTAAGGAGAAGGTTACTGAGGTTTAGAGAAAAAAGATAACTTGCTCTATAAACATCAGACTTGGGGGGAATCCTATAGTCAAAGAGCCTGGATCCTTCAACATGTGAATTGTAGGGAAAATGGGAAGGGGTGGGAGGGAGAAACCTACACATTAAAATAGACTTGGAAGACAAACAGTGGACACGATGCAAGTACAGTGTCCAAGGATGTACATTTGAGTGGTAAAGAAATGTAAGGAAGTGATTAAATATCAGCCTGTGGCACGTGGAATGAGTTTTAGAATGACTGGTAATGTTTTATTTCTTGACTTGGGTGGTGGCTACAAAAGTGATGGACTTTTGATAATTCCCCAAGCTTGCTTTGTGTGGTTTTCTGCATCTGCATTGTGTTTTATTAGAAATAAAAGGTTAAAAGAAAAAAAAAAAGCTGCCTTTATGGCAGCACCAGACTAGAACTGAGGTTCACAGGTTTTGTCCTCAGGGTCTTCACTCACACACGTTCCCTTTGAGGATTGTTGGCTCACCATCTTTCACTCTCCACCCCCCTAATTATTGCCTGTTGGAAAAACTACAGATATACAGTTCATTTGGGCTGACTGTCTAGACTAACCTGAGACAACTTAGGTGATGCTGTGTTGAGGGAAATGGGAAAATTCTTAAGGAGGCTGTTTAAGTTAGGAGTGAAGGTGGCTCAGACATATCCATTGTGTGTGGTGCCTGTTGCAGGGGTGGGAGTTACCTCAGCCTGTTTCTGAGTAGTTCAAAGATACACACAAACGTCCAGTTACAAGTTACATTGGTAGAATCCCTTTCTGTTCATTTCCTTAGCTGGACTCATCAGATCCCTTGAAACTATGTATTTTTCTTTAGTAAGCATTCAACCCCACACACATCTATGCATACACACACCCCTTGCCTCATCTGCCCCTTTTCTGTAACCTGACTCCTTCCCCTTGTTCTGGAGAAGCCCAAGGATTCAACGGCAGGGGCCTCCAGGGGTACATGCAAGTGAGGGGATAGTGCGTAAGCCCTGAACATGGCTAAACACACCCACCCAAGCAAGGCCCGTTCAGGGGAGAGGGCTTTTCTAAATCTAGTCCCTTGAGGGGAGCTCTGGTAGCATAGTGGCTAAGACACTTGCCTGCTAACCAGACGGCTGGCGGTTCAAACCCACCAGCCACTCCTCGGAAGGAAGGTTGGACAATCTATGAGTCGGGTTTGACTCGATGGCACATAACAACAACAACAACAACAGTCCCTTGAGACCAGGGCTCTGTTAGTGTTGAAATCAGGATTCAGGCTCCTAGATGGACTCGGCCTGGGATATCGAGTTTCACAGGAAACAGGCCAACACTTTGTTCTTGGTTAAGCCCCGAGGAGGACTCAGTGGCAAGAGTTTGTTTTTTACCCCCTCTGACCCTGTTGTCTTGTGTGAAGGGGTTCTGGTGGCTAGTGCCTAAGGCATTTGACTGTTGTTGTTGTTGTTGTTATTTGCCGTTGAGTCGGCCCGACTCATAGCGACCCCTCCTTGGGTTTCCGAGGCAGTATCACTACGGAAGTAGGATTGCCCAACCTTCCTTCCGAGGAGTGGCTGGTGGGTTTGAACCGCCAGCCTTCTGGTTAGCAGTCAAGTGCCTTAGCCGCTATGCTACCAGAGCATTTGACTGCTAACCAGAAAGTTGGAGGTTCAAGCCCACCAGCCACTCTGTGGAAGGAAGACTGGGCAATCTATTTCTGTAAAGATTTACCACCTTGGAAACCCAGTGGGGCTTGCTATGAGTCAGAGTTGACTCGATGGCAGTGAGTTTGGGTTTTGGTTTTATTGTCTGGTGTAGGGCTCACTCCAGCTCTGCTTGTCCAGAGGAAAAGGTCTTTGCACTTAGCTGCTATTCCAAACCTATGCAGAAGGACACCTCTATTGGGGATCAGTTGTCTGTAGTCTTTGGTCTCCTTCAGATAATTACAGTAATGTCTACCCAGTGCCTATAATATATACTCTCCAATGTGATGGCCATTAGCTGCAGTGGCTATTGAGATGTGGTAGTGGACCAAGGAATCAAATGTTTAATTTTATTAAATGTCAACTTAAATTTATGTAGTGACTAGTGAACATTATCTAACTAAACATTCTGGAAGCATAGTTCTGGAAGTTGGTCTCTGAGAAGGCCATAGTGGCCAAGTCAGGTGTCTCAGAACTGTGTGCCCCCCTTCTTTCTTGTACCCACAAACACGTACACGCACTCTCACTCACTCACTGGCACAAAGTAATACCTTGTATGATTCAGGAAGTCCCTGGATACATGTCCTTTTATAGCAAAGTTCACTGTTTAAATATTCTTATCTCCAGCGAGGCGGCACTGCCACTGACCACAACTGTGTCCCTGCACAGCTTCTCTGTGTCCTTGCACAGTTGGAGATAAGCGGGGTGAAACCTCAGGAAACTGTGCCGTCTGAGAAGTCTGTCTTCAGCAGTCACGGCTCCCTTTTCCACTCCCCTCAAACTTTTCTGGTATCCCACCCCAGATGCCCATGCTCCTCCGTTTACTTCTCCCGGTTGGAAGAAAGAGTCTAGTATCAGCTGATGCCTGGTAACTGGCCGATGGGCATGCATGTGTGAATGAGGCCCAGTCACGAGGGCGGTCAGCCCACACTGACAGTTTTGATCTTATTTCCTATTCTGGTTGAACGGCTTGACCTCAAGTAAGAGGGTGCAGACCATTTGCGATGTTCCCCCTGCTTAGTGTCTGTTGCGCCTGTGAACATTCCGCGATGAATGAACCAGTGATTTCTATCTGCCAGAGAGCCTGCTAGGACAGGAGAAAAAAAAAAACAACATTTGCTGTTAAGTCCATTCATACTCACGGCAGCCCCACGTGTGTCAGAGTGGAATTGCATTCCATAGGATTTTCATCGGATGTGACCTTTTGGAGGTAGATTGTCTGGTCTTTCTTCCGAGGCCTCTCTGGGTGGATTTGAACCTCTCACCTTTTTTGGGTGGTAGCCGAGCTTGTTAACTGCACCCCTCTCTCTTTAAACTTCTGCCCTTCTTCTTCTTGCCTTGCAGTGTAGGTGAGCCCACTCCACCCTTCCTGCTCTCTGTCCCGAGCCATCAGCTGCAAGCTTCATTTTATATTTTTTTTTATTGTGATTTGGGTGAAGGTTTACAGAGCAAATTTACTTTCCATACAGCGGTTCACATATACTTTGTCTCATGACATTGACCACAGTTTACCACAATGCAACAGCTCCCCTCCCACTTCCTCCCCATAGTTACCTTCTTCTCAGTGTCCATCCCTCCATACACTCCTGCCCCCTGAGCTGTCTCCCTGTGCATAAGCAGCCCTTCTTTCTCCCATGATTGTTCTCTCCAGGGAGTGTATCTACTTGAGGTAAATGTTCAACTCATATGCCTGTCTCTTGTTCGGCTGGAAACCACAGGTGTGAGTTCAATTCCAGATCTGAAGGGCAGCTAGGGGCCATAGTCTCAGTGGTTGCAGGCTTCATTTTCTAGCATGCTAACCTCCTTTAATAATGGTTTCCTAATGTAGCATGCCCCAACTATTCCAGATGTCCCAAAGAGCAGCCCTGTGCAGCCATCTCCCTCCAAACCCGTGACATGTGTGACTCTGCAGGCCATCTGAGCCATCTTCATCAACAGGGGTGTCATTGTCCCCAGGCCCTCTCCACACAGACAAGGACAGAGCCGCTCTGTGCAGGCCAGGATTTCCTGCATGGTAGTTGCCGTCTCTCTGAACAGCCCAAGGAGTGCCCCCTTCTGCTCAGCTATTCACAGTCTCTTCTACAACCCAGTGCCTCGACCTGGCTTATTTGTATCTTTAAAAATTCTTAACTTCAGACTACAGAAATCATGCATGTTTGTTGTAAAAACGTCAAAAGGTGCAGAGGTGCACGAAGTAAACCATGTTAATTTCCTCTTAGGCAGCTCTACCTCCTAGGTAACTTCTGTTCAGTGTTGGGTGTGCATCCATCCAGACGTGCTCGTGCGCATATGGATATACACGTATACACAGAGACACTTTAACGGAACCCGGCATGGTGTATATTTGGCCCTGTAACTCCATATTTTTATATGCTATTCCATGCCAGCACCTGAAGCCCTTCCTGCCTGCTTTCTGTTTTGTGAATATGCCCTGTGTAATGTATTGGTTACTGGGTGCTGAGAGACAAGCGGGTGGTTTCCAGTTCCTTGTGCTTAGAAATCCCCGCAGTTGGAACTTCATCAGGATCGAAGCCTGTGTAGAGCAGCCTGTCTGGAGAATGAGAGCTGAGCCATCCAACCCAGAGACACCCTCCCTACCAGTCCCAGCGTTTCCCAAGTTACTCTCTTCTCCCAGGGCAGCTAAACTGAGTTGAGCTGTGAGCGTCTTTGTGAAGGAGGGCCACCCACCTGGCCTCCTTGGGCTGGCAGCAGAGCAGCCAGGCACAAAACCTCCCCTGTGGGAATACAGAGAGTCAGCCCCATGGAAGCACTTTAGAGCTGGGTGGAGAGGTGAGCAGTAGTCCTGGAGAGAGACAGACAGGGACAGAGATTGATTAGCTATTAATTAGTATAGGCTAGGGGAGCTTCTCCATGAAGGCTTACGAGAAGGTGTTTGTGGGGCTATTAAGGTGTAAAGAACCCTGACACATTCCTCAGAGGAGCCCTGGTGGTGCAATGGTTGAAAGCACTGGGCTGCTAACCGAAAGGTTGGGGCTTTGAACCCACTAGCGGCTCTGCAGGGGAAAAGTCCTGGCCATCTGCTTCTGTAAAGATCACAGCCTATTGGGCAGTTCTCCTCTGTCCTATAGGGTTGCTTTGAGTTAGAATTTACTGATATTACCTAACAACAGCACTCGTTGGAGAGACCAAGCTTAGGCCTGGTGAGAGGCCACTCTAAAGCCGGGGACCAGCTTTTCTTTCTTTCACCAGCACCTTTTTCTGCAGAGCCCCAGGCAGCTGGTGGGGGAGGACAAAGAGGCTGGAAAATACATAAACTGCATAATCAGCCCCTGCATCTTGGCTGCTTGACTCTGTTTATTGCTTCCTGTCCCTGAAAGCCTTTCACAAACAGAGGCGCTTTGAGGGGGTGAGTTGGACCTGGTGGGTGGCCTGCCCCTGCCACAGTTCCACACCACATACTGAGCAGGCGGCTTCCCTAAAAAAGACAGATTCCTTTCCACCACTCATTGCTACTGCCACCCTCAGTGGAGCAGGGGATGGTGGGTACAAGGAGCTTCTGAGTGTGAGTGGACCGCCACCCAAAAGACAGCGATCCCCGAGAGAGCTGTTCACTTGTAATTGACAAAGGACAAGAATCCTGTTTCTGCCAATTTCCTTGAAGTCCTGGAGGTTAAGCTCTAATGAGGTGCAGCACGGGAACACAGTGAAACCAGAGCCCTTTGACTGACCTCTTCAAAGTGGGGAGGGGAACAAGGGGCCATGCCCTGGGAGCTAGGCACAGTCCTGTTCCCAGGGGCTCATGGGGCTTGCCCAAAGGCTGCTTCCTGGCTGCTGTTGATGTTGCTGTTGGGTGCTGTGGAGTCAGCTCCTACTCACAGCCACCCCGGAGGCAGAGTCGGATTTTCTTGGCTGTCATCTTTACAGAAGCAGATCGCCAGGTCTTTCTCCTATAGAGCTGCTGGGTGGGTTTGAACCGCCAACCTTTCGGTTAGCTGAGTGCTTAATTGTCTGCCACCAGGGCTCCTTATTATTTGTATTACATTTTTTAAAAAACAAGTTTTTTACAAAACAGAATGTGCATGGATTGCTGAATGGAAAACCAGTTTGCTCTGTAAATTTTCACCCAAATCACAATTTAAAAAAATTAAAAATAAAACAGATTTTTCTTTGTTCATGGACTTTTTCCTCCTTACCATAGTCCCCTCTCTCCCTCTCACCTTCCCCACCTTCATCATCCCTTCCCCAGAATTAACAAATTCACACAGCCCTGAAAAGTTGCCCTGGACACTGGTTCAGGGCTGCTGGGGGAGGCTGTGAGGACTGTTTGTCTTTATTTTCTTCCTGGTAGACACAGGAGAGGATCTCTGGTAGCATAGTGCCTAAGGCACTTGACTGCTAACCAGAAGGCTGATGGTTCAAACCCACCAGCCATTCCCCAGAAGAAAGGTTGGACAATCTACTTCCGTAGTGATACTGCCTCGGAAACCCAAGGAGAGGGGTCACTATGAGTCGGGTCAACTCAACGGCACATTAACAACAACAACAGACACAGGAGAGGCACTGTGACACCTGCAGGGTTGGAGGAGGGAAGAGTGGATGGAGAGGAGGGGCAAGAAGGCAGCCTTCCCTGAGCTGGGGCTGCTTCCTCTAAGCATTAAGGGTTTGTCCATCTCTCTTAGACCTAGAACCTCTAGGAGGCTGGTCGGTGTTTCCTCCTCCCTCCTTCCTGCCTGCCTGCAACATCTGGTGGCCACCAGAGTGCCTCTGCCAAAGCTTCCTAAACCCAAACCCAAACCAAACCCAGCCCACGTCTCAGGTTGATTCTGACTCATTCTGCCCTTCAGGACAGTGGTTTGCTTCACTTAGAAGACTGACCAACCACAAAGCCCTGTTTTACCCCCTGAAAGTAGCCCTGGTGGCACAAAAGGGTAGCAGTTTGAAGCCACCAGCAACTCCACGGGAGAAAGATGAGGCAGTCAGCTTCCATAAAGATTACAGCCTTGGAAGCTCTATGTGGCATTTCCATCCTGTCCTATAGGGTTGCTATGAGTCAGAAGCAACACGTGACAGCAGTGGGTTTGGTTTGGTTTTGGTTTAGGAAGCTTTGGAGAAAGTTCTCTTGTGGCCACCAGTCGTTAAATGCTCAGGTGAAAGTATGGAGGTTTGAACCCACCAGCCGTTCCACAAGAGAAAGATATGGCAGTCTATTTTAGTAAAGATTACAGCCTTAGAAACCCTGTAAGGCAATTCTGCTGTGTCCTATAGGGTCACTATGAGTTGGAATTGACTCAACAGCAAAGAATTTGGTGGTGGTTTTTTTTTAAGGACACTTTCAAGGGTGGCCCAAATAGTAAAGCACGCTGGACTAGTGACCAAAATGTCATTGGTCCAAACCCACCCTGAGGTGCTTCAGAAGGCAGGCCTGGCGATCTCCTGAAAGGTCAGAGCCTTGGAAATCCTACGGAGGAGCAGTGCTACTCCGCACACATGGGTCGTGGTGACAGAATCAACTCATGGGGAACTAACAATAACAAGGAAGCTTTCATAGACTTTGGCTGGTTCAAATAGTTAACATACTCAGCTGCTAGTTGAAAAGTTGGCAGTTTGAGTCTGCCCAGAGGAAGAGAGTCCACCCAGAGACCACCACGGAAGAAAAGTCTGGCACTCTGCTTCTGAAAACTCAGCCATTAAAAACCGTATGGAGCACAGTTCTACTCCGACGTACATGGGATCTCCCTGAGTTGGAATTGATGCCACGGCAGTTGATTTCTTTCTTTCCCTTTTTAGGATTAAAAAAGTCCCTCTCTGATTAAAAAAACAAAACAAAACAAAAACCAGCATGTGGGCTGTACTCCCTCTGTGGCCCTGCTGGGTGTAAGGGGCTGGGGCTTGCCTGGGCATCTGCAGGTGGCCTGTCTATTCACACTTCCACATGGACCGTGTGTGTCTGAGCCTGTGCTTTCAGGTGTTTTCAATTTGGAGCCTGCCCCACCCTCCTAGCTTCTTCCTGAAAGTGAAATGCTACACTTCTTACTCAAGAACAAAAGCCCCAAATGCAGAGCCCTGCATGTTGATGATTTTCAAGTGTGGCCACTTCCTCCTGACTCAGCCTTGTTCCCCTAGCTCCTGTCTTGTATAGCTGAGGTAGAAATACAGCTTGACCGGAGCCCAGACTAAGGCAAGGAGGCCCTGCTGGGATGGAGGTAGAGCCTTGCACAGGTCCCCTCTGCACCAGCGACTGCACTCTGGCTGGATTGGGCCACTCAGCCCTGAGCTGGGGTATGCCCACTCCTTTTCCATCACTGTTACCACATCTGCACACTCAACACAGCTGCTTCTCTCCTACCCCAGCATCACTGGAGATGGAACTACTGCTAAGCTGACTTCTTGTGCTTAGCCCATCTGGAAACTGCATTTCCCTCCTTGCCCTGTACTGGCCAGAGGTACTGTAAGTGGGATGACAGCATGGTGGGTGGTTGGGAGTGCGAGCTTTGGATTAGAATTCTGACTGGCGCTTCCTAGCTGTGAGAACTCAAGCAAGTTATTTAGCTCCTCTGTGTCTCTGTTTACTCATCTGCAAAATAGCAGTTCTTACCTAATAGGATTGTTGCAAGGATTCCATGAGCTCATGTAGGCAAAGTGCCTAGCACAGTGCCAGGCTCAGGCCTCTGCTGTGGGGATGTGGAAAGAGCTTGTGGGCTTTTTCCCAGTGTTGTAAACTGTGAAATACTGTACACTTGTAAAGTGTCGTCATTTTGGATAGTCAGCACACTCAGTAAGAGGATGATCTATTTCAGGGTTCTTAAATGACTGATCGGCAGATCCTGGCTAAAATTCACAGATGTTTCCCAGTGTAGGGGTTGAGTTCTCATTCTTGCCTTTCCTGTTTGTCCTTTCCCTTCAGTTATTTTGCACGTGCACACAGATTCGCCATACACAAAGACAGCATAAATCTGAATTCACATCTTATCTGTTGGCTATGGGTCTGGGAATCCCTACCACTCTACTGTCGAGGATTCATAGACAATGAAGGACCAGTCACTCTTGTTTGCTGCCAGCAACAATACTTGAGCTGGATACATCATGTTTCAGTGATGACCATCAAGAAGCCACTGCTAGCTCAGACGTAAGAGGCTGAGAAATGTCTGGCTGCTTCTGGAAAGTCCTAGCAACTGCTCCTCAATTATCTTCCTTGGTTCCCGGGTTCCCTTAAGTCTAGATAACCTCGCAACCCACTTCTGAGCTGATACCATTCCAGCTACACCCTCTACAGGACCCATCCCCTCACTTCCATTCGGTGGTGGAAGGAAGGGAGCACCAGGTCCGTGCATCTCAGGCAGCTGTTTGCTCCTGAGAAAGCAGTTGCAGGTTTGGGCCTGTGAGGTGATTTGGCAGTGCTTTTGTTTGATGACTAAGCTGAGGTATGTGAACCCAAAGTTTATAGAATCCTGGTAGGCTCTGGGCTGGGGCTGGAATGAAGGAAATAGATGTTTGGGGATGGGGAGGATAATCCAAAAACCATTCGTTTGGGGCCTGACACCAGAGATAAAGCATTCTTGCAGATTTCCCTATATTGACCAGACAGGAGCTCTTTAGTGGATGTCTACAGTGTATGTGCACTGCTGCAGGGACCATGAACAACCCACAAAACTGGATTTATCCCTCATATGACTGTGGACCATCTGGGGCTTCAGAACAGACACAAAGAATATCAGAGGTGAAAGGAGTCTCGGACATCGCTTAGTCCACCCTGCTTATTTTTCAGATGGGAACCTGGAGGTCTAGGAGGTAAAATGACTTTGTGAAGGCCTCTTGGCTGGTTAGTGATGGAGCTAAAGCCAGAATCTAGGGCTCCAAACTGCACTGCCCCGTAAGGTCGTGGTCCTCACACTTTACTGTGTCTCTCAATGACCTGGAGAGCTGGTTAAAATGCAGACCATCAGGCCACACCGCTAGGGATTCAAATGGGTGGGGAATATATGCCCTTAGCGTATACCTCAAGGTCTGATGAAGGTGATGTTCGCGTGGCTCTGAGATACACTGCTGTCATACAAAGAGCATTTGCTTCTTATTCTGATAGGAAAGCACATTTGAATTTCCAGAGGCCGCCTAAGCAGGTAAGCAGGTGGGTATTAGAGATGCACACAGCTCAGGAGACTAGAGTCAAAGAGCAGGAAAACAAACCCACTGCCACTGAGTGGATCACAACTCATAGTGACCCTATAGGACAGAGTAGAACTGCCCCATCAGATTTCCAAGGCAGTACATTTTAATGGAAGCAGACTGCCTCATCTTTCTCCCCATGAAAGAGCTGGTAGGTTCCAACTGCTGGCTTCTTGGTTGGCAGCTGCCTTAACCACTGCGCCACCAGAGCTCCTTGGAGACCAGAGCATAAGGAGTTAGACCCAGGCTTTACAGCATGTTGCAAGTTACACTGATGTGTAAGGACACTTTACACCCATACTTTTCTCTGTTCCATAAGGCCATGATGTTTGTAGCTCAGTCCTGGACATAACTCAATTTTCTTATCTGTAAGATGGCTATGATGATGATAGAAGGTAGAAATCTGCAGTACTAGATTACCATGAGGATTAAATGACATGATGCAAGAGAAAGAGTTTGCCTCGCACTCAACAAGTGGTAGGTTCTCTGGTTGTGCATCATTGCCCAGGAGCAGGTGGTGGGCAGGTCTCTGCTGAGTGTCTTTCTATGATGGCCTTCTACTGAGTATTTCACTGGAGAACAGGGGTTCTAGTTCTATAGGTTAAAAAAAAGTACGTACAGTACTGCATCGTCAGTGAAGGCAAACACCGGTATACGGGTGGATAGATGGGTGGACAGGCTGAACTATTAGGTATGTCTATGCAGCAGGGAGTGTACCCAAGACCATGTATAGGGTCAGGAGACAGTGGTTCTACAAGTGTATTTGTATGTTCTGTAAGAATTCCCAGGTGTGTAATAGAGCTGACAAGGGACAAGGTTGTAGTCACTTCTTGGTCACAGCCAGCTACCAAGAGGGACTGAGTAGTTGAACTTGTGGGCTTGGGACAATAGTCACAGGGGACATCAAGCTCAATTGGCATAAAATACGACACAAAACATTGTTCTGCCTCCTACCGGCAAGTAGTGACTGGGATCTTAAAAGCTTGCAAACAGCCATCTAGATACAACGATGGATCTCTCCTCATCCAGAGCAAAGAAGAATGAAGAAAACCAAAGATTCATGGAAACAATTAGTCCTAGTGACTGGTACACCATGCGATTCTCAACCTATACGACTATCACACCAGAAGAACTAGATGGTGCCCAGCTGCCACTGTCAACCACTCAGAGGGGGATCTATGTGGGAGATCCTGGGTAAACAGGGAGAACAATGTGGAACAAAACTCAAAATCATTTGGGGAAAAAAAGGGGCGGAGGACCAGGTTTGCTGGTCTGATAGAGCCTGGTGGAACCACTGAGACTGTGGCCCCTAGCTACCCTTCAGGTCTGGAATTGAACCCATACCTGTGGCTTCCAGACAAACAAAAGACAGGCATATGAGTTGAACATTTACACTAGGTAGATACACTTCTTGGAGAGAACAATCATGGGAGAAAGAAGGGCTGCTTATGCACAGGGAGACAGTTCAGGGGGCAGGAGTGCATGGAGGGAAGGACACAGGGAAGAGGTAACTATTGGGAGGAAGTGGGAGAGAAGCTGTTGCATTGGTGTAAATTGTAGTCAGTGTCATGAGACAACATATGTGTGAACTGCTATATGGAAAGTGAATTTGCTCTGTAAACTTTCACCCAAATCACAATTAAAAAAAAAAAAAAAGTATGCAGATCTCCTAGCCTTGTGGGGTAGTGATGGAGAGGTGCCCATCATGGTTTGTACCTAGTATAGTGGTGCCTTTCTCTGGCTTCAGGCCCTCCACCTCCACCCCTAGCACCCACACCCGTGTCTCTGCATCCCTGGAAGGTGTTAGTGATGGGAAGAGTCAGACTGACAGGAGCTGTTTCTCCCCATTTTCTAGAGGTGGAGGAGACAGAGCCCCCCTGGAGGCAAAGAAGGCTGGATATAGCCCTCCTGGAACTCCTGCCCCAGCCATGGTCCTTCTCCACATTCCCTTCCAAGGAGTACAGTCCTGCAGGAAGCTGGTGCCTCGGCCAGAATGTGCCAGCCACTTCCTGGTTCTGGCTGGACTTCAGCACTGCTGCACCAGGTGGTGTAAAAACCAGTCTAGGCACAGATGAGGACGAGAGAGAGAGGGATCCAGTGATCTTACCTGACCCTGCCATCTGCCTAGAGCGGGGAGTGGCTTCCAGGGTAGCTGTGGGAAGCAGGAGGGTGCTCTGAGTGTGATTATAATTGTGAAACCACCACTTCGCAGGCGCGTGGGTGGAGGGGTAAATGGTGTGTGTGGCTGTAAGAGCCTGGGCTGAGTGGGGTGTGTGGCAGTGAGCGGGAGCCTGTTGGTATATGTAGGCACACTAGCTGGGTGTGTAGGCACACTAGCTGGGTGTGGAGTGTGCAGGTGTGTACCTGCACAGGGACACAGAGTGTGGCCTCTCTAAACACCAGGATGGCTTCTGTGCTGCACCATCTCCCACACCCCTGCAACCACTTTCAGCCCAGAAGGTACAAATCCAAGTGACTACTGGCAACCTGCTTCCTCTCTCTGGGCCTCGGTTCCACCATCTGGAAGTGAGAACCTGAACTTCTTTTGTAGCCATCACCATGGCTGGCTCGAGGTGTGCGTGTGAGGGTGTGCGGAGTCCAGCCAGTGTGAGAGAGTGAGGGTGTCAGGTGGGGAAGGGACACTTGGCAGCTGGCCTGGGACGCCCCTGGCTGTGGAAGGAGAGCTTTGCTGCTACACAGAGCGAAGGGCTGGGAGGCGACGGGAGGGAGCAGCCTGTGGTTGGGGGAGTAGCAGGCCTGTAAGTGACTCTAAACAATCCCATCTGCTATCTGGGCTAGGGCCTCCTCACTCGGTGGAATTTCTGATGGTGTCCCGGCTGGGCGGCCCTCCCAGATGCAGCTGCCGCCTGCTCTTTTGAAGCTCAGCCATGGGTTGACCTCCCCCTCTCCCCAGTCTCTGCTCTCCAGCCTTGGGCTGCATTCCTCAGCTGCCAGAGATGGCATTTCTGAGAGGGCCACTCTGCCTGGGATTCTACTGCCCAGGACCCCTCTCAGAGAGGGCAGGCCCCCATCAGACTACCTCCTCTCGACCCTGACTGGGAATGGGAGTGGGAGGCCTGTACAACCCAGGCCCAGGTAATATCCCAGTCACTTCTCCCTGAGGAAGTTTGCCTGAAAGGTAGGGTATAGCAGGAAATGGCAGAGTGGCTATTTGCCCAGCTCTTTGCTCAGGGGTTGGTCAGAGAACCTCTCAGCCTCAGCCTCGGAGACCCCTGAGGGGATGCCTTTGTGCTGTTTACTCTGGAGGGTGGTGACTCCTAGCCCAGCTACATACTCTGCCCCAGAGGCCTACAAGCCATGAGCATGCGATGACATAGGATAGTTTTACTGAAAGCTGCCTCCAACTGAGAGCAGCCACGTGTGGGGCACTGTGCTGCCTGCAGGTCCCACAAGCCCGTCATTTAATCCCCACAGGAACCCCATATGAAAAAGTATCTCTGTTTTGCATATAAGGAAATAGGTTTGGTGAAATTTTGCTGGCCCAGTAAGCAGCAGAACCAGCAGGTCCCCAAGATCTGCCCAGTGCTAACACCCAGGACTTCACTGTAGCACTTTATGGCCTATTAGCCCCAGACTCAGCACCAATAAAAATGATCTTGTGGTCTCTCCTCCTGGCCAGACCCACCTCTGCTCTACCCCAGCCGGCCCTCCATGCCCATGGTCTGTCTCTGAAAGAGCCGTGGCTTTGGCCTCTGCTCTGTCCATCCTGCCATTACCTGCTCACTGGCCTTCTATCCTCCCAGCATCCACCTGGAGGGGGACAGGCAGTGACCAGAAGGGCTCCAGGCAGCACCATGGGAGGAGCTGAGCTTGGTTTCCTGGGAGGGCCGGACTAGAGAAAGCCTGCCTAAATAAAAGCAGCAGGAAGGATTGAGTAGGGATTCTTTTTTTTTTTTTCCCCCATTGTGATTTAGGTGAAAGCTTACAGAGCAAATTTATTTTCCATTCAACAGTTCATACACATTTTGTTTTGTGACATTGATTGCAATCCCTGTAATGTAACAGCTCTCTTCCCACTTCTTCTTGTGGTTACCTTTGCCCTGTGTCCTTTCCTATGCATTTTTGCCCTCAGAACTTTTTCCCTGTGCAAACGCTGCCCTTCTGATCTCCTGTGGTTGATTGTTCTAAGGAGTGTACCTCTGTGGTGTCACTGTTCACCTTGTAGGCCTGATGGTTGTTTGGCTGGGAGTTAAGCCAGGGAATGAGTTCAATTCCAGGCCTGAAGGATAACTATGGGCCGTAGTCTCGGGAGTTTCACCAGTCTCTCTCAGATCTGCTGGTCTTTTTTATGATGTTGAATTTTGTTCCACATTTTTCTCCCACTATATCCAAGATCTCCAATTTTGATCCTTTTTCGAGTGGTTGGCAGTCGTAGGTGGGTACCCTCTAGTTCTTATGGTCTCAGGGTCGTGTAGGCTGAGGTTTCTATGGTCCATTAATTCCTTGGACTAATTGTTTCCATGCATCTTTTGTTTTCTTCACCCTTCTTTTGCTCTGGATGAGGAGAGATGAATTGTTGCATATTGGAGCTTGCAAACTTTTAAGACCCCATTTGCTACTCATTGATGTAGGATGTAGAACAGTATTTTTGTGTAGTATATTATGTTGATTGATTTTGATGTCCCCTGTGACCATGGCCCTAAGCCTGCAGGTGCAGTGACTCACTCCCTCAAGGTGTTTGGCTGTGGCTAAGAAGTTACCATAACTTTGCCCCTGTTAGCTCTATTACATATATGGACATTGTTACAGCATATACAAATATGTATATAGAAATATTGTCTTCCAAACCGATATAAGGTCATGGCTATATTCCCTTTTGCCTACCCATGCCTGATCATTTTGCCGGTCTACCTATGTATCCACCTGAAGACTAATGTTTGTTATTACTGATAATGCAGTATTGTGTATGTAAATTATTTACCTTGTTGTCTGTACCTCTTGCGCACCTCTCCATGTCTTCCTTTTCCTTAGTGTTATCATGGTGGTCATTCAGTTTTGGGATATTGCCTTCCCTTCATCCAAATCAGTACATATCTCTTACCTAGCTAGCTGTTTTTCCTCCCCTCCCCTTCCATCCTTGGTAACTAACAAAGAAAGTTACCTTCCATGTGTAAACCTTTCCTTGACTTCTTATAAGAACAGATTCATATAATATCTTTCCCTCTGTGATTGACATATTTCTCACAGGACATAATGTCCTCCCAGTTCATCCACATTATGAGGTGATTCACTGATTCTTCATTATTCTTTAATGTTACATAGTATTCCATTGTGTGTATGTACCATAGTTTGGTTATC
>NW_006921836.1:270623-284003 GCF_000298275.1 Orycteropus afer afer
CCCAATCTGTAGGTTCTCTTTTGGAGAATTCTTTTGATGTGCATATGAATTTAATTTTTAGAGGTCTCAGTCATCTAGCTTATCTTCTGCTGTTTGTGCATTTTTGGTTAGCTTTGCTAGTCTATTTATGCCATGAATTAAGGCCCCTAAGTTTACCTCTATTTTTTCTTTGATGGACTTTATAGTTTTAGGTTTTACATTTAGGTCTTTGATCTATCTTGAGATAGTTTTCGTGTGTGGTGTGAGGTATGGGTCATTTAATTATTTTGCAAATGGATATCCAGTTTTGCCAGAACCATTTGTTAAAGAGACTGTCTCTTAATGGGTTTCAGCCCTTTGTCAAAGATCAGCTGTCCATAGGTAGATGGATCTATTTCTAGATTCTCAATTCTGTTCCACTGGTCTTTGTGTCTGTCATTGTACCAATACCAGGCTGTTTTGACTACTCTGGGTATATAGTAGGTTTTGAAATTGGGGAGTGTGAGACCACCTGCTCTGTTATTCTTCTTCAGTAGTGCTTTGCTTATCTGAGGTCTTTTTCCTTTCCATATAAAATTAGTGATTGACTTTTCCATGTCCTTAAAGAATGCTGATGGAATCTGGTTCAGAATTGCATTGAATGTATAGATTGCTTTGGGTAGTATTGATATTTTCACAATGTTCAGTCTTCCTATCCATGAGCATGGTATGTATGTTCTTCCATTTATGTAGATCTCTTATAGTTTCTTGTAGTAGTGTTTTGTAGTTTTCTTTGTATAGGTCTTTTGTGTAACCTGGTAAGGTTTATTCCTAAGTATTTTATCTTTTTGGTAGCTATTTATTATTTTCTTTGTGTTAGGATTCTAAGAATCTGAAAGGCATTAAAGGCCTCAAGGGTTTGTGGTTTGCTTTTCCCTAAGATTTTCTCCATTATCGATTTTTAAAATTAAAGAGATACTATAAGGTAGTGGTTAAGAAGAGTATGGACTCTGGATTCAAATTTTGACTTTGCCACTGACAGTGAGCTTAGGTAAGTTATTTAACCTTTCTGAGCCTTAGTATCCTTATCTATGAAGTGGGGATAGCAATTACTGTATCTGAGGATTTCATGAGAGTGCATGCTGAGTGCTTAGAAAGTACATGTTGTTGTTGTTAGCTGCCATCAAGTCAGCTCTGGCTCATAGTGACACTATACATAAGAGAATGAAACGTTGCTCACTCCTGCACCATCTTCAAAGACATTGCTAGGTTTGAGGCCATTGTTGCAGCCACTGTGTCAACTTGTCTTCTTTTTTGCTGACTCATACTTTACCAAGCATTATGTCCTTCTCCAGGGACTGGTCCCTCTTAATAACATGTCCAAAGCATGTGAGATGAAGCCTTACCATCGTCACTTCTACAGAGCACATAGTAAGTGCTCAAAGTATTTGCTGTAATTATTATAAAAAAAGTAAAAGGTCTGTTGTAGATAATATACATGTGCAAAAAGAACATAAAAATCACTGTCAGTACTATCACATTGGTGTTCTTTATAGATTACTTGCTTATTTTAAATTAATAAGTGAATTTTAAAAGTATATAAGGATTTACAGTGAAGTTTCCGTGATCTTGTGACCCAGTTCCCCTCCCTAGAGGAAAAAACTAATGTTATCCATTTCTTGTGAATCCTTTAAGAGAGTATGCTTGTGTGCTTGCATGTACTCTCTTTATACACACATACATGTATTATGGTATGTGTATGAATATATACATATTCATTTACGTACACATACTATGATGTACTATGGCATAGTGACTATACTCACTGTTTAGTGCATTGTATTGTAGGTCTTAGAGACTGTTTCATGTCCGTATGTATAGAGATGCCTCATTTTTGTTTATTGCTGTTCTATTATATGCACATCTAGTTGTTGTAGGCTGCTGAGCTGGCCCTCACCTCACGATGATCTCCTGTTCTACAGAGTAGCACCGCTTCATAGGATTCTCTTCGCTGTACTCTTTATGCAGGCAGTTCACCAGGCCTGTCTCCCGTGAAGCTGCTGGTGGACTGAAAATACCAACCTTTGCGTTAGCAGCCCATCTCCAACCGTTTGTTGTCCCATGCGTTTGCTTGCTCTTGCTTGCTCGCTCCTGTACTCTCTCTCACCTCTGCTCTCTCTCTCGCTCTATCTCTCTCTCTATATATATATCCCACCGCCCACCAAGGCTGTAAATCTTCATGGAAGCAGACTGCTTCATCTTTCTTCCGCATAGCAGCTGATGAGTTCAAACCACCAGCCGTTTTGGTTAGCAGTCAAATGCCTTAACCACTATGCTAATAGAGGTCCATGTATATATATAGAGAGAGAGTTGTTGTTAGGTGCTGCTGAGTTGATTTCTGCTCATAGCAACCCTGTGTGACAGAGTAGAACTAGATGATGATAATGTGCTATAATTGAAGCAGCATCCTATTGATGGACACTTAAAGTGTTTCCAATCTTCTGCTGTTATGTTATTGCAGAAACATCCGTATGCATTTATTGGACAGATGTACAAATACATCTGTAGGTCTGTAGGTAAAATTTAATAGAAGTGGAATTCTATTTGCACTGAGTGGGTACAAAGGGTGTATTAGTGTGAGGTTTGGGGACAGGGATTGTGACTTCTGCTTTCAGGGTCCTTCTCTGCACATTCTGAGTATCTCTCCCTAATCCTGGATCCCTTGACCTGAATTCCCTGGGCATGCTCAGTGCTGAGTTGTTGGCAGGCTGTTTATCTGTCCCGAGGTCCATAGACGTCTCTTCTTGTTGCCTAGACTTCTGGGCTCAGCCCCATACCATGCTGGCACAGCCTGTGGAAAGGCAGTTAGCGGGCTTGCTGTAAGAGAGGTCAGGGAGGAGCAGTTAGCCCCTCTTCCCTGAGAAGCTGGGCCTGGGCCAGCATGAGCTCATGCCTGGAGCCAGCCCAGCCTTGCTGCCGACCCTGTACTCAAGCTGCCAGCACCACCCCCCTTCTCCCAGTCTAGGCCACTTCCATGGTCCCAGGTAAACACATACTCCTGTTAGCCTGTAGCAGCAGGTTCCCTAGGGCTGCTGCACCTGGTTGGTGTAGGGCAGTGGGGTGCAGCCCCCCTCCCAGTGCACTGAGACTTGATGCTTCCCACGTGCCTGGGTTGAGTGTCTTGGCTCAGTTCGTGGCGTTTGTTCATGGAGAGAGGGATTATTGTGGAAATAGTCCCCAGCCAGCTCAGGTACAGGTGGAAAATAGACGCTTGATAAGTAACTTGACAACTCTGATGGGGTGGGAAAAGGCCATGATTTTGCTTTTTCCCCTGGATAAGACTTGACCTGATGCCTGGTCCTTTCCTGGACACAAGCACCATCCCTATAACTCTAAGGCATCTAGGTACCCCTAGCCTCTCCAGGGTGGCTTTGTCTCTTTAGGGTTCAATTCAGTTCACTGTTAATGAATTACTGGTATGTGCCGGCCCTGTGCTAGGCTCCAGGGAGTACAGAGAGATGATCAGTCTGGATGGATTAAGAGTGGATTCTGCAGTCAGACCTCCTGAGTTCACATTTCAGCTGGGCCATTTAGCTGTGTGACCTTGAACACATTCCTCAACCTTTCTGTGACTCATTTTTCCATCTATAAAATGGAAATGACAATAATGTGTACCTCATAGGGCAGGATGAAGAGAGCTAACATACGGAAGGCACTTGGAATAGTGCCTGGCACGTAAGGAAGCAGGCAATAAATGCTAGCTATCATTATCCTTATTACTATTATTACCATTATTCCATGAAGATGAACCCCCAAACAGATGACCCACTACTCATACCTGGGGAGCTTCATCTAGGACCTTTCCAACTGGAAGGCAGAGTTGGCTTCTTGATGGATGGAGCCTTTTATGACAACCTGGGCCTCTGGAACAGAGACAGGCAATCATGTCCTCAGGGCTGAGGCCCCAGGGCCTGTGCTTCCATGGGGAGGACCTTATTAATACCCCCTTGAAACCTCTTGACTTACTTTCTGCCCCAAATCTCCCCATAAGCTATAGACTTGAACACAAAAGTTGAGGCAGAAGAGAAAATGTCTTTTCTTTTTCTTCCCTTCAGATTTTTAAGATTTTTTTTTTTTTTTTAAAGAATACCTCCGCCTTACTCAGATTAGACTAAATGATGAGGGGAGGCTGGGAATAAGGAGTCGTTCAGTGCACACCCTGCACAACTGTGTGTGATGGCCCTGACAAGGCAGGTACTACCATGGCCCTGCCCTCTCCCCAAAGTCACGCGGGTGGGCATGAAAGCCATGTGTCATGCCTCTCTGGGTGGCAGGGGGACTCTGCTGTACATAGCTTCTTCCTCCTAGCAAAGGGCCTTGGGAAACCTTTGATCAGATCCTCATGTTTTACAGATAAAGAAGAGGTGAATGGCCCAGAGAGTTAAGTGGCCGACCCAGGGTCACACAGCAGGACATGGCAGAGCCGAGTCTGTCTCCTCCTTGGCCTCCTCTTGAGTCCAATCTGGCCTTTCTCCAAGAGTTGTGCCCGAGGTCCCCTCTGCCCTCCCTGGCTGCCCTGGGGCAGGGGGCACAGGTGTGACTGTCCGGCAGCTCTGGGGCCCTCAGGACGAGGCTGGCTTTGTTGCAGTTCCAGCAGCTGTGGCCGTTTGGGCTGAGCTGATAATTTATGAGCTGAGTTTCCATTAAGCCGTTTCCGCGCCTTGGGCAGGAGCGGGAGGCTCAGCATTTAAAGGTCACCCGGCTTTTGAAGCTGCAGCGACATTAATAGCTTGGGAAGAAAACAAGCCTGTGCAGGGGCAGGAGGACAAGGCGTCTCTGTCAGGACTGTCCCCTCCTCCCCTCTGGGCTCAGGCACACACACACATCCTGAGAGCCTCCCTCTGTCTCTTGCTCATTTTCCCCTCTTCTTTTCTCCCCCTTTTGAGAACTCTTCAGCCAGAGAAGACTGCCCTGCACCCACCCTACTGCATCTGAGGTGACAGTTGGGCGAAAATGCAGCTGCCCCTGGGCCCAGCAGCCTTTCCATTAAGGTTGCCATTACCCACTTGAGGTTTCCCCAGGACTTAACCATGGTTACACAAGCGTCCCTGGGGTCATATGACCTCATTCTGGCTCTGCTGGCTTTTGCAGCCTGGATTCCTGATGAGACAAAGTCAGCCCGGGCCTCGTCTTCTCAAACGGAAAATGAAAGGACAGGCAAGCAGGTCACATCTTGCATGCCAATTCTAATCACTTGGTAGTGGCTTGCCCAGAGTGCAGTGCTGAAAAGGGTCTGAGGCTGTATAGACTCGGTAAGATAACACCTGGATGGGTGAGCGATGTCTGCCAAGGACAGGGTAGAAAGTTGTGGGAAGTGAGTCATGTATTTCCCACCTTGGGACTAAATGATTTTGTGAGGTAGTTTCCAACTTCGAGAGTCTAGGATTCTAAGACCCCCAGAGGTTGAATGGTTCCTCTCCCTTTTGGTCAGTCTGAGGGTGGAGGCAGGGCACACTCTTGGGGCCTGGGAGTGAAGCTGCTCCATTTGCCCTTTCATTGGGAGCAGCCATGACCTGAGCACTGGGACACCACCTAGTGGCCTGGCCTGGCAGTGCCATGGGGCTGGGCCCAGATCTTGGCTAAGAAGGGATAATGAGTCCCTCTGCAGGTAGGGATCAGGGCAATCACAGATGGATCACAAGATCTAGGATCTATCCCTGGGAAGTTTTCAGAAGAGAGAGCCAGAGATGGGCAGGGACACAGAGCTGGCTTGGGCCAGTCCCTCTTTCCAGAGGATAACACAGAGTAGCCCTTGGGAAGCAGGAAAGTACTGATGAGTGGGACCCTTAGCCCCTGCCCCACCACCTCCCAAGGCCTCCTGCTGTAACTACCACATTTTAGGGTTGGCCACTGGTTCTTCTAGAGGGCAGAGTGGAAGGTCAAGTCCGACCCTCGAGGAGGTCAGCCTCCTGCTCTCAGGAGCTGATGCTGGCTTGGAAAAGGAATCAACTGGCCATGGCCTTGTGTCCCAGGACAAGTGGCAGAAGGCTCACAGGATCTAAGCCATGTTCCTGGGCTGCGTTGGCCTCAGTTGCTTCATCTGTGAAGTGGGATAATAATGCATATCCCTGTATACCTTAAGGGAGCTCTGGTGGTGTAGTGCCTAATTTGACTGCTAACCAGAAGGCTGGCACTTCAAATCCACCAGCCACTCCTCGGAAGGAAGATTGGGCAATCTACTTCTGTAGAGATACTGCCTCGGAAACCCAAGGAGGGGTTGCTATGAGTTGAATCTACTTGATGGCAGTGCATTTGGTTTGGTGTACCTTATACATTGGTTATGAGGAGGAAATGAAAATGTACAAAAGATGGGGCTTTGGAAACTAAAAGGCCTCTTCATTCCACACCCCCACCCCAATTGCTATGAGCCAGAAGAGGAAGGAAAGGAAGCAAAACTCAGTTATTCCACTCCTCTGTTTATCCTATTCATCTAACCGATACCCATTGACAGTGTTAGGCACTGAGAATACAGCATTGATTAAAACAAAGACCCAGCCCTCATAGACTTAAATTCTAGTAGGCAAGATGGTCAATGACAACTAAATATAGTATCTCTCAGTTGGTCTGTTTTATGAGGCAGGCAAAGCAGGGTAAAAGGCTAGGGGATGTGGAGGGGGGATGGCTGGTATTGCCCCTCTGGTAGTGAACATCGGAAGGGAGGGGAGGGAGCTGTGTATGCAGGAGAAGAATATGGCAGGTGGTAGAAAGAGTTAGGTTAGGTGCCCGTTGATGGGAATTCGCTTAGCTTGGTGGTGGACTAGCAAGGATCCAGGGTGGTCAGAGCAGATGGAGGGAGGGAGCAGAGGAGGGAGGAAGCCAACAACGAGGTCAGAGAGGTGGCATGGGCAGGACCACGTGGGGCCAGGTAGGCTGCAGTAAGACTCTGAGTGTGTTCTGAAGACATGGGAGCCATTGAAGGGTTCAAACCAGAGGAATGTCAAGACTGCTGTGATGAATAGTCCCGAGAGGGCAAGGGGAAAGGCAGGGAGACAGGCAAGGGGTGATAGCGGTGGAGATGGTAAGGAATGGCTGGATTCTGGAATCATCTTGAAGATAGAAAAGACAGGATTTGGTGTGGATTGGATGTGGGTGTAAGAATGAGAAACTCCAAAGTTTTTGACCTGAGCCACATGGAATTGGCATTAACAGAGCTGGGGAATGGAAGCTTGCCATCAACAGAGGCAAGAGTCAGGCAGTGTCAGCCCTGCATGGTAAGTGAAGGGAAGGGAGCCAGGGAGGAGTGAGGTGGGTCAGTGGACCTGTTAATGTTGGAGCTGCTATTAAACATCCAAGTGGAGGGAGCAGGTAGGATGTGTAAGTGTGGGGTAGAGGAGAGACTGTACAGGAGAGGTCAGCTAGAGAGAGAAGCTCGGAGCGCATGTTCAGTGTGTAGATGGTGTTTAAAGATAAGATCACTCAGGGAGTAAGTGTAGCCAGGGAGAAGATCCAAGGCTTGTGCCTGAGTCATGCCAACCTGTCTTACTGGTGCTTACTAAATGCACCCCTGTAGCTTTTATCACAACACTCTTTCCAAGTAGGTATTATTCCTGTCTTTACAAAGGAGAAAACTGAAGTTTGGAGAAATGAAATAATTTTCTCAAACTCACACAGCCTTACTAGGCCCAGTGAGAATGTGAACCGAGGGCTCTGCCTGCTGGGCACTCATATACCCCTAGTCCTGATGGGCAGGCCTTCCTCAGGCCTGATTGGAAGACCTTCGGCAAGGTCAGAAGAGTGACACTAGGGCAGCTTGCCTGCCTCCCTCGGCCAGGCCAGGAGTGACTCAGGTATTGGCCGAGCATACTTCTGCTTAGAGTGGAGGTTGGCTGTTCACCACCCTCCCAGGCCTGCATTCCTTTATGAGGAGGTAGAAGCCTGCTCTGGGCCTGGCTTCCAGGGACTCTGGGGAGGACGGGTATGCATTTCTGCATCCCAGTGGCAAAGCACTCATAACAGTGTGGTGCGTCCAGGAGAGCCTTTGAGTCAGCCTCTGAGAGGTCTAATGGGCTCAGCGGGTCTGCTTCAGTTCCTTTTTCGGAAGGCTCTTTCTGCTCCCATGCCAGTGCCCAGCAGCTGGGGTTCAGAGAGGTGGAGTGGTTTCCCCAAGGACGTACAGCTAACTAGATGTCCCCACACACTGTCTGGCTCACGTGTCCTTGGCTGGAATGTCAGTACTCCTGAGCCTGGGGCCCTTGTGGCTGCACTTCTGAGGCTCTGAGCTCTGCAAGCTCTTCTGTGGCATTTGTGGCTGCTGGAAGCAACCACTTCTCGGTTCCAACTCTGGTCTCTTCATATTGGCTGTGTGACTTTGGGCAAGTTACCTAACTTCTCTGAACCTGTCTCCACAGTTATAAAATAAAATGGTAGAGTTGTAATAAAGAATGTGAAAGCACCTGGCACAAACTTGGTAAACCTGGGTTGCCTGCCTGCCTGCCTGCCTTAATTCTCTTCTAAAACAAAAACCAAACTCATTGCCATCCAGTTGAACCCTACTCATAGCAACCCCTCCTTGGGTTTTTGAGGCAGTATCACTACGGAAATAGATTGCCCAACCTTCCTTTAGAGGAGTGGCTGGTGGGTTTGAACCGCCAGCCTTCTGGTTAGCAGTCAAATGCCTTAGGCACTATGCTAATTGCTCTTCATTTGAGCAGTGCTGGTTGCAAAAGGCAGCCTGGCATGGATGACTGACCCTGAGAACAGTCTTGCCCACTCCTAGTTCTGGCCCCAGACTCTGTCCTCTGAGAAGTACGAGCCATTACAGCCCTGCCTGGTGCTAATTACAGGCAGCCTGGCTTTTGGAGTCTATGAGTCCTGTGGAAACTGTACTTCTGTAAATGATATCCTGTTTTCCTGTTTCTGAGCCACTTTCTGTTCATCCAAGAGCCACCCATTTTTGATGGAAAAGTCTAGGCTTTGCTGTGCCTTGCTTTGTATCCTCAGGCAATTCCTTCCTAGTCTAGGGCCTCCCTGTCCTCATCTGTAATGGGAAGAGGGGGTGTGAGGCTACATTCGAGTTTTTCAGCCTTTCACATGTCGTGGCCTACACACAAAATGGTCTTTCCTAGACTCTGTGCTGGGCTAAATGGAACAGTCTGGTTGAGGCACAGGGTCTCCAGCTACCCAGGCCAGCTAGGCCTCCCCCTGGGCTGTGACGATCAGTATCTTCTTCCAGAGGACTGAAGGAATTCTAAGGATTAACATCCAGATGTTGGGGAAGGATTTCTAGAATCCCCCAACGTACCCTGGGGAGCATACCTGGCCAGCATACCACCTGCTGTTGGCATCTTCACCAGCCTTCTGGGGCAGCGAAAGCAACAACACTGCAGCTAACCACGGGCCAGCCCTGTGCTGAAGATCAGCGTGTTTAATTTTCCTAGCAGCCCCGTGGAACCCTGGTGGAGCAGTGGTTAACTAAAAGTCATCAGTTGGAATCTACCAACTGCTCTGTGAGAGAAAGGTGTGGCAGTCTGCTTCTGAGAGATTTACAGCCTTGGAAACCCTATGGGGCAGTTCCTGTCTGTCATGTAGGGTCACTATGAGTCAGATAGACTCAACAGCAGCGGGTGGTTTTAGCAACCCCATAAGGGGTAGGGACAGATGAGGGCACTGGGCCACAGAGAGGTTAGGAGCCACATAGGAGGTGGCACAGGTGGAGAGCAGAGCAGAATTCCAGCCTGGGTCTGGACCCCTGCACACTTACTACATACAAATGGATGAGTGCAGGCATGCCTCTGGGGGGAGCTCCTCAGAGAAGCTCAGAGCCTGGGGACAAGTCAAACCAAAAAACCAAACCTGTTGCTGTCAGTTGTTCTAACTCACAGCAACCCCATAGGACAGAGTAGAACTGCCAAGGCTGTGTTCTGGTGGCATAGTGCCTAAGGCATTTGCTAACCAGAAGGCTGGTGGTTCAAACCCACCAGCCACTCACTCCTCAGAAGCAAGATTGGGCAATCTACTTCTGTAGAGATACTGCCTCAGAAACCCAAGGAGGGGTCACTATGAGTCAGGACTCGACAGTGAGTTTGAGTTAAATCTTTACAGAAGCACATTGCCACATCTTTCTCCCACGGAGCAGCTGGTTGGTTCAAACCACTGACCTTTCATTTAGCAGCCACACACTTAACCACTGTGCCACCAGGGCTCTTGAGGACAGGTCCAGAGGGCTGTCATGGCGAACATGTGTGCCCAGCTATCCTCCTCCTTCCTCTCTCAGGGTAGGCCACGGCTAGCTCCTTTCCCCAGAGACCACCCTGGGCAAGGTGAGAGTCAGGCCCCTCCATGCTGCATACTAAATTTCTGGAGGGGTAGGAGGTGTCACCTTCACTCAGAGGGAGTTAGCACAGATGCTGGCTCCAGGTATGTTTATACCAGGAGGAGCAGACAGCAACCCAGGGCACTGGCTTCTGGGGCCTCCCTGGCCCTGGGGTTTACATTAGAGGCCTTAGGACAGGTCCCTGGAGACCAGGACGAAGACAGCAGCTTGGATGGTGCTGTCCCTTGGGGGTGCTTTGGCAGAGCTAGAGCAATATTTTCCTGCCTTTTAATGTGTTGAAGTTGGTGGCAGTTGACTGGGGGGAGGGGCACTCTTGGGAGGTGTGGAAGCCAGCTGTGGGAAGCCATGTCATACTTGGTTACCTTCCTCTGTTCATTCTCATGACAAAAGCCTTGAAAGGATCATTTGAGGTCACCCACCTATGTCTCCTTGGAAAGTACCTTTGGCTTCTCTGGGCTGTAACTTGCTCATCTGAGAAGAGATGGGATGGAAGGAGTTGGATAATAAATCGTGCTTCACCCAGACACCAGAACACTACTCAGGCATTAAAATGAAGTGGGTCAGTATGGGAGCTGGTAGCATAGTGGCTAAGACACTTGCCTGCTAACCAGACGGCTAGCGGTTCAAACCCACCAGCCACTCCTCGGAAGGAAGGTTGGGCAATCCTACTTCCGTAGTGATACTGCCTCGGAAACCCAAGGAGGGGTCGCTATGAGTCAGGGCCGACTCGACGGCACATGACAACAACAATATGTTCTGACATAAGAAGATGGCCACAAGATAGTATAAAGTGGGAAACCAAGTTGTATAGCAGAACTTACGGTCTAATCACATTTCAATTAAAAAACTCATACAGTTGGTAGCATATGGATAGAAAAAGTATCTAGACATATCTATACAGCAGGATGTTAGCAGATTTTCCCTGGGGGTGGGAGAGGCTTATAGTTTTGTAATACCAGTGTCGGGAAAGCACAAGGGGGCCGTGTGCTTTCTGGGTTCACGTTCTAGTGTATAGTCTGCTTGTCTGGGAGTAGGCAGATGCTTGAAGCTGCTGGGGGTGGGGAGCAGAGTAGAGGTAACATTTTGGAACTGAGGGGATTGGCTTAAAGTGACAGAGGGAATCAGTGGCAGTGAGGGGTCTTCTGATCCCATATGAAGTCCCTTCCTGTACCTTCCCGCACCCCAAGCCCCTCTGGTCTTGTCTTTCTCATACTGTCTGCTGTTTGGCACTTGGAATCATGGCAAGAAAATGCATTATGTTGATTTCCTCACATGAACATTTCTGTGTCAGCTGTTCACGTTATGACCCCAAACTCCTAGAAAAGTGATGAAAACACGTTTGCATCTGTTTTATCAAACTTAAGACTTATTTGATAGAACAGGCCCTTAAAATACAGCAGCCACTTTTCTACAATTAACAGAATCACTGTCAATCTGATGATATGCATGAGAAAGCCAGAACATGATGCCTGCCCTAACAGAAGCACCATCTCCAGTATGATTTATATGCCTGGTTCTAAGTGGCTGGGCAACTTCCTGTCACCGATTTAGGTCCTTAATGGTGCTTGATTTCCAGTCCTGTCCATACAGGTTCCTCAGACTCATAGTACTGGGGCTGGAGGCCTGGTTGGCTGGGATGGGGGTACTGGATTTGGTTGGGATTAGAACAGAGTTTATGATAAATATAGTTCCTAGAGGTAGCTTCGAGAAGAATAGGGTCCAGAAGAAACATCTAGGGCATTCTGTTTTAATATGAAGGTAGCACTCAATGTTCTATAAAAGCAAATCTGCATCTCTGATAAATTAATGAAAACATCAGCATGGCATTGGGGCGAGGGGAATGAAGTCCAGGGACTGACAATGTCGACAGGTCCCTCTGCTTCTCTCTGTTGGGCTGGTGTTTCTCCAGGGCTGGACTGAGCTTTACAGGCCTGACATGAATTCCTTGAGTAGGAACTGGACCTCCTCTATCAGCCAGAGGTTCTCTAAGGATAGAAACCATGTTTCCTCTCTCAGGCTGGAAGCTCCTGGTGACACTGGGGAATCCTGCCTCTGTATCCCCAAAACTTTACTAGTGGAACGCTGCATTAGTGCCCTAGGTGAACACCCTTGATGGTAGGGCCGTGATGTTGGGACCGTGACGTGGGATGATGAGGGAAGCAGAGACTGGATGGGATGGGAAACCAAAGGGGCAGGACATTGTCCTGCACAGAGTCCCCATCCCCCAACCAGGTCCTCAGGAGTCCTTGGTAGTATGTGAAGTGGTGTAGACCAGTGACTCTGGCTCCATATGACCAGAGTTCAAATATTAGCATCTCCACTTACTCCACGTGTATCCTCCAATCTTCCCATGTGCAAAATGGGAATGCTAGAACTTACCTTATAGTATTGTCAGGAGTTAGCCCACATGGAGTGTTTAGGTTGATGCCTGACATACAGGCAGCCCTTAGCAAGGGTACCTTTCTGTGTTGGTAAAAAGCTAGCAGTTTAATTATTGCAGCTGGAGAGAAAGCAAAATGAAGTCATTCTCACCTGGGCGTGGTAGGATTTGGCCCTGCCTGCCCCCTGATTTACTAAAAACCACCCCTTCACCTGAGCTCTTCTTTGTTTGCCTCCGCCCCTGACTCCCTTGTTCCAGGTGGGACCCTCCGTGGAGCTGGCGCCAGGATGCCCCAGGGGTGCGGATGAGCCGCCCTGCAGCCCCCACTCGGCTCTGGCCCGGATGCCGCCTCCAGAGGACCGCTCCCGGAGGGCCTCCTGTGGACCCGCGCGCGCAGTCTCCTGACCAGAGACCCCGGCCGGTCCTTTCCCGCCCAGCCACCTAGGACGCGGGGGAGCTGCCAGAGGGAGCTCAAGGGGAGGACAGTGGAGGGAGCCCGGGGAAGGGACCTCGCTGCCGGCTGGAAACATTTTCCCCAAGCGGCTCCGCAAAATGACCAGCTTGTTCCGCCGGAGCAGCAGCGGCGGCGGGGGCGGAGGTGGCATCTATCTCGCGGTTGTTTTCATTTGCATCTCTCTCATGGCCAGTGATCCTGAATGACATTTCTTCCTGTGCGCGGCGGCGGCGGGGGCGGCGGTGCCGTTGGCCG
>NW_006921836.1:284103-308747 GCF_000298275.1 Orycteropus afer afer
CCGCCACCACCACCGCCACCGCCACCGCGCAGGAGCTCAACAACAGCCGGCCGGCCCGCCAGGTGCGCCGGCTCGAGTTCAACCAGGCCATGGACGACTTCAAGACCATGTTCCCCAACATGGACTACGACATCATCGAGTGTGTGCTGCGCGCCAACAGCGGCGCCGTGGATGCCACCATCGACCAGCTGCTGCAGATGAACCTAGATGGAGGTGGAGGCAGCGTCTACGAGGACAGCTCCGACTCTGAGGACAGCATCCCGCCGGAGGTAGGTGGTTCACCATGCACTCCAGCAACTGTGTACACCTCTTAGAGAGGGTTAATCCCCTTCCTGGGTTCTAACTGGAACCTTTATTTCTCCTAAGGAATCCTTACCCAAGCCCATCAGGCATCCATTCAGCGATCCCCGAGCACCTTCTCAGTGGTGCACCAGGCTCAGTGCTAGCTCCTATCAAAATCTCTGAGCTTGTTAAAAATGCACATGCCTGGGCCTTGCCCCATACTACTGAATTCCAGTCACCAGGTTTGGGACCCTGTAATCTGTTTTTCAAGGATTTTTCTTGAACCTCTGCACTGGGTATCCACGTAAGTTAAGTCAGACAAAGTTTCTGCCCTCATGGCGCTCACAGTCCAGTGGGGAACCGAGGCAAGAGTCAGGCAGTGACAGCTCTGCGTGGAAAGTGCAGTGAGGGGAGAATTAGACGCAGTGGAGAAGCTTCCCAGAGGGAGATGGCTCAGCTGAGACCCCAAGGAGAGTGACAAGTGCCAGAGAGGGTGTGCAGGAAAGGGACGGCTCACAGGAAGGCACAGAGGTGACACAGAATGTGTGTGACTCGGTAGGAAACTGGCAGCAGGTCCATTTGTCAGGATCCTAGATTAGGAGGAGACAGATATTTGGGCCTTACACTGTTGGCCCCTTGTTCTGCTGGCCCTGCTGATGAGAGAATGAGTGGGGCCCTAGGATATCCCTAGTGTGCTGCTGAAAGGGGTGAGGTATCAGCTCTGCCCATTCAGTCCTTCTGACCACACAGAGGTGCAAGCCAGCAATACCCAAGCAGTCCTGCTCCCCGCTCTCCAGGGAGGTGGCTAGGGGCGAGGGGGCTACCCACTGCCTGTCGGGGATGACCATCCCTCCTCTGTCCCCACAGTACCTGCAGTGCTTGGTGCAGAAGAGACGAGGCACACGGAGTCTCTGTTAGGGTCACTGCCTGTCGGGGTGCGTGGACATGCCGCCATAGGCAAGATGGAAGGACCCAGCAGATGGGATTTAACTGTGCTCTTTATTAAGTCCCAGCCTGTGCTGGGTACTATCCTAAATGCTTTTGATTTATTATCTGATTTCCACAAACTTAGGTGGCATGATTATCATTACCCTCATTTCTAGTAAGAAAACTGAGACTCCAAGTCCTCCACACAGCCCTGCAGTTGGCCACTCTCCATCAGTCAGATCCACTTTGGAAAAGAGGGGTTGGGGTGAGTGCTGTGTGTGTGTTTGCAGAAAGGTTACAGGTCTGTGCAGCCTTGGCCCTTTCAACAGTTGCAATTTGTTCAGACAGTCTGGCAGGTAGAGTAATGTTTCCTCCTTTAACTGTGGCACCCACAGTCTTGTGGTCCTCCAGGAGGCTTCACTATTCCCTGGGAAGGGCTGCCACGTGTGTGCTTCTGTTTTGCTAAGAATCTTGCTTTCCAGATTGCGCCCCTTCTCAGCAGCCCCCTGCTTTTGGCTGGCTCCCCAGCCCCCTACCTTTGGAGCTCTGCCTGTGCCCATCGGCTGGCAATTCCTGAGCCAGCAGAAACTGCTTCGGAAAATTTATGAGCAGCAGCTGGAATGCCAATAAGTGCTGACTGGAAAAAGGCCCCTCTCTGGGGCTGATGGATGGTGGGCTGGCCTGAGGGATATCCTCGATGCGGAGAAATAGCTCCTGTCAGAGAAATGGCCCAGACCCTGCCCCCCAGAGCACCTGGCAGGCATCCATCACCCACACTGAGTTAAGCCAGGAGGCTGCAGGGCTGAAAACTTCAGCACCTTTAGAGCCAGGAGAACAACCGCTCTGTGGCTGCTGAGGGTAGGGAGGCGGGGCAGGAGGCGGTGGCCAGAGACGGCTGGGGTTACTCTCCCTGGAGACGTGGGATCAGCCTTTCTTTCCGGAGCGTGTCTGGCCCACCGCCTGCTGCCTTGACATTTCCCATTCTGGTCCAGGAGCCTCCACTGAACGTCTGGTTCCTGCAGCCCCAGGAGGCTGCACAGACTAGTGGGAGGGGCCTCCTGATGTGGCCTGGAGGGTCTGCCTTAGAGAAAACCCTTCTGCGGGTTTCCTCTGCAAACCAATCCTGTTGAACTCTTCTCTCCTCCTCACCCATCTCCCTCAGACCAGCCTCAGTGGGAACAGGCTAGGCTGGCCACCGAGGGAAGAGAGAGCTCGGTCTCCAGGAGCTGCCTCCATGCCACAGCCTGGAATGTGTCTCTCAGAGCAGTAGGGGCTGGGAAGTGGGGAGTGTGGGCCGGGGGTACACAGCAGAAAATTCTTGTGAGCCCCTCCTGTGCTGGTACAGTGTCAGGCACCAGGGACACATCACTGGATAGGAGCGGACCTTCCAACAGTCTCTGTCTGCTTTTCCTCTTGTGGAAATTTGGAGTGATGGCTACATTTTTCTTTTCTTGCAAAAGCATCTGTTTAAATACTTTCCGCCTCAGAGGAAGGAATGTTAGTGCATTCCAGGGCGGGAGGCCACCTGGGGTTGGGCTGGGGTGTGTGTGTGTGTGTGTGTGTGTACACGCTCCTGTGTGCTCACCCACCCTCTTGCTAGGGTGTCCCTGTAAGTCTCTGTGTGCCTGGGCAAAGCTGGGCTCAAGGCAGAGGTGTGCCTGCATGGCCCATACCAGCCCAGGCTTATGTAGTAGTAGTTCTAGCAATGACTTCTGCTAACTCACTTGGGATTCAAACTTGGGGCCTGGTGACTATAGTGCTGATTGACAGCCTCTGAGCCCTTTGCTTTCTGAGAACCCTCTGAGGGCCTGGCCATGTTCTCTGGCCTTGGAGGAGATGGGAACAGAGCTGTGGAGAGGAGGGGAGAGGTGCAGGAGGCTGCTTGGGGCATCTCCTGGTTGGTGGCTGCCTCCTGCTCCAGGCTGCTCTGTGGACCTCTGGGAAGGGTCCACATCAGCCCAGGTAGCAGGAACACCTGCCTTTGCCCAGCACGGCCTCTCCCTGCCCCTCTTCCTGGCTCCTAGATGGAAGAGAGGAGTAGGGAGGGAGAGCAGGCATCCTGAGCGCCTTCCCTGCCACTGTCTGTCCTGAAAATCCCACCTGGGTGTGCAGGCAGTGCACCTGAAAGAGGGACCCTCACTGGGGAGTCAGGAGACCAAGGTCCAAGCTGAAGACTCGGTTTTAAAAACAGAACATGGCTTTTGCCATTTCTCTCAGTCCTCATCTGTAAAATAGGTATACTGATCCATATCCTGAGATGACAGGTTAGTTGAGGCTAAGGTGAGATGATAACATGTGGAAGTACTTTGAGAGAGGATTTCAATGTCATTTTTTAAAAAAACAATTGAAGTTATTTATTAAAAATAACACACAACCTGAAGAGTGTGCGAATTACAAGTGTGCTGCTTACTGTGTTCACAGAGTACACACACCTGGAATCCCCCCTACGCTTCTTCCCATCCTTACCCACCCCCACAAAGGTCCCCACTGCTCTCACTTCTGTTGTGTGTGTTGTTTTGCCCGTTTTTGAACCTTATTTAGATGGATAGTGCTGCTATGAACATTCTTTGGGGACGTGTATTTTGATGTCTGCTAAGTGTGTTGGAAGTGAGGGTCAGAGGTCGCCATGTGTTCCGCTTTAGCCAGTACAGCCAGACGTTTTACAGAGCATCTGTGTCAGTTCATCTTCCCACCAGCAAGTGCACAAGCATTCTCTTGCTGCACATCTTTGCCCATAAACTAAGGTAATCTCACTGCCATCAAGTCAATTCACAGCGACCTCCGTTGGGGTTTCGAGGCTGTCAATCTTTGCGGAAGTAGATGGCCCATCTTCCCTCCACAGAGTGGCTGGTGGGTCTGAGCCGATGACCTTCTGGTGAGCAGCCAAATGCCTTTTCCACTATGCCACCATTCTTGCTATTATCTGCATGTTCTTTAAATTCCAGGAAATATTGTTAATGTTTCTCCTTTGTTGTCTCTCACATAGGTCTTAGAAAGGACTTTAGAACCTGATAGCTCTGATGAAGAGCCCCCGCCGGTGTACTCCCCCCCAGCCTACCATATGCACGTGTTCGACAGGCCTTACCCTCTGGCGCCCCCTACTCCACCTCCAAGGTGAGAATTGATCGTTTCAGAGCACAGGGTGGTGGGGAAGGGGATCAGAGGCTGGGGTGAGTACAAAAACATTTGGGAACTTGGCTGGACCCCACTATGATTCCACCAAAACCAGGCCTCTACTGAAGCAAGAGGCGTTTTAGCTAGACCCCCAAAGAGAACTTTCAGAATTAAGAATTACAAGAGAAACATTTTCTGAATTCCTACTGTGTGCTAGGTGCTATGCTGAACATGACAAAGTCTTAGCCTCTGCTTTTTGGGAACTTGTGTCAAGTGAGATGTCAGAGGGGGAATGACAAAAGCATGGAAGACATTTTCCCACTCTAGCTCATGGCAGACATTACTAATTGATCACTGTGCTCTTTCCTGCTGAGTCAAGATGGGACTGCAGAATCCTTGTCAACACAGCGCTCCCAGACATTCATCAGCAATTAATGGAATGGAAGTCTATTTGTCATACTTGGCCTAGGGATGTTGTGGAGGATTTTTAAGCACTGGGAAAAAGCTGCTTTTTCTAGGATGCTTTGATAACTGGAGACAGGAAAGAAGATTAGTAGGTCTCTGGAGATTTCTTCCAGATCAGACCCTGTAATTTGCAAGATTAAAATGCAGCTAGACGCCAGCAGGCTCCCATGGGTCTCTGAGGTGGCTTGTTGTTCTGGGCTCCATGTGTGTGGTGGAGCCCAGGAGTCGCTTCTTTATCCTAGAGCCACTGTTCCTTAGAATAACAGGCCTAGAGTGGTGAAGGTTGAGGGGAGCTGATGGGACAGGGGACTTGCCATAGTGCGTCTTCCTTTGTGGGCATGTCGGGAGCCCCAGAGCAGTGGTTGCAGAGAACCGTGTCATCACACAGGCATAGATAACAATAACAGCTGCCTTTTACTAAAGCTCTTCCAGGACCGGAAATTGACAAGGTTCCTTCTCTGTACCATCACATTTGAATTGACTGACAACCTGGGAGGCAGCTGCTGTTGTCATTGTCCCCATTTTACAGATGAGGAAACAGCTCCAGAGATACTTCATAGCTTCCGCCAGGGCTACATAGTTGAGATTTGAACCCAGGTCAGACTGGCCCCAAAGCTAATGCTCTTTGCTGCTGAGTCTTGTCTTCTCCCTAATGAGAAAAATCTCTGATTGCAGCTTAGGGAACTGAGAGAGACCTAGAAAGTTCCAGAGGATGGGGGGGGCAGTGTTTTGAGCCAGGTTTTGAATAGTGAGGGTCCTTCCTTTAACATAAGCAGTCCCAGGAGATGGCAGGCTATGCTGGGGTGGGAGGGTAAGTGGGTGGGTCTAGGTGAGACTTTGGCAGGGCTTGCAGCCTGGGACCAAATGGTATTCCTTGGATCTTAATATTCTAAGATCCTTTGGCAAAGACTTCAGTTCCTGTTAGGCAGAGTGATTCTGCCTGTTTTTCAAGGGCAAACTGAGGCCATAAGAGAATCCTCGGGTAACGTCCTGGCCATGTCTTCCTCCCCTGCTCTGGTTGGGTGCTCAGCCCACTGTGGGTGGGATGAGGCTGAGGGCCAGGGGCAGTGCAGCCCCAGTGGTAGGGGGCGGATAGACCTTAGCAGTAGACTAAGGTTCAAGAGACCTTATTCAGACCCTGTGGACTTCAGCCAGTTACTGCCCTTGCTTGAGCCTCGGGGGCCTGCCCAGACTGGGGAGAGGAGCAAGAATTGTGAAGTCAGACAGAATGGGCTGCTCTCTCCACCCACTTCCTTAGCTGCCTAACTTCTGATTCTCCAGGTGCCTCTTCTGGTGGTCTTTGGCTCATTCCTTAACCTCTCTAAGCTTTGTCTGTCTCGTCTGTGAAAAGGGAGTAACAGCACTGTTAGCAATACTGCATGAGATGTGTGTGGAGCACTCAGCACAGGGCCAGGTATGGACCAACCTGCAGTCAGTGCTTACTTCTTCATGCTCCCTGGCTGGACTGGCTGGTCTCTGAGTTGAGCTGTAACAATGAACACTGAGACAAAGGTCGAGGCTTTCCCCAGAGGCCAGTGTCTAGAAGAGGCATGACTAGCCCTTGTGCACATGTGCCTCTGCCCAAAGGTGGCCCAGCTCAGCCCAGATCTACCCCTAGGCCATCTCCCCCAGGCCTCATTGAGTTCCTCCATCTACAGCATTTATTTCCAGCATTGGTTGAATCACTTGCAGTATGGTGTTGCTGACTGTGAATAGGTATTTGATGCAAAGATGCATCCAGCACTGCCTTGTTCTCGGAGGAGATCAGAGTCTGGATGGGAAGGCCTGCACACTGGGGAGGGGGGAGGTTGGAGAAAGGCTACCTACTGATGTCCCAGCTGCAACCTGAAGGACACACACAGGTTAGTTAGGTGAAGCAGAGGACAGGCAGGCATTCCAGGAAAAGGAAACAACTTGTGCAAAGGCCTGGAGGCAGGAAAGGAGGAGCCACTGGGGGACTCCAGCAGGTACCAAATGGGGAATGGGAGGGAGGCTGGAGAGGCAGGCTGATCATGGCAGAGGGTTGGGGGAGTGTGGGGTGGGAAACGGACTTGAGGGTTCTCCACACAGCTTCAGCCTTATCCTTGGGGTGGGGGGGCACTCTAGCGATTTAAACTGGAGAATGATGAGGTGATCAGGTTAGAGTTTGAGGAAACTCCTTTTGGCTGCTGGGTGTGATCAGATTTGAATGAGATGGTGTGGGATGGGAGGCAGTGGTAGGAGTGGCCTGGCCTCCTGCCACCCCCAGTCATTGGGGTGCTTGTGAGACTGCAGAAAGGGCAGACTTGGGGAATTTGGGCACTGCCCTTTTGAGGCACTGGAAGTGATCCCAGGGGAGTGTGCCTGGAGTGCCCGGAGCTGGGCCAGACAGTCTGTGTGTGCCCCAGGTCAGGACCTGGGCTCCTGTGTCTACTCTTCACCAAAAGTCCTGCCTGGAAGGTCTGTCTCTGAAACCCTTCTCAGGTCTCAAGTACTGTGGGTAAACTTGGGTAGGTGTAGGGAGGTAAAATAGGGGTCCAAGTTCTAGTTTCAGGGTCCAGGAGCAGAGACTTAGGGCCAGGAGATCTTCCCTGGCCGTATCCCTCCTTCCCATCCCCCCAGCCTGTCTCTCCCTCCCTTGCTCTGAATGAAACCCAGAGGGACCCTCCATGCAGGCCGCCTGCTGTTTTTCCATTGAAATTACACCCTTGGAAGTTTTTTATTTGCCTTTCAGCTCATTTCTGACATTCCTTTCTGACCACAATGGAGCTAGTTGCTGGGGCTGCCTGTGCTCAGGGCCCCCAGCTCGCTCCCTTGTGCAGCTGCAAACTGACCTCATCCCTGTCGCTGCCAAAGGGCTGAGAGGGGCGGGCCTGTCCTTCCTTCAGCACCACAACCCAGCCCCTAGGGGCCTTAGGCTGAGGACCCAGGAAACCTCAGGTCTCTCAGTAGACACAGTGGCTCACTCACTTCCATTGAGTAGGACTCATAGAGACCCCTCTTGGGTTTCCAAAGCTGTAAATCTTTATGGGAGCAAACTGCCTCATCTTTCTCTTGCAGAGTGGCTGGTAGGTTTGAGTTGCTGACCTGGTGAGCAGCCAAATGCCTTAACCACTACACCAGTAGAGCTCCTGAGACAGACAAAGTGGCTAGAGAGGTCCAAATGCAACTCTGGAGTCTCTCTCCGCAGCCTTCTCAGTGTGGGTGAATTGGGGATGGGCACCTATGTCCCGGCTGGAGACACTGAAGTCCAAGGAAGAGTGGGAACTCTGGAGAGGATTTCTCTCTGCTGTAGCCAGAGGTGGGAGCTAAGGGTACTCAGTGGAGCTGCGAGTCCTGGAGAGAACATGCTCTCCCCACCTCTCCAGCCCTGGGGAATATGGGCCCTCAACAATGAGAAAAGCAGCATGGTGATGCAGAAGGACATCTGGGTGGGAGACCGGGTTGGGATGGGAGCTCGGGCGTGCCCCTGTGTGCAGGGCGAGGGCGGATGAGGCGTGCTGCGGTGCTGCGGCCAGGGTTCCCCTGGCTCCAGTCCGTACAGAGCTGATCTCCCACCGAGCACTTAGCAGCTTGTTATCCCGTCTGCTGCCGCCCCCGCCCCTCCCCCCGCCCAGCTACCCGCCTAAAATAGAAAAGGAAAGGAAATTATTTCCACAGTCAGTGGCAGCCCGGAAAAGCTCCCCTCCAGTGAGGGGGCGGCCGGGATCCCTGGAGCTGGAGACCAAATCAAAGCCAGGCCGAGAACGAGCGGCCCCGACTGCCTCGGGCCTGGGCTGCCTCTGTGTGTCATTTTCCTGATTCAGCAGAACACGTGTTCTGTGGTTGCCACGCTGCAGGCTGCTGAGGCACTGTGGGGAGCCCCTGCCTGACCAGGCTGCCCTGAGGGGCAGGGCGGGAACTAGGGGTCAGGGAGGGTTTGTGCCACTCACCCCTGTTCCTCTCCTCCCCCTGCTGCGCTGTTGACCTCTGCAGAGGCAGGGACCTCCTGCAATTCACCTTGCCAGTGAAGAGCAGCACTGGAGCGCCACTTGTCTCTGAAAATCTGGGACCATCGTCCCTTCTGCTGTCATGTCTGCATGTGCCTTTTCAGAATCCTGTTCAAGACAGTCTCATGAGGGGCTCTGGGATATCTGGGGAGGGAGGTGACAGTTTCTAGTTGAGGGAACCACGGTCTGGCCCAAGCCCATCCTTTGGTGTGGCTAAACCAGAACTGGAACCCAGAGCTGCCCTACTCTCCCTCCAGTCTGCACTTTCTTGGTGCCGGTTATCTCTAGGGGATCTAAGTGTCCTCACCTCCCACACCCCCCTTCTCCAGCAAGCTGGCAGGCTGGCTGTTGGTGGTTCACACATCCATTCATTTGGCCCACACCTGTCACTCAGCAGCCCTGAGCTCAGTGCTAGGTGCTAGGAAGATGAACATAGGATATGCTGCTCCCTGCTGTCATTAGAGGATGTTCATAAACATCTAAGGTTAAATCCACAACCTTCACGGTAGACTGCGAACAGAGTTCTCTAGGCCTAGAGACCGGAGCTGAGTGATTGAAGAGCAGTTCATGGCACAGCGGGTGTCCAAGCTGGAATGGAAGAGCTGAGCCCGGGGAGTTCTCTGGAAGCTTGATTCCAGAGTCTCCCGCAGTGAGATAGAGCACTGGGCCTTTGCCCTGGAGGCAGCTGGGGCCAGGGGAAGTTTCTGAGCAGCAGTGCGAATGAAGCAGGATCCCATCTGCCTGGGGACCTGGCATGATGGGCGGGAGACCTATGTTTTGGCCTGACTGCTCCCTCCTCACTGTCGCCTCCCACCCCCCAGGATCGATGTGCTAGGTTCCAGCCCCCCTTCAAGTCAGAGGCGCTATAGGAACTGGAACCCACCACTGCTGGGCAACCTCCCAGATGACTTTCTCCGTATCCTGCCCCAGCAATTGGACAGCATACAGGTAACAGCGACTGTTCCCCACCTTTTATGTCCACTTGCCAGCCTAGCATCTCTGTTTTGCCATCTGAGGCCAACATAGCTTGTGCCAACCAGTTGCCCTTCCTGATTTTGAAGCCCAGGTTGAGCTATTTTTATCACCCTGGCTTTGTAGGGAAAGAACTGTTGTTGTTATGGGCCGTCAAGTCGAATCCGACTCATAGTGACCCCTCCTTGAGTTTCTGAGGCAGTATCACTACAGAAGTAGATTGCCCAACCTTCCTCCCAAGGAGTGGCTGGTGGGTTTGAACCGCCAGCCTTCTGGTTAGCAGTCAGATGCCTTAGGCACTACGGCACCAGAGCTTAGTGAACCAAAAATCTCACTTCCTGGCTGGGCCTGGCTTCCTGTTTCCCCCAGTGAAGGTGACAGTCTTAAGGAGGTTCTCTGATTACAGCCATCACCCCAGGCTGGAAGGGGTAGGGGCATGAAGTAGCGAGTGACAGAGGGATACCTCCTCTCTCCTGGGAAAGTGTGGGTAGCTTTTCCCCAGATGTTGGCATGTCTTAATGTGCTCAGGCAGAAGGAAGGGGTTTTACTATGAGGCAGCCAGTGCAGGGAGTCCACGTGTAGGCTACTGAGCTGTCTGCAAATCACTTTTCAGGACTAGTCAGCATGTGGATGAAGGGATGGAGTGGTTCAAGGTGGGGAGGAAAAATCATATGTAAGCCCTGGCTGCTCCCCTCCCCCCAAAGGACTCTGGCCCTTAAGTTGGATTTTGGTTGATGACTAGATCATAGTAGGAGATGCAGGCCCCTGGGCAGGGATAACTGGGACGTGTACACCCAGGGGTGCATGGATGTGTTTGCAACATGTGTCCACTCTTGCTTTCCTTCTCAGGGTAACTCAGGGGGATCCAAACCTGTGAGTGGAGAGGGAGGCCCTCCCCCGGCAGGGGCTGGGGTGGGCACCCGAGACCAGGAGAGCCGCTGGAAGCAGTACCTGGAGGATGAGAGGATCGCGCTGTTCCTACAGAATGAAGAGTTCATGAAGGAGCTGCAGCGCAACCGCGACTTCCTCCTGGCCCTGGAGAGAGGTGGGGCACCAGCTGGGGGCGCTGCAGCTGCTTCTTCAGGGCTGCGCAAGGGCATGGATTTTGGCTTTAGTCTGAGGGCTCAGGAGAGGCCAAGGGCGCCAGCCACACACTTCCTGATAAAACATGCCCCCCACCAAGTTATCCTTGTAGGAGTCCCAGAATTCTCCCAAGGGGGACTTGAATCACTAGTCACCCCCTTTTTCTCCCCAGGGATTCAGGGGAAGAGGGCTGTGCCCCTTTATGCTCTCTTCTTCCCCTCTGCATGTCTGCTCTGTGCCAGGCCCAGCACTAGGTGACCACTGGGGATAAAGAGCACTGCTCTTCTTTGCCAAGGGCCAGCCACCAGGGCAGAGATGATGTAGCTGGAGCTCTGGGGACAGAATGACTGGGGTCACAGGTGCCAGAGCGGGTTGGCTCCCTGAGCAGAGCAGAGGTTCTTGAGTTTTTTAGGGAGTAGGTTGTCCTTGGGCAAGAGGCCCTACTCCCCAGCCTGGCTCCTCTGCTCTTCTTCAGGGTGGGAGTGTGCTTGGGGTGGGGTACAGGGAGAGGGCTCTGGGAGGTCGGTCTGGAGTACATGAGGGTCAGTGTGAAAGCGTGTGTGTGTGTGACTGGGGAGGAACGAGGGTGTGCAGGGAAAACTCTGGACAAAAGGGAGGAGGCCCAGTGCTGGTCCCAGCTCTGCAGGTTTTCCTTTTATGTGAGGGGGTTGGACTGTCTGATCTCTCAGGGTAGGGTCCTTCTAATTCTGACATTCTAATGTTCCCGATGTTAGGGCAATGGTTTCTGTGTTCTCTCTGATTCTTTCAGAGCCCGGGGAAGGTGTGTGCATGGATGTTTTGGGGGGTGTGCTTGTATGTGATTCCTGCATCTCAGCCGAGTGTGCCCCTGGGAGCGAGGAACTAACTTCTCTGACTGAAACATGGTCTTTTTCCAGATCGATTGAAATACGAGTCCCAGAAATCCAAATCCAGCAGCGCGGTAGTCGGAAACGACTTTGGCTTTCCTTCTCCTGCCCCAGGTAACCTTGGCTTCTTGGGAGAGCCGTCCTGACGGGTCTAGGGACTCAAGCCCCACCTTCCCTTTGCAGAACTGGAGCTTGAGGGTAGAGTGAAGAAAAGGAAGAACAGAAGCCTTTTCTACCCTAAAATACACAGAGTGTGGGGTCTGGAGGGCAGGGTTCTGCCCCACCTCCATGCCACTATGGAGTGAGACGGCCCCTCCTCTTAGTAGCCCTGAGTTTAAGCCTCCCCAACGTTGCCCACAGATGCCATCGACTAGTACAGGTTGACGAAACTCCTCAGAGGTACCTGTGGCCCTGTTCCAAATAATGTCCCATGGAGGAGCAGGGGCACAGAGGACAGGGAGATTTAAAGGCTTGGTCTGCACCCTAAGGGAGCTTCTGGTCTTTTAGGGACTGCAGGAGACACATGTCCAAGAACCAGGTAGAGCAAACCAGCAAAGTTGAGAAGAGCTGGATGACCGCTAATGCATGAAGGGAAGAGGGGCAGGGTTAATCTGGAAAGGGGATCGTTCACTCACTTACTCATTCATTTATTCATTAGCTGGAAATATCTGCTATGTGCTCTGTCCTAGATATTGAAGGGGGAGAATTTTGAGTTTGGGGTACCTGGTGGTGAGAGGCAGGAGCCCTAGCCAACTGAGGGAGCTTTGGGAGTAGCAGTGGTGTGTGCTGCTGTTGGGAAGCGTGGACTAGAGAGGGGGCCTGGAGCTGGGGACGAGGAGCAGGGAGGCCCGGCTCCACACTCGACACCCGGACTCTGTGCCTGTGTGTGTGTGCTTGTTTCCCCACTCCCCAGCTGCCCACCTCGGGGAAAAGCTTAGCAGCTTTGGTTTGGAAGGGACTTTGCAATATGAGGTGGGATGGGGGTGGGGTGGGGTGGGGTGGAGGAGCGGAGCTCAGCTGATCCCAGCTCAGAGTAAATCCCTAGGAACTGATTTGTAAGCAACAGGCGGAGCTTAGCCCTTCCCCCCAGACAGGAATCGAAGGGTTTTAAGAGAGTCTCCTGTCCTTGATCCCAAATTAACTAGAGACGCCAGCACTGTTGAGGTGGATCAGAATGACTCAAAGGGGACTTAGCAGGCAAGGTGACCCTGGATGAGCCGAATTGCGGGAGGGAGACCAGGACCTTCAGAAGGGCAGCGAGAGATCCACGCAGGCGCTGAGCGAGCAGGGAGGCTCTGGGGCAGAGGACACGGAGTTCTGACTTTGGGACTAGCCCCAGTCTCCTTCCTACTTACTCATCGTCTGATGGGTCAGGAACTGTGTCTGGGAGGGAGAGGCTGACTCTGGAAGGAAAGAGACGGGAGTCTCTGCCAGTGAATACTCTGTGCCAGGCACTTCTGCCTCATTCAACTCACAGCCGTGGAAGTGGAAGACGAGGGCCGGCAAGCGCTGGGGGCAGGGCAGCCCTGGTGTGTAGTGTGTGGTGATTTTCCTGAGGAAGTGCTCCCCCACCCATGACTGATCTCCAGCTACTGTTGTGACTTCACTGGAGTGGAGGTGGACAGTTAAGTGGACATTCGAGAGCCAGGGCAAGCTCACAGCAGACACACAGCAGACCCCGAGACTGCCCTGTTTTCACAGATAAGAAAAGCCAGGCTCTCAAGGGGAAGGAAGTGCCCTAGGACATCCCCAACTCCACCCCAATTCCCTCCTTGCTCTAAGCACCTTCCTGGTCAGCGAAACCTGCTCTTCCTTCCTCAAAAGGAAGGAAAAGTCTGCTTTAGCCACTTAAGGGACAGCCCCGACACACACACACACACACACCCCCGGCCCCCGCCTTGGCACGTTCCCTCTCCAGTCCGCCCTCAGAGACTCAAGCCTCCCATCTCAGCAGATGTTTCTCCTTCCAGGAATCAGTGAAGCCAACCCCGCTGTGTCTGAAGATGCCTTATTCAGGGACAAGTTGAAACACATGGGAAAATGTGAGTCCAGCCTCATGTCCACCTCCCCAGCTCTTCTAAGACTAGGCCTGTGGCCTCATGGGAGGGAGCCACCTAGAATTTTAAATGCAACTGACTCTTGGTGATCTGAGGTGACATTTTAATCACAGGCTGACCCCTTTGGCCTTCCTTCCTTCCTTCCCTCTACAGCTGAGTCTGGATACAAATTAAGTTTAAATCCGTGTGAGCCAGCTGTCTGCAGAAAAATAACATGCTGCTCACCCCCACCCCACTTCTAGTGCTCACCTCTCTGTGGGTTGAGGAAGGCTGGCCAGGTTGGACTCCACTCTTGCTAAGCTCACTTTCTGCCAAGGCAGGAGACCAGTGGTGTTGGTGACCCCACCCCATAAAGTCCTTCCAGCTTTGGACACCCTCACCTTAGTCTCCAACCCCCTGCCCCCCCCCCACCACCACAACAGACAGACACAGAACCATATGTGGCAGTCCTTCCAGGCTTCATTTCAAGGAAGATCTCCTGATTAGTCTCAGCCAGTTCTGAGGGGGTGGGGAGGCAGCAGCAGTGGGAAAGAAAGCCAGGATGCGTCTGTCTGTCGTCTGTCGTCTGTGAGAAGGAATACCCGGATCTTGAGCTGCCAGTAGTCCCGGGGACTGGCTCGCAGTGGTCTGTGCTGCCTCTGCAGGTGGAGACAGAGTGGAAGCCTCTAGCCTGGCATTCTCTGTGCCTGTCACCCTTCCAGCCAGGCCCCGTTACAGTGACCAGATCCTGCCCCATCCTTCCCCACACCTGGGGTGCCCCCACCTACTGTTCTGGCTCTTGAAAAAACAGCTCACAGGTGTCTCTGCCTGCAGCCACCCGGAGGAAGCTTTTTGAACTTGCGCGGGCTTTCTCAGAGAAGACCAAGATGAGGAAGTCCAAGAGGAAACACTTGTTGAAGCATCAGTCGTATCCTTCCCACCTGGGGCTGGGATGGGGGGGAAAGTAGACGCTAAGGGTGAGACCCCTACAGTGCGCCTTCCATAGGCTCTGACTGAAGTCTTATAACTTTCTCTCTGTCCCCGCCTCCACCAGTGGTCTGGGGTAATTTGTGTCTTTGGGAGAAAAATGATTTCTTTTCTGGATATCAGCACACCCTCCCCCTCACTTCTCTAGTTGAACTAAATGATCCCCACATCTTCCTGCCTCCCCCTTTCAGGCATGTAAGACCTACTTTCTCATTTTCAGTTCTTCCAGTAGAAATAAATTTTTCCACATTTTCAGCCAAACTTCCATCCATGCTTTTCAGACAGGGTCTACGATATTACAAGCTGAACAATCAAAGGATGGAAGGAAGAAAGTGGCTTCTCCATCCCCAGAGATAGGATGGGAGTGAAAGCCATTGGGCTACTCAGCTGACCTGAAGGATCAGAGGGCTTGGGGTGGCGAGTGGAAGGGCTGCTGTGGTGGAAGTCTCCTGAGTTTGGAGCAGGGAGAGGGGGTGGTGGTGACTAGCACTAGGAAGTCTGTGGCTGTGCCCACCCATCCCAGCAGTTTTCCTGAATGGCCTGCCAGGCTGGGGGCTGCGGCATCCACAGCCAATCTTCTGGATGATGTGGAGGGTCATGCTTGTGGTGAGGCTGGGACAGGGGGAGGGAGGGATTTGAACTCCTACCAGCCTTTGGTTAGAGAGGAGGTCCTGGGTGGTGCATGGTGGATCTACCAGTGGGACAGGGAGCACCCAACCTGGGGACACATCAAGGATTGGTGAGCAGGTGATCCAGAGAAGTGGAGCCTCCCTGCCTGACCCATACTGCCTCCCCTCCTCCCTCCAACCCTTGATGGGGGGCCCCAGTGCACCTCCACATAGATGTCTACCTGTAGACAAAGTGCCAGGTACTGTTTCTGGATAATACTCTTTGAGTCCTAAGGGAGCACATAGACCTAGCCACATTCTTCCCCAGACCTGGGCCTCAATTTGAGAGCCAAACACTCTGCAAATTTCCACTGTGGAGCCAGACTTTTTAACTTTCATCTAGTCCCTCCTCAAAGGTCAGAGGACTCCTTCTTAGACCCTACCAGGCCCACAGCTGAACCCTGATCCTCACCCCACAGAGCACAGGGCCCTTTGGTGGCCAGAGGACACCCTGACACAAGGGCTAGAAGGGCCTTGGAGGTCATGTGGATAGTCCAATTTCCCCATCCCACGTTACAATGAGCAGAGGACCAAAGAAGGTCTCAGAGCTCCGTGATGGAGCCAGGCCAGCATCTACTTATCCTCACCCCCACTGTGTCCTGCTGCCTCTCCCATCAGACCTACCAGCACCAACCTGGGGTTGATACGTGTCCTCTCAAGCAAAGAGGGTGGGAGAATTGGACCAATGCTCTTGCCTGCAGGGTGGAGGATGAGGCAGCTTCCCTCTGCTTTTCAGATGAAGACTTCCGGGGAAGGCGTCAGGAGGCACCCAAGGTGGAGGAAGCCCTAAGAGAAGGACAGTAAGAGGTGAGACTTGGCACCATGCTGCCCACAGACTGTCCCAGTCAACACCCAGGTGTCTTTCTAGGGGCTCAGGCAGCAGGGCAGTGCTGGTCCTGGGTTTCTTCCTTCAAAGTTGTGGTAGCAGGGGACACAGGCTTCTACAAGGGAATCAGCCTTTGCATTTATATATATATATAATCTATTCCTTTGTCAAAAGATAATCACATACCTGCTTATGCCAGCTGCATCTTGGGGCAGTGTTGTTGACCTTGAGTAGTTTACAGCCCAGTTGAGAAGGCAGTCTGACACACACAGCATAGTGAGAGGAGGAGAACTGAGATGGCCTTAACTCGGTTGTGCACACACTGAGCTCTCTCCAGTTCCCTGTGTGGGTTGGATGGTCTGGAACTGGCCACAGATGAGGACATTGCCCCTCCGCCAGGGGCTATTTCTGGCTGGAGCCCCCTGCCCCAGGCAGCTGCCTTTTCTCCTCTCCCTGTGCATCCTTCTGGGAGAGAAATAGAGAATGCCAGTGCGTCCCCCAGGACTCAGTTTACCTGTCCCTCTTCTAGTGTCCTCTAATAAGGAAGCTTCCTGTCTGCCCTTCCCCACCGCTGTCCCAGGAGTGAGTGTCCATGAGGCTTTCTGGAACTGATGGTGTAGCAGAGGTAGCCCTGTTTCAGACTATGGAGAAATGCTTGCTGCCCTCAGATTTGCAGTGGAGGTGAGATAAGCCAGGGCACAGAGGACATGGCCTGGATCAAGTACATACAAGCAGCTCTGCTTGGGCCACAAGGCCTTCATGTCACCTCTAGTTGACTCCCTCATCATAGCCTTCACCGGGTGCTTCCAGACCTCTTACGTTCTCCTCAAGCTTCCTCACTCACAGAGCTACACCCGCACTTCCCACTTCTCCAGAATGCCATAGGAAGTGCCTCCGCTCCGTGTTGCTGCTGTCTTCAGCCCCTTCTCTTTCCCGGTGGTCCCCAGGGAAAAGGTGCCCTGTCCACAGCCTTGCTTGTCATTTCTTTATTTCCTGAGTCTTTCCGCTGCTCCCTTTTCCAGCTCCCTTCTCAAGTCTACATCCTCCTCTTTGTCATCTTAAAAACTAGGTTCTAGATTCCAGGTCCTCAGTGTTTGCCTTAATCACCCAACTTAACAAAAATTGGCATCCTCCCTTGCCCACTGTGGGCTAGCGGTGTTCCACCACCCCTGGGTTGATGTAGGAAGGTCATGTGCCAGGCCCAGGACCTTCTCCTGCCTTGCATCCTTCTGGCCATGCCCATCATCGCTCCTGAAACTGCCCTCCCTCAGCTCCTGTGACCCAGGAATCCTGGGTCTCATCCTTCTTTTCTGCTGTTTATTCTCTGCGTGCCTTCTCCTACCTCATAAATACCAGCTCTCCCCATTGCTCTGTCCCAACCCCTTTCAAGTCTTCTCATTCCCCAGTCTCTCTGGGCACTACCACCTTCTTCACAGCACCAGCAGTACTTCTGTGCAGTTGTCTCCAAAATCTGCATCTCCATCTCAGTGACCCTAAATGTGTTCCCTATCCCCAGCTGCACTCCATGATTGCCTTTCCAGTCCTAGAAGTTAACATGATGAAACCAGTCTCTCCTGACTTTGCCTTTTTGTATCTCCTTATTCCTTCTGTCACCATTCTGGTACACATTCATCACCTAGTGAAGAGCTGCTAGTCTCTTCATTGACTCCCTTTGTTCATCTCACCACCAAACCACCACTTTAGTCCCATTTCTGTCCTGCTCTGAGTAGTCTCTTCTGAGTCCCTCAGTATGCTGTCTGGTGCCATCCTTCCTCTGCCCCTACAGGTCCTCTCGGTGGAGCTCAGCTGAGCTCCTACGGTGTCACAGAATGGTCCAGGCACCTCCCCACCTCTAAGCCCTAGTCATATAGCTGCTTCCACCTGGAAGTCCATTCCTTTACCCCATCTGTAACTACCAGGGCCCTGGCCATTCTGCAAATTGGAACTATCCCAGGAACTTGGATGGGTGGGATGACCCCAGGAAGAATCCCAAGGCTAACAAAGTCTCTGGAGAAAGCAGAGGGCTCCTGTCTTTGTTAGCTTTTGCCCATCTCTCCAGGAGCCAATGACCAGGGAAGACCACTGGACTCCTTTTGAAAGATTTCCTCTATCCTTTTCCTCCTCAGATTCCAGCAGCTCCTCCTTGTTGGAGATGATCTGACCCGGTGGTGGACAGCCAGCGAGCAAAGCAAGCCTCCAGCTGAAGGGGCCAGCTCCAGCCGGGCAGACGGTGCTTGAGTCTTGACGCCCTGTGATTCTCCCACCACAGTCCAGCCCATCACTGCCACAACCAAGTTCCATGGGGCGTAGACTTTCGGAGCTGTCTTGCTGTGATTGGAGGAAGGACCTGGGGGGGGGGTCCCCTAGAGACATCAGCCAATCACAGTCTCTTTTGTAACAAGGCTGTTCTATGGGTAGTGAATGGAAATACAGGAACTATCCCCTCCCCCTTCTTTATTGAAACAAACAAACAGAAAACAGGCAAAAGTTGGAGTGTGGGAGAGGGCAGGGTGACCCTACAAGAGGCTCTTTGATCTGAAGGTGAAACCCATGCTTGCCTCCATTCCCATCTCCCCAGCAGGGTCGCAGGTACCATCTGACACCCTCTCCACAGTCCCAACACTTTTATGGGCAAGCTGGGGCCTTCCTTTACGCGGCCTTCTGCATTGCAGCCTTTCCCCGGGGCTGTAGTCCCGGAGTCTGCACTGAGCGCTGGGAGCTGGAGCCCTGCGCGGTCACTCAAACGCTAAGAGTGATAGAGCCCCCACAAAGATGACTGACTGGTCTGTGTCATCAAGGCTACCACTGTTAGGGGCTGGCACGGCCCGAGTAGCCTCCCCTTCATCCAGCAGGGATGGGACGGGTGGCCACTCTGGGGCTGGGGGACCCTGGCTAGGAAAGGTAGTCTAGCTTGTTAAAAGACAAAAGCCAATTCTGAACGGGACCCTGGAGTCACACAACAGGTTCCGACACCCAGCTGGCCCAGAAGACCTGCCGTCTTTTAGGGGTGGGCAGCGTTGGGCTCTGGAGCGACCCACTTGGAGTGAGAGTGCAGATGTGCAGACAAAGCCAAGCGGCTGCCAGCCTGGGTTGGGGGGGTCTGAGGCAGGGAGGCTTGCTGGGTGCCTCTTGAGAAGAGCAAGAATGTGATCCAAGGAGGGAAACGCCCCTTTTGTGAGCGCTTTACCCGACACCTACCACTGCCAACGGAAGGGAGGATGCTCAGGTTCTCTGGCCCCTCCCTGCCACCTCGAAATGGGGACGCGCTGACCTCACAGAGCTGAGCAGGCAAGAGGCTTCAGGGTCTGGAAGCGTGGGATCAGCCCAGCCTGATCCAGCTCGCCAGTCCGAGGTTGTGAATAGAAACCAGTCTTTGGCGGGTCACTGGTGGCCACAAGTCACCCCGAGATCATGAGGGTGTGGCAGGCGGCCCGGGGCGTCCCTCCCGCCTCGGTTCCCAGTGGAGGCCCTGGCTCCGTTCCAGGCCACCGGCTTCCCCCGCTGGGGCACCGCGGCGGACGCGGGCGGGGCCGGAACACGCCGCCACGGAGCGTGACCAAGTTTGGAAGCGCGCTGGCCTGCGCGCTTGCGCGGGCAGAGCTCTGCGAGGAGAGACCGCCCCTCCGCGTTTTTCTGCGGCGCGTCTCTGACCCTGGAGCGAGGGGAGGCTCCCAGGAGCCCTCTGGGCCGCCAGCCCGGGCTCTAGACAGGCTCTGACTCCAAAGGACAGAGGAGGGGCTCTGAGCTGTGATGCATGGCGGGGAAGCCCCAGTCCCGCGTCTGTGTGTGTTGCTTTGTTCGTTTTGTGTTCTCCTATGTGTGGGTTTTTTCTTGGAGCTGTTTCATAGGAATTTCTGTAATAAAGACTTGGTGTTCTCTTGGTGCTCTGATGTGGCCGGCATGTGGGTTGGATCCCCCTGAGCGCCCTGACCCGCCGCCCTAACGTTTGGCCCTTGGAGCGGTGAACCACCCACCTCACCTGCCCCCTGCAGGTGAGGCCCAAAGGCCCAAAGGCCCCGGCGTTCTTTCATTACTCAGGAGGTGACACCTGTTGTCTGCACCACAACCTTGCTAACCCGCTGGCTTGGGCCGGAGCTGTCGCTTTCTTATTTGCTCCGGGAAAGTAAACCGCTTGCTGATAGGCAAAGGAAATGACACCGGGAAAGCCTGCCTGTTGCTAAAGCCTGCAGATGGTTTACCTCCTGCAAGCTTCTGGGTTAACGGTGTGACCCGACGCCTGCCGGGCTGCGCAACCCTAGACTTCAAAGGGACCGCAAGAGCCTTAATATCAGAAACCCCTGCCTTCCCTTGACTCCCCAGCACAGCAGGTCTGCCTCCCACGCTGGGGCGCTCACTGGCAGGATGCCGTTTCCAGACAGGCCGGTTCTCAAGGTCCAAACGTTTTTTCTGTGTTGAGCCCAAAGGCTTCCTTGTGCTTCCACGCACCTCATCTTGTTGAGTGTGAGAAAGATGGCATTCTCCAGCCTTGGGAACCTCAGGGGAGCAGTTCTACTTTCTCCTATAGGGTTACTATGAATCAGAATCCACTCAATAGCAGTGGTTTTTGGGGCATCTTGTTATTGGGGTCAGGTCACCCAGGCCAATATTCTCCTCACATCTTTGATGTCATATTTGAGCTCTGTCTCCTCCCAGACAAACGACTCCAGTTCCTCTGGCTTTCCCTCCAAAAGGGATCTCCACCCATCAGGGTTTGGCTCCACCTCCAAAGACACCCAGGTAGCCTTGTGAACTGACATACCAGGGCCAGACTGTGATACTCCACATGTGCTGCTATCTGGAGTTGAGCAAGATTATCCCACAACCCTGGTTCTGAGCATTATTTACTGATGACACAGTGCCTAAGGCATTTGACTGCTAATCAGAAGGTTGGTCGATCAAACCCACAAGCAGCTCTGAGGAAGGAGGATGGGGCAATCTACTTCCATAAAGACTTACCACCTTGGAAACCCAATGGGGGTCGCTATAAGTTGGAATCGACTGGATGGGAATGGGTTTGGTTTTGCTTCTCTTAAAGACTAGTGTAGCACATCGGTTAAGCACTCTGCTGCCTACCTGAAAGGTTGGTAGTTTGAACTCACCCGGCAGCTGTGTGGGAGAGAGACCTGTCAATCTGCTTCTGTAAAAATCACAGCTAAGAAAACTATGGGGCAATTTTACTCCGTCACATGGAGTCCCTATGAGTCGAATCAACTCCACAGTGCCCAACAACAATGCAGCAGTGTAATCCCGGGAGCCCAGCACCAGCACACCTGGGAACCTGTTTGAAATGCAGATTAACAGCTCCATCTCTGACTTACTGAGTTAGAAACCCTAGGGATAGAGTCCAACCAATAGGACAGAACAGAACTGCTCTACAGGGTTTTCAAGGCTGTAAATCTTCGCAGAAGCAGATTGCCTCATTTGTCCCCTCTCAGGGCAGCTGATGGATTGGAACTGCCAACCTTTTGTTTAAGCAACCCAACGCTTTAACCACAGCGCCATCAGAGCTCCTTGATGAAGATGATCCAAAACTAAAACCAAACTCACTGCCGTCAAGTCAGTCCTGACTCATAGCAATCCCTCCTTGGGTTTCCGAGGCAGTATCTCTACGGAAGTAGATTGCCCAACCTTCCTTCCTCTGACTGGCTGGTGGGTTTGAACCGCTAGCCTTCTGGTTAGCAGTCAAATGCCTTAGGCACTCCACCACCAGAGCTCCCAATGAGGATGACAGCAACTGTTTATTGAGGACTCACCAGTGCTGTGTTGTGAGGGGCCATCAAGTTGGCCCAGATGCGTGGTGACCCCATGCACAACGGAATGATGGTGTTACCTCGTCTTGCGCCGTCTCCATGATTGACTGTGGATCAATGTTCCATTGTGATCCATAGGGTTTTCACTGGCTGATTTTGGGAAGAAAATCACCAGGCCCTTCTTCCTAGTCTGTTTTAGTCTAGACGTTCCCCTGAAACCTGTCCAACATCAGCAACATTATTTTACATAATCCTCACAATTAAAATAAAGCAGTATTAATTGCTTCCACTTTACAGATCTGGAAACTGAGGCACAGAGGTGTTAAAGTCCTTATTCAACATCAGTAAGTAGTACTACAACTGGATTTGAACTCGGGCAGCTGAGGTCCAGAGGCAAGGTCTAACCAGATGATAGGACCTAGAACCCTTGATTAGGTGCAATCTGTGGTGCACAGAAAGGTCCAACTGCTCAAAAACAGTGACCCCTGGCCCAACACTATCCCTGCAACTCCCCATTAGCATTCTTTATCTGGATTTAAAAACAATCTCTTAGCATTTCCACTAAAAGGCAAATATGTTGCCCAGAGAGAAGCACATGAACTCGTTTTGCCCATTATCGCAGCACAGACTCATTTGTTAGATTAGCTGGCAGGGCCAGCTGGAGGAAGAGTTGGAAATTTCTGGGGATGAGGTCTGAAGGGGGCTGTGTGAATCTACTGCCACCTGGTGGCTTTCTTGAAGAAGTGGCAGTCGCTGGCTGCTGAGAGGCCAAACACGTTTTTGCCAGAAGGAGGCTGTGAGCACCAGGTGACCCTATGTCAAAAGACAGGCACATGATCAAATATTTTGTATAATTTGAAAAACAAAGATATATTGGTATCATTTTTTTCTTAAAAGGTCCACTAAGTTCATGTAAACTTCAGGCCCCATGAAACCAGCATCTACTCTCCCCGCAGAACAGAAGTCTGGAGTTGGATTTCATTTCCCAAAAGTAAAGAGTCACAATTCTTCATCAGGCCAAGGGGATTACTCTAGAAACTCTGGGGTGAGGAGTTGTGAGTTCAGTACAAACTCAGCATTCCTTGCTCTGACCTTGTTATTCAAAGTGTGGTCTGTGGGTTGGGTGACCGCCCTGCTTTATCATGGACTGAATGGTTTCCCAGGCTATGGATGTTTCAATGGTAAAACCAGGAGAGTCCAGGCATAGTTGGATGAGATGATTGCCGTCCGTATAGACTGGTAAAATGGCATCACCTGGAAGCTTGCTGGGAGCTCTGGTGGCGTAGCGCTTAAGGCATTTGACAGCTAACCAGAAGGCTGGCAGTTCAAACCCCCCAGCCACTCTTCAGAAGGAAGACTGGGCAATCTACTTCCGCAGAGATACCGCCTCAGAAACCCAAGGAGGGGTCACTATGAGTCGGAAGCAACTCGATGGCAGTAAGTTTGGTTCTTTTCCCCCCTCCCTTTTGGAAGCTTGCTAGAAATGCGGAGTTTCAGGCCCCACCCAGGCGTGCTGAGTCAGAAGCCCCAGGAGGTTCACGAGCACATTAAAGATTGAGTTGCTTTGACTTCCAAAGGAACAGAAGGGTCTACATTCCTCTGAAACGTCTGCTTTCAAGACACCTCATCCTCTGAGCGGCAGAAACCCACAGAATGCTCCAATAATAATAATAATAAAAGAATCTGTGCTCCAGGCCTAGCTCATTCCCATTTCCTTGGCTAGAAAAGGAGACAGACCTCCCAGGGGAGGTGTGGGTGTAATGTGCTTCTCTCTTCTCTGTCTGAACTGGATTGGGGGCAAACAAACAAACCTGTTGCCATGGAGTCAATTCCGACTTATGGAGACCTAATAGGACGGAGTAGAACTGCCTTATAGTGTTGGATCTTTCTACTGTGGGGCGGCCGCTGGGTTAGAACTGACCATCTTTTGGTGAGCAGCTGAGCGCTTAACCACTGTGCCACCAGGATTCCTGGATTGGGGGCAAGGACACTGTTATTCCTTTGTATCTCCCCAACACCCAGAACAGTGCTCCCAGACAGAGCAAATGTTCTTTAAAGATGCGAATGAGTAGCCACATGAAAACACTTTGTACTTTGTAAAGGGTGATTCAACCGTGGGGCATTATTGCTCTTAATCGAGGAGTCAGAAATTGTGATCAGCATCAGTCCTATCTATTAAGCAGTTACTACCCCAGACACTGTTTTATGCACTTTGAGGTCTTAACGCAAAACTGACTCCTCACAATAAGGATATACAGTAAGTACTATGATTATCCTCATATTACAGATGACAAACCTGGGGCCTGGGGAATTATTAAAACCAAACCTGTTGCTGTTGAGTCGATTCCAACTCATAGCGACCCTATAGGACAGAGTAGAATTGCCCCATAGGGTTTCTAAGGCTGTTAATCTTTACAGAAGCAGACTGCCTCATCTTTGTCCCGTGAAGCGGCTGGGGGGTTACCAGACCTTTTTGGTTAGCAACCAAGCACTTTAACCACTGTGGCACCAGGGCTCCTTCACAGGATTGTAGAAAGTCTCCATCAGCGAGGCACAGACAACAGCCAGGACTGCAAATGACCAGGATGGCCAGTGCATGGTGGGCTGGGGGAATATTTCCATTCACTACAGCTTCCTTCCTATCCATGTATCTGGGGAAGGCCTCAAAGGAAAACTGGCCCTAGGAGGGAGGGCGGGATG
>NW_006921836.1:310147-340827 GCF_000298275.1 Orycteropus afer afer
TTGGGCAATCTACTTCCTTAGTGATAACTGCCTCAGAAACCCAAGGACGGGTCGCTATGAGTTGGGTCTGACTTGAGGGCACATAACAACAACAACAATTATATAAACAAACAAACAAAAAAAACAAACTCACTTCACTCCCATGGAATCAATTCCAACTCATAGCAACCCCCATTGTGTTTCCAAGGCTGTAAATCTTTACAGAAGTAGATTGCCTCATCTTCCTCCTGCTGAGTAGCTGGTGGGTTTGAACTGCCAACCTTCTAGTTAGCAGCCAAATGCCTTAATCACAACATCACCAGAGCTTCTGAGTTGCTCCTGATCCTAGCTCTTTGCCTCGGTTTCCTCCATGGGATGGTCACCTTCTCTAGGACCCAGCACAGGCTTGGGTAGATGCTTAATAAATGCTTGTAGAATGAATGGATCATTTCATAAGAAAATAAAACAATAAGGCAATCTCTGAAATGCCATCAAAATGCTGCAGTCCCAGAGAGCAGTCAGGACACAGGACACAAGTTTTCAGTGTTTTTAGGCACAAAGTATTTACTATGTGCCGAGTTCAGTGGTTAGTGTTTCACTAAACGTTCAATTTTACTCTCACAACAAGCCACCAAGTTAGTTGACACTGCCTCATTTTAACAAACGGGGAAACAGATGATTGAGAAGTTATGAAGCTTGCCCAAAGGGCCATGATTAGTGAGCACATCCACAATGTGCTCTCTGTTCTGGAGAGCCCTAAGACAAACCCACCTCTCAGTGTAGTCGTGGGCCTCAAATGACATCATCCCCTGCTCTTGAGGAGTTTTGCCTGATGCCTTCAGCCCACTGGTTTCTAGCATTAGGCATAGTCTGGGAGCATTGTGGGGTCTGAAAAGGGCCAAGGCAGAGCTAGAAGCCTGGCTCTATCAGCCAATTACTAATCAGACCAGTGACTTAACCCCCTGTGGCCTTTCTCCTCCGTAATGAGGACAATAATCGCCACCTATAGGTCGGGGTGTGGATTCAGAGATAATGCAAACAAGTAGTAACTGCTCAGCAAACAGTTCCTTCCTTCTCCTCAGCCTCAGATGAGTGGGAGGAGTCTGGGCTGAATTGAGGCTAGATCTTACAATGGGCTCTCAAGGTATTTTGTGTGACTCAACACATTTCATTGGAGTAAAATGTTCAAATAAGAATTTAAAGTCTATATAAGGATATAAAAAGGGAGAAATCTCCCTTCCTTTTCTGCAGTTGCATCTCGAGATAACCAATGTTCACAACCTTGTGTTCTTCCACACTGTTTTCTGTCCTCACACAAACACAAACACATGTAGATGTTTTTTTTTTTTTTTTTTTAAACAGATTGGGATCCTACTAAAGGGTTTCTCTGCAATCTCCATTTTCACTGAACCATTAGTCCTAGGCAATAATCTAGGTAAATACATAATCAAGCTAACGCAAGTCTTTTAATAGCTGCATAGGATTCCACATAATTTACCCACCTCCTGCTGTGCAGTGGCTGTGGACTCAAAGTGACCTTATTGAACAGAATAGAATTGACATATAGTGTTTGTTTCCCAGGCTGTATGTGAATCTTTATAGAAGCAGACTGCCACATCTTTCCTCTGCAGAGGGGCTGGTGAATTCCAGGGGAGCGCTTAACCACTGCACCACTAGAGCGTCTTCCATGAACCATAATTTTCCTGCAAGGCTTTGAACTAGTTCATTCCGGTTCCAACCCCTGCTGAGAATTTGCATTTCCACCCCAGAATACTGACTCAGAATCTAATATTAACAAGATCCAAGGTGAATGTTAAGTATACACAAGAACCACAGTGAACTGGTTCGGAAGCCCTGTTCTCTACTTCCCATTCACGGACACTTTTTTTGTCATTACAAACGATGATACAAGGAATGTCCTTCCACAAAATATCCTCATGAAACTGTGCTTTAATTTTTATGGGTTACTTTATCCAAAGTACAACAACCGGGTCGGAGGTAACTGCACATTTCACTTTTTAACAATTATCGAAGGTTGGTTACTTTCCCCAGAGTTTTGAGTTTCCTCCTCGGAAACTGCTCCGGATACTTTCATGTTTCATGCTCCAAGGAGTAGATAGCCAGCTGCCTCCCGCTGAGAACCCCCAAGTTGCTAGCAGCATCCCGAGGGCTAAATGGTTTAGTGGAGGGAGAGCTAACCGGCAGAAGCAGGAGGAAGAGAGGAGGCCTAGGGTCTAGTGTGACATTAGGCAAGTGACTGCCCCTCCCTGGGCCTCAGTTTCCTTCTGCGTAGAGTCTGTGACCAAAATTAGGCTCAACCTGGGCCTAGAGTTGGTGCCCTCAAATCTCTACCTTAATATGGCCTGTTTGGTTCCTTCAGGCCGGCAGGCTGCACTGCACCTCGGTCTCCCTCATAATCTTTCTCTCGCACCGTCCCCGTTTTTCAAGAGGCGCTGTCTCAATAAAGCAGTAAAGGTTGAAGCAGCCACTATAATTAATCCCTCTCTTAGATCGGTCATCTATTACTCTTGTCCGGTTTTGGCTCATTCCCTCTCTTTCGGCTCTGCGATCGAGTGTTCCTGCCTGAACCTGGCAAGTAGCCCAGTAGCGCGCCAGTTCGGCCCATCCCCTGCTTCTTCCTGGCTCCCCTCTCCCCTTGAAGGTTATGGTGTAAGTGTAGCAATCATCTGCTCGGCCAGCAACTTATGCCCCCTTTACCTGTCGTTTCCTGTTCCGGTAGCGGCTAGTCGGGTTCAGTCCAGGTGCCGGTCATGGCTGGGAGCCGGCTGGAAACCGTGGGGAGCATCTTCTCGCGGTGAGTGCAGGAAGCGTAGAGTTCTTAGCATGTCACGCTTTTCCTTGGGTGGGTCTGAGCAGGGTGAGGCATTCTCCAAGGTGCGGGTGTAAGAACTGGGAGAGGCCCTCTCTCGTGCTCTCTCCTGGCTCTGAATAATTGTGCTTGACGACGGAGGTCTTCCCTTAAATTTCTTATTGGTTACAGTAAAAATTGCACCCCTTCCCCAGCTGCAGGCTTCCGGGAAGAAAACTGGAAGAGGCGATGGGCCCGGCTAGACCGTCCTTGCATTTTCCTGACGGAATGGGAGGGTGGGGTGAAGGCGGGACGCACATGGAGGAGACGAAACTTAACTGTGGGGCATTGTTAGGTTGGCTTGGTATGTGGAAATGTCTTTCCTGTGGGTGGGGAACACACCTACTTCGCGCTCCTTCCTGTCGTATGTTACGGCCTGGGAGATCCTTCTGAAGTTTCAGACTGATCCAAGGCCTTTGGCAAGCCATTGTAACTGACCTTCGTTCTTTCCTTTTCCTTAAGGACTCGGGACCTTATTCGGGCTGGGGTGTTGAAGAAGAAGCCTCTCTGGTTTGACGTATATAACGCCTTCCCCCCGCTGAGGGAGCCAGTCTTCCAAAGGCCCCGCTTACGATACGGCAAAGCCAAAGCCAACATCCAGGACATCTTCTACCACGAGGACCGGATTAGAGCGTGAGTGTCTGTGCAGCCCATGAGGTGGACAGGAGGAGGCAGCTGAATTTCAGAAGGAAAGGTTTAGTTAGCACTCTGGTAACTTCAATAAGGAGTTGAGTCAGGGGCTTGTTGGATGGAGAAGATCTTACATGTGGCTCCCAACCCATGATGAGAGAAGTTCTGAGAAGAAGAACCTGAAGCCCTGGGACTGACAGAGGTTGTTGCAATTATAGCTGCCAGTATTTGAGCACTTGCTCTGTGCCTGCTATTGTGCCAAGCCCTTTACAAACATTAATCGCATTTACGTGTTAATCCTGCAGGGTAGGTAGCTTTGCTTCCAGGGGGTTGTGAGGCTCAGGGAGGTTAACTAACTTAGAGTGGCTGCACAGGAGGGTGGCAGACCTCGGGTCACATCTCTGGCTCCAGGCTCATGCTGGTCCATGTGGACTGCCTTGTCTGGGAGGAGCTAGGAACATGAGCTATGGAGCCATTAGTTGGGATCTTTGATGCCACTTCAGACATCAGGCTTACAAGTCGAAGGGATTTAAAAATCATCTTCATTATTTGAGGGGAAGTACTCGGTTTTTAAAATTTCTGTAGCATGTGTGATTTAGCGTGTATTTTCTCTTTTATTATAAACTAAGACATTATAATTGTAGGAAATTTAGAAACAAAGGAAAAGCAGAAAGAAGAAAGCACAAGTCACACATAATAGTTTGAAGTCAGGCTCTGCTGCTTATCAGCTGTGTGATGTTGGGCAAATTACCCCTGTAAACTTCAGTTTTCACACAGTAAAATACAGCAATGATAGTACTTCATGGTGCTAAAGGTGTCTAGTGCCTGGCACAAAGTAAGCCATCAGTAAATGTTAACCATTATTTCTGTGGTAAGCACTACCACGAACCAGGCACAATCATATTCATTCCTGTAACTTCATTGCCTAGTCTAATGTTTAGCATGAAAGTTGCTCATTTTCTCTTCAGTGAAGAAGTTGATGAATTAATGAATGGATGAACCATAAGGATAGTAGAGGGAGGAATAAGAGAAAATTAACAGCCAGGATGAGGCTGTTTGGAGAATGACCATCAGAGTTTTGTTTTTTTTTTAATCTTTTTTTTTTTGTGGTTGTTGTCGAGAATATCCACAGCAAAACATACACCAGTTTGACTATTTCTCTGTGTATAATTCAGTGATGTTGAGTACATTCTTCAAGTTGTGCAACCGTTCTTACCCTCCTTTTCTGAGTTGTTCCTCCTCCATTAACATAAATTCACTGCCCCCTGAGGTTCCTATCTAATCTTTTGATTAGATAGCCCTCAGAGTTTTGTTAGTTCCTTCAAACAGCTTCTGGAACATTGGATTGGAAACCACTTCTGTGGGCCTATTTAGCCTCCCTTTCCACATCTCTGAGGAGCTCTGGTGGTATAGTGCCTAAGGCATTTGACTGCTAACCAGAAGGTTGGCGGTTCAAACCCACCAGGCACTCTGCGTAAGGAAGACTGGGCAATCTGCTTCCATAAAGATTTACCTCCTCGGAAACCCAGAGGGCGTTGCTAATGAGTTGGAATTGACTTGATGGCAGTGAGTTTAGTTTGGTTTGTTTTTTTCCACATCTCTATGGCTCCAAGTATCTGGGTTCCAAGTAGGTGGTAAATCACTCACTCAGCATTTACTGAAAAAGCCTTTATCCTCAAATACTGATGCCACTTATTTTTTAGTGCATGAAATTTATATAGTTCCTTTTCTCATAAGTGTTAAGACCGGAGATTGTGTCTAATTGAAGTTAGTGTACATTGCTCATTCTTTTAATTTTTTAATTAGGGTGGGGGAGAAAGATGAGAGGAGTAAAGAGAAAGAAGAGCAGGTGAGCCTTTGAGGAGCACCTACAGTAAGGTGCCTAAGGAGAAAGGCAGGCTTGCAGAAAGACAAGTAGGCAGAGAAGACAAGGAAGGAGACAAGGTGTAGTGGTTCAGGTTAAGGAATGGGCTTTAGGAGAGGAAAATGATTAATAGTGTCAAATGCTGAGCAATCCAGGACCATAAGCATTAAGGAAAGGGTTAAAGTTTGACTAGAAAGGGGCAGACAAAAATAAATAAATAAAGCCACTGCCATCAAGGTGATTTTGGCTCATAGTAACCCTGTAGCAGAGTAGAACTGCCCCATTGTGTTTCCAAGATGGTAAACATTTACAGAAGCAAACTGCCTCACCTTTCTCCCGTGGAACAGCTGGTGGGTTTGAACTGTCGACCTTTTGGGTAGTTGCTGAATGCTTTAATCACTGTGCCACCAGAGCTCCTGGCATGGGGCAAATGATGTTCAGAATTGCTGTTTGAATAGAAATGTGTAGGAACAGAAAGATTGCCAGGACTAAGGAGAGAGAAAGGTGCCCTGGTGGTGCGTTGGCTGCTTACCTAAGGGTCAGGTGTTTAAACTACTAACTGTTCTGTGGGAGAAAGGTGTTGCAGTCTGATTTTGCAAAGATTGTGACCTTGGAAACGCTATAGGGCAGTTCTACTCTGTCCTACAGAGTTGCTATGAGTTGGAATTGACTCAGCAGTGATGGGTGTAAGGAGAGAGTGGGTGGGTAGGAAATTGAGGCTCTCTGCACAGACCCGCTCATTCTAGAAATTTGGCAGCAAAGAAAAGAGAAGAGATCCTAACTAGCTAGAAGGGGGAAGGCAGCGTATAATATTTTTTTTTCCTTCTTTCAACAAAGGGGAAACCTGGGTGTGTTCAAAGGGTGTTATTTGAGGAAAATTCAGTGTATTAGTAAGGGTTTTTTCCCTCCAAACTTGTTATGTATATTCGTAGCTTTAAGTTGTTTAGTGATATCCCTTTTTCTTTTTTTTTTTTTAAATAACACCTTATTGTGATTTAGGTGAAATTTTACAGAGCAACATAATTTCCCATTCAGTAATTTATACCCAGCTTGTTTTGTGACATTGGTTGTGTTCGCCTCAAGCATATCCCTTATTCTTGCTGCTGTTCCTTGCTGTAAGAAAGTGGGTTTTTATAAAAATCTTTACATTCTCTGTTGAGGTCCAGACATCTGTTCTTTGAGGAATCTTTTTCTTCACAACACTCCTTTGAGGTAGGAGAAGATAATACGTTTTTGCTCTACTTAGAAAGTTTCAGAGGAGGCCTTGAGATCTCTGAGGCATTAAATGCTTTTTCACCACTATCTACTTCCTCTGCTTGTACTTGGTCAGTATGCTTTTGAGGTTTACTTACACATTAAAGCCATTTGTGCTTCTACTATGAGGTTTACAGTGCAATTGGATGATAGGTTATTGAATGGGATATTTTATTGCTGCTGCTGTCTGGTTGAATATTACTATTGGTACGTTGACCCACTTGCCATTGAGTTGATTCCAACTCATAGCGACCTTATAGGACAGGGTAGAACTGCCCCAGAGGGTTTCCGAGGCTGTAATCTTTAAGAAAGCGGACTGCCTCATCTATTGCCTGTGGAGTGGCCGGTGGGTGGGTTCACCCCAACCTTTTGGTTAGTAACCTGTGCCACCAGGGCTCTCTATTGGTACTGTTGTTGTTGCTATGTGCCATTGAATCAGCCCTGACTCATAGCGACCCCTAATGCCAAAATAATAACATCTTGTATTTGTTTAGTTCTTTGAACCTTTATCTTAGTGGCTTTTTTCCTCCCTTTTTTTGTAGGAGAGGGATTGTTTTTGATATTTTAAAGAATTTCTATAAAAATAAATTCCAGATGGATCAAAACTGAAATGTAAAAAATGAAATTATAAAAGGACTAGGAGAAAACATGGGAGAATTTGAAAAATAATCTGAGAGATAAAGGCTTTTCTAAACATGACGTAAAACCTAAAAGCCATAAGAAAAAAAATAAAATTTGCAATATGGAAAAGTACTGTAAACAAAATGAAAAGACAGCCAACAGAATGGAAAACTAATTTACTCTGTAAACTTTCACTTTAATCACAGTAAAACTTAAAAAAGAAGATAACAGCCAACAAACTGGGAAAAACTTTTGTAACATGTATGTTAAAGAGCAAATTTCCTATTTATACTGCTATAAAATTTGCTTGTAAATCAGTAGGAAAAACGTGACCAAATAGAAAAATGGATGAAAAGCGTGAATATTCAGATGTTCACAGAAAAGGAAATTCAGTTTGCTTCTGAACAAGAAAAGATGTTCAACTTCTTGTAAAATAAAAATACATATTAAAACTACAATGAGTTATTTTTCATCTGTCAAATTGACAAAGATCAAAAATGCTGGAAAATACAACATTAGTGAGTATGGGGAAGTAGACACTCGCATACTTTACTGGCTTGAGTGTAAATTAATACAACTGCTTTGGAAAGCAGTCTGGCCATTAGAAAGGCAAATTACAAATGTACATACCTTTTGAGGCAATGAAACCACTTTTAGCAATTTATTCCACAGACTTATTTGCATAGTTGCACTAAAAAGTATAGACAAGGACACTTGTTACAGCATGGTCTAGAGTAGCAAAGGGCCGGAGACAATCTCTGCACTGATTTCAAATGTTAAGTAAAAAGGCAAGATGTGGAACAGTACAGAATACTATCTGTGGCTGAGGACAGAATGATATATGCATATATGCTTATGTCCAAAAAAACCTGACTGTCATCAAGTTGATTCCAACACAGCAACCCCCGTTGGGTTTCCAAGGCTATAAATCTTCACGGAAGCAGACTGCCTCATCTTTCTTCTGTGGAGCAGCTGCTGCGTTTGAACTGTCGACCTCTGGTTAGCAGCCAAATGCCTTAACCACTACATCACCAAAAATGCTTACATATTACTAGAATATTTCTGGATGGATACACAGACTGGTTAGTGTTTGCTTCTTGGGAGGGAAACTGAGGGGTTGGGATATAGAGGTAGGAGAGAGTCTTACTTTTGGCTGGACACCCTTTTGTACTATTTGATGCATTTACTCTGTGCACACATTACTTATTAAAAGAAAAACTGTCAGGCTTAGGATGTATGGGTCATGCTATACTTAACTCCTCAGGGCCAAACAATGTTTTCTTACATTCAGTTCTTGGCCATGATATATAATTGGAGATTTATATTGTGGTGTTTGCATTTTCTAGGAAGTTTTATTCAGCCTATGGATCTGGTCAAAAAGCTTTTGATCTGTTCAATCCAAACTTTAAATCTACTTGTCAACGGTAAGTGATTTTACAAATCCTGGGTTACTTTTTCTTTTTAAAGAATTTACCAGTTTGAGGAGTTGTGTTGAAATCCACTTGTGAGTTGGAATCGACTCTGTGGCACACAACAGTAATACAGGAAGATCTGTTAAGGGAAAGTTTATAATGGTGTAATAGCATTACTTGACAACTCAAAATACACAGAACTAAGATGTGACTGCTTGGAGTTCCAGGTTTGTGGAGAAGTACATTGAGTTTCAGAAACTCGGAGAGACGGACGAAGAGAAGTTATTTGTGGAAACAGGGAAGGCTTTATTGGCAGAAGGTGTCATTTTAAGACGACTAGGAGAAGCAAGGACCGTGAGTATTATTAAAATTGTTATGAGGATTAGTTGCCCGTTTGTCAGATGTTAAAGGAAGGCTTGGCTTTCCTTCCCCACCTTTGGCTCATGTTCTTAAACTCCAGATCAAATCCTGTTAGATTGAATAGACTGGAATTTTGTGGACCGGATGGCTACTTGGAACAAGTGACTATTATTTGATGTTGTTATGTGCCATCGAGTCAGTTCTGACTCGGCAGTGACCTTATGTACAACAGAACGAAACACTGTCCCTTCCCATGCCATCCTCACAAGTGTTGCTATACTTGAGCCCGTGGTGAGTGTCATCAGGGCTTTTGAAGTTGTGGTTCTACAGAGATTATTGCATTTTATTATTATTCTGTTGTGGTTATAATAGAAGTTGACCTGAGATATTAAAGTTAAATTTTTAACCCAGTGACCGAATGTGCATAGTCACGTGATTGAAAATGGTAACCTTTGTGTGTTGTACTTGTATCTGTTCTTTTAAACAACAGGAAGGCGGTCATGTTTCCTGGAGATCTGAACACACAACCCTCAAGCCCCAGACTATGTTGGAAGAAAACCAGCCTCAGAAGGTTCCACAGGAGCAGCGTTTGGAAGCGTCTGAAGAGCAGTTGAAAGGTCTCTCTCCTCCCTGAAGGACTTGTATACCATGTATACTGACACCCAAACTGTATTCATTAGATGAGTGCTGAACTATTTTTAACAGCTGAACTGTGTAAATATTTCTTAATCTCTAAGGCATTATGTTTGCCTTCTCTTAGTTCCTGTTTTTGGCTTGTCATAAAGCTCAGTCTTACGGTTTGAAAAAAGCAGTTTTGTGAAATTTTATGTTAGGATACTATTAAATAAAGAATTCCCTAGCTGCTTATAGAGTAAATTGTCTTTGACATTATAAATAACATGAAAAACTTTTATAAATAATGTTTGAGTGGGACTCATTCTGAGTAGGTTTGCTTGGATATTTATGTTAGCGTGTGGGCTGGCTATATTTGATTCTCTGCTGTGTTTCTTACTCTAGATCCATCAGACGTTTACTTGCACATATGTCTGGTTCCTTAGCCAACCATTTTTCTCTGCAGATAATTTTTGTACTTTTTCTATAGAACTATTGACCTTAAACTTGAGAGGCCAAGCTGGCTTGTGGTTGGTAGTAAGAATAGGGACCTATCATTGATGATGGACAAAGGCTAAAACTACAACTTCAATCTCACGGATTCATTTTGCTGGAGACAGTTTAACCCAGGCCCACACATAATAGGCTGTTGAGCAAATATTTCAGGCCTATATATAGTTAGTAGGCTGTTGAGCAAATATTTGTTGAACGAATGAATGAAGCCTTAAGTCCAGCTAAAGACTGATTCAGATGGCATCTCTGTAGGTAATTTGATTGCCGAGAGGGGCGGCAGCGACTTTCAGCGACACTCTCTGCCCAGTGTCCACCTGCCTCCCTGGTGCTGAGGTGCTTACACGCCCTCCTCAGCTGCCTTCCTCGTTGCTGTATCTTCTACTGAGTAAATGACATACTCTCCTGAGGTTGTAGCTTTTATATTTGTGATCAAGACAACGATCTTCAGCTACGAGTAATAAACCACTTTAGAAATTCCTTGAATTAAAACTCTTGAAGCTTTTCTACACTGTTCTCTATGAACAGTCTTCTTTCTCTCCTGGTGGACTGGAGGAGCCGGGTCCTATCTCATAGCCTTACTGTGACAGGTGAATGAATACTTGCAGCAAAAGGAGTTCTCAGCCATGCTGGTCTCCTCCCACCTGTATCACTGCTTTAAAATTCCTGTTGTTTGAGGAAGTAAATTTCATCCATTCAGAAAACATAAGCCAACCATGGAGTGCCACAAACTGGGCCGACCTTGGACAGGGGAACTAACAAGGTAGAGGAGACAGTTCCTGTTCTTAAAAGAACAATCGGAAGTCATTATGTTCCTGGGTTTTTTAAAAGCAATTTCTTTACCACAATGATGAAGACTTCTTTTAAAAAGTTAATTGTTATATAATTCTTAAAAAAAATTATACATGGTTCAAAATTTAAAGGTGAAAAGTCAATCTCCCTCCAGTTTCCTACCCCCAAGTCTACCACCATCCGCATATCCTTGTGTGGCTCTCCGGAGAGGTTTTGTGCATGTGTGTGGAACGCTGTGCATACTGTCCTCTACCTTGTTTTTCCAGTTAGCCTGTATGTATGCATCATGATCTATCCAGTGCCAGTTGATGAAAGTGCTGTTCCTGTGTTTTACTATGCTGAAAATGAGCCAGTACAGCTGTTGGATGCGTTCTTGGAAGTGGTACTGCTAGGTCAAGAAATACCACAACCACTGCCATCAAGTCATTCTGACTCATAGTGACCCTGTAGGACAGGGTAGAATGGCCCCCTAAGGTGTCCAAGGCCGTGAGTCTTACGGAAGCAGACTGCCTCCTCTTTCTCCTGCAGAATGGCTGGTGGGTTCAAACCACTGATCTTTGGGTTTGCAGTTGAATGCTTTAACCACTGTGCTGTTAGAGCTCCCTGGATCAAGGAATAGCTCATCTTAAACTTTAATAGATAGTGTCATGCTATCCTCTATATAAATTGTACTAAGTTATATCCCCCGTAGCCAGCCATGTGTGAGAATGCCCGTTTCCCCTCAGAGTACTCGTCAGGGCATTCCAGTCTTGTTATACCAGACTGGGACTGTCATGAGGAGGGCCTATGCCTGGTGGACGGAAGAGAGCCTCTGTACAGAGCAGAAAAAAGCCACCGTCCATGGCTTCTTTAGGCTAAATCTCAGCATCAAAACACGGGAAAATATGGCCCTTACTTGAGGAATTCTCCCTAGTCAGTTTCCTACAGTGTTGGAGAGAATAGACCTCACTCTTGCCTTTGAGGAGCTTAAAATCTAGTTGGGAAGATGAATGACTTGGAAAGCAATAAGCTAAACAGGAATTCTTTTAAATTAAGATATAAAAGTATAAGATGTTCAGGGGTAGTGAGGTCAGTGCTGGACTGGTCTGGGAGGACTGCAGGGAGAGCATTGAAGGGTGGGGTGCTGCAGTGGACCTGCCGCTGCTGCTGGGGTGTCCTCCCTGCCACGGTTGTCTTCAGAAATCGCACCTTCTCTGCCCTGTCGAATGACTTCTCTGCTTAGAAACTTTACCTAATGTTCAGATCAAGTGTCAAGTCCCTTACTAAGCTCTCTTCCTGGACTGCACTCCCAAGGCACCTTACTGTAGTTTGTGTCTTGTCTGTTGCTTGTACCCATTGCCATTAAGTCGTTTCTGATTCATGGTGATGCCATTTGTTCCCCTGCTCCATAGGGTTTTCTTGGCAGCTGCTTGTATACCTGCCTTATCTATTGTGGCCTTACACTCAGGTGGTGAATTCTCTACTAAGAATGCAAACAAAGGCAAAAACTTACTCTGCCTTGTATCTGCTGAAGCACTGGACAGTGGCTTTCAGGAAATAGACCATGTGGGTTTGCTGCACTGAAGAGGAGGAAGACACATGTCCAGGTGACAGTGAAGTTTACAGTTCAGAGGTCAGGGTTCTAGTTTGGACTGGTGTGGCCTTGTACCCGTCACAGTCTCTCAACTTGTGGAATAGGGATAATGTTTACCTGTTCAGCTTCCAGTTAGTATCGTGAGGATTAATTGAAGGAATGAACGCTCATTCATCATATATATGGCAGACACATTGTTAGTATTTTGAGGTGTTGTGGAAAGTAAGTTTGAGCAAATAGGATGGAATCAGATCCTGGTGGCCTTGAAAACTACACAGCAGATTGAGTGGGATATGGGGAACTTGTTGAGCAAGGAAGGCACTTGGTGAAGCAGTGTCTGGTTTAAGGAAGATTTAACCTAGAAGTGCCTTAAGGAACAGTGTTAAGGGAGTGGGCAGGGAGGGAGGGAAGAGAAGACACATTAGAGAGACCAAAGAGGAGGCAGGCAATTCCAGAATTATAAATGTGAGTGACCAGAAGAATAGCAGCATCACTTACAAAGACAACATAGTGAGGAAAACGAACTGATGTTCCCATTGAAGAGGACTTCAGTTCTCAGTGTGCGACATTCACATGGCGGACATGTGGGACAGGTATCTGGGGGAGAGAAAATCCTAGTACAGGGGTCAGATTGGAGTTAGGAGAATGAGTCATTCAAGGGGGAGTAGTGAGACCAGAATGTCAGAGGCTGGGCTAGGTTAATGCTCTCAGGTAAAGGACAGGAGGAGGTAGAGAGCCAGAAGGACTGAGTCCACATCTCCCACCATCTAAACGGCAAGGCTTGTTTAAGTGGTCCTGTTTCCATCCGATACTAACAGCATTCTCCCTTTGCTCTTGTCGGTGTGGACCCAGTCCTCGCTAGCTTGTTCTTAAACGGCCAGCCCAATTCTTTTTGTAATCTTGACTGATACTGAGAACAGTGTCAAGTTCTCTGGTAATGAAAGTGGTATTGCAGAATAATCTGTGCCCCTAGAGGACTCCTGATTTTGTCAGAATGAATCCTTTCTCTATATATACTCTGGTGGCATAGTGCCTAAGGCATTTGACTGCTAACTAGAAGGCTGGTGCTTCAAACCCACCAGCCACTCCTCGGAAGGAAGATTGGGCAATCTACTTCTGTAGAGATACCACTTCAGAAACCCAAGGAGGGGTCGCTATGAGTTGAATCGACTAGACAACAGTGAGCTTGTTTTTTGGTTTTGTCACTTAAAAACGTTCAACAGTTTTCTGTTTCTTTAGAAAAAAACAAAACAAAGTTGTTCGAGTAGGATGATAAGTCATTCAAGTGTGGCATGCTGGATTTTTCCAGCCTAATCCATCCTTCTTAGTTCTATGGCCAATCTGGATTAGGCACTGGGCTGGCAGTTTTACTGACTACATGGGGGTGAGGAAATATGACATGATGGGATGCTAATAGTGAAAGCAAGCTGGCATTGCCTTGGCTGGAGGACAGTGGAGCTCGGAACAAGAAGAGGTAAGTCATGTAAGGGGGTTGAGCTGTTACTCTGTCCCTGGGCCCTATGTTCTTGAGCCCTATTCCAGAACAGCCAGAAAGTAGAGGGCTGACTGGCCAGATCAGGAAGGTGTTTTGAGCCTTGGATGGTGCTTAGTGAGGTCAGAGAGATCTGAGCAGGTGAGCAGGTTCAGTGAGCAACTTGGTTGAGGTCACCTTGGCTGGCAGAGGAAGGGCATCTGCCCTCCTGAGGAAGGGCCAGGAAATGGCTTTCCTGTCGCTGCTAGATAGTGCTCAATGTGGCAAGCAGGTCTCTGATTGGATGAGCCCAGCACTGAAGCGGTTTCTGTGCAGATGCTGAACCAGACAAGTGGCTCTTGCCGCAGCATGAAAAGGAAAAGGTTGCCAGGGGAAGGCGAAGGAGGCAGTGAGTTAAGTGTTACATCCTCTACGAAATGCTGCTGCCACCACCACCACCACCAACCTGCCATCCTTACAGAGAGGATTTCTGTTGAATGCTAGCTGATAGTAAAAATACATTTTGGGTATGGTTTTACCCTCGATGGATGCTTTTCCTGGACTCCAACTTAAATGTCAGTCACCCGACCTTCTGGTTGCTCAGTTCTTTTAATTAAAAGATGATTCTAAGCAACATCCGGCAGTGGTCTATTTATTATTTATCAAGCATTTCCCTTCCAGCAGTTAGTGAAAGGTCAGTGGCTTCAACGGGCGCTTTGTTTTTGGTGAGCAGCTCCAGTGAAAAAGATATGCAATCAATCTCTGCACCCTCCTGTTTGCTTCTGGGCAGCACACTGTTTAATAGTCACTGTGGCATTTAGGATCGCAGGCCTCTGAAACATGTGGGAAGTGCATGTGCATCCCTCGCTGCTGAGCATTTCCCCAAAAGTAAACATCAGGTTGTGATTATGGTTAATAATGAGATATTGATTGTTTGAAAATGTCACCGCCTGGAACCATCGGCTCTGGCACCATTAGGTGGCGCTGCATTCTCATGCTGGTCAGCGACGACAGTTTTGTTTCCTTGCTCTGGGGTCCCTTGCTTTCAAGGTTGACGAGTGTCCTTGTCAAAGAACGTTCTGGCTGAGATTTAGGAAGGCGAGGTCCTGGGGTGCTATTGGGGTGGGGTGGAGATGGGAGGCAAAGAGCCTGCAGGACAAATGACAAAGGCCTTCAGGGGAACTAATTCTGTTTGTACCATAATAGCAGGAGGAAGAAGGAACTGTGCTGAGCCCCTGGAGACTGCCCGGAGCGAGCAGTGAGCGTTCCCTAACCTCCTCCATTCAGTGACACATCTGTGACTTTGCTGTGGAGGATAAAGAGAGAGAAATGCATGCAGGGAGGCGGTGCAGAGTAATGGAAAAACCCAGGCCTTGGAGAGGCTGGCTTGGGTTGGAAGCCCTGATCTATTGATTTGTCATGTGTCATTAGGCACGTCAGTGGAGAACTAGAACCTCAGTGTCCTTATCTGTAAAACAACAGTAACGCCTGCCTCATGAAGTTGTTATAAGGATTAAAAGTTCAGCCTTCTAAGAGTCTAGGAAGCCCTTAGCTACTATTGACTCCCACTCGGTGGGGAGAATTATTGCATTAGGTTAAAATGGAGAAGAAACTAACAAAAATGATATCATGTCCCTTTTCATCAGCTGATGATTTTCCCATTTGTAAAAATGGTGGTGTGGGGGCATTGGACTGGCTCATCTAACTTCATGAGAGGGTAGAATCACAGTCAGCTTTAGTCCAAGTCTGATTCCTGTGGGGTGGAGATCAGGTGTCTCTCCTCTCTCCAGTCTTTTTATTAATTCTGATACCAGCTGTCTCTCTCACAGCACTCTCTACTTCTTTGCTGGGTTCAATAATTCATTACAATGGCAACACAGGACTCACAGACCCTACTCACAGTTATGGGTGGTTTATTTGGGAAGTAAAAGGTTACAATTCAAGATCAAGAATGATCCAGGATACCGTTCTTCAATCAGGACAGCTGCTTCTCAGCTGTGCTCATAGACAGGCCTTTCTCTGGCTCCCAGTCTTTTGGCCCCTCAGCCCCTGTCCTGCTCAGTAAAGGGTTACAAAGCTCTTCGTTGTTGTTGTGTGCCATGCAGTTGGACCCGACTCATAGCAACCCCTCCTTGGGTTGCTGAGGCAGTATCACTACGGAAGTAGATTGCCCAACCTTCCTTCCGAGGAGTGGCTGGTGGGTTTGAACTTCTAGCCTTCTGGTTAGCAGTCAAGTGCCTTAGGCACTATGCTACCAGAGCTCCCTACAAAGCTCTTTAGTTCTGCCAATAAGTGGCTGGGGCACCCCACTCTGCCAGTAAGTCTTGGCCCAAAGGTGCTCAGCTTTCTTGTTCTGTGGGTCAGCAAGCCTGCTTCCACCAAGGGCCTGCAGGCACCCCACTCTGCTAGCCTGCCTCCTGCTCAAAGCACACCCCCAGTTACTATTGCCTTTTTCTTCCAACTTTCTGGCACCAAATACATGCGTATAAAAATAAAATTTAAAATAATAAAAGGTGGATGAGGAAATCAAGGAACACTCTGAGAACTCTTCCACAGTGGAACTTACCTGATGTTGCTTTGCTTCACCAAAAAAACTTGCTCGTATTTCAGTCATTTCTCAGGCAGACTTTTTAGGTATGAAGGAAGCCAGAGGGTCACTACTTAGAGGCTCATCACAGGGAAATAGGAACCTCAAAGGGCATTGTTCCTGGGGCCTAGGGCTGGTCAGCAACTGGAGCAGAAGTCTCTGGAGCTTTCTCCAGTACTTCTCCCTGTGAAGAGCAGGGCTGAGACGGTGGGCAGGACAGGGGCCCTGTCCCTCCACTCTTCTGTGCTCCTCACTCTGTATGAATCTTGGTCTGCAGGTGGGCCATGGCATCCCTCTGGCTTTGGCCACCTGGGATGCTAGGCCAAAGGGACACAAGAGCTAAGGGTGCCACCCAGGTGGATTAGAAAGGAAGAACTGTGGCTGTAGTTAAGTGGCAAGTTCACTTAACCCTTCTGAGCCATATCCAACCCCATGCAGCATCTGAAGTCCAGTAGAGATTATTGAGAGTATTTGTTGAATGAATGAATGAGTGGAAAAACATATGGTTTCTCCATCTCTAGCACAGAAATAGTATCTTTACCAAGTACATTTTGGGGTCCAAAACCTGAACCAGATTCTGGCTGAGGCAGAACTTTGTAAACTCTCCAGTCTTCTACAGTTACGTAAAATAAAACATGGGGAAGAGGAAGGTGGTTGTGGAGTTGATGGTGGCGGCACTGGACTTCACCCGGGGAGAGCAGAGTCCTGAGAGGCACAGCCACAGGTGCGTGACCACTGGTGAAAAGTTGAGCTCTCTAGTTTGACTGCTAAAGAAATCTGCAGGAAATGCCTGCTGGTTCTTCAAACCCCCTCCTGGGGTGCTCTGTCTAAACCTGAGCATGTTCAGGATTATCTCTTGAATATTAAACAAGCAGATAGAGGCTCCCAAGCTTTATCACCAGCTTCCCCTGGCTCCTGCCAACTGAGGCGAAATGACCCTGCTCCATCTCCGTGGCGCAGGTCACAGCCTCCTCGGCTCTCCTGGAGTTCATCGCCTACCTTAATCCTGGCTTCCCGCCAGGAGCCAGCCCCCTGCCCTGGCTTATATGTCACTTTGGTCTTCTAGCTTCCAGCCCTCTAGGGTATAATGTCAGGGACAATGGGCTGGGCTGGTTACCACTGCTGCTGGCAACGAGAGCTAACTCATAGCCATGGACAGGGTCTCTGTTTCCAGACTGAGGATAGGGAGGACTCAGTGCTGGTGTGTCTGGTTCTAGGCAGGGAGAATCCCGGACCTCCATCTCCTTGTTTCACTGCTCAGTCAAGTTCATCAGTTAGAACAAGAGGCAGTGGGCTTAATCCTAGAGAAATGCCAATTTATATTCTAAGAAAGGAAAGCTTGTCTTTGGCAACCCTGTTGCCACCTCTGACTTTCCCACTTCTGGATGTGAAAGGTAATGGGTGACAGGCTAGTTGAGCAGGAGGCTTTGGTAACCTGAGCTCCAGGCAGACGAAGGGCACCAGAATCTTTGTTCCCCAGCCCCATAGCCTTCCTGGCCTACTGGGCAACCTACCCTCCACTACAGTATATTACTGGAATTGGGACTCTTTACTCCTTGCCTTTTGATTACTGAAGTGCCCAGGCTGGCTTCTTAAAACAACCCCTTTGAATACCTGTAAAGTCTAAGAAGGTCATGTTTAGGAAAGTCTCATCTGAAGGACTTAGGTCCCCTGAGCCAGTGGCCACTGATAATTAATATTAATGAAGAATAGATGACAGATGTTTATTGCTCAACTAACATATGCTTTGCCAAAACCCACAGGGACTACTTTAAGATCTAACGGACTTGAATGTACTTTACTGTCATGCTGAAAAGAAACTTTCAGGGCTTAATCAAGATTTCTTATATATGAGAACTCAATGACCCTTAGGCAGTTATCTACCTTAAAAAAAAAAAAAAAAAAAAAGAACGGCATGTACTCCTATTGCTCACTGACATTTAACAACGGCTCCTTTAGCCTGAAAGTGAGGCTGCAGATGGCCTGGTACAGGAGATGGAATGCTGGGTGAACCTTTGGGGAACCCCAGTCTGGCCCAGCTCATCCACTCAATGGTAAGTCAACATTTTTACAAGGAGGCTGAGCCACATTATCTCTGATGTGCTGTTTGGGTGCAGCTGTCCAAGAAGATGGAGGAGCAAGATGGGTCCAAGACTCATTAAATATTTAAAATCTTCTCACTCTTTCCATTTGTATATGGGAACACTCATTTTGCTGTTAGTCGCCACGGAGTTGATTCTGACTTATGGGTAATCCCATGTGTGCAGAGTGGAACTGTGCTCCGTAGGGTTTCCAGGGCTATGACCTTTTGGAAGCAGATCCCTGGGCCTGTCTTCCAAGGCACCTCGATGGGTTGGAATCACCAACCTTTCGGTTAGTAGTTGAGCCATTAATGGTTTGCGTCACCCAAGGACTCCTGAAGATACTCAAAAAGATAGAGAAAGTAGCATAATCTCCTCCCCTCATGTTCAGCATGTAAACTTAATCATTATTAGTATTTTGCTATGTTTGTACAACGGACTGAAACACTCTCTAGCCCTGCACCATCCTCACAATGGTTGCTATATTTGAGCCCATTGCTGTAGTCATCGTGTCAATCCATCTTGTTGAGGGTCTTCCTCTTGTGTTGATCCTCTGCTTTATCAAGCACGATGTTCTTCTCCAGAGATTGGTATCTCCGGATAACATCCAAAGTAAGGGAGACAAAGTCTCACCATCCTCACTTCTAAGGAGCCTTCTGGCTGTACTAGTACTAAAACGGATGTATTTGTTCTTCTGGCAGTCCGTGGTATATTCAGTATTCTTCACTAACACGTAATTTGCTGGAATGCTCCTTTGGTCATTGCTCTGGATACCCAGTGCTGCTCTGACAAGAATATACCACAAATGGGATGGCTTGAACAAACAGGAATTTATTATCTTACAGTTCGGGAGGCTAGAAGTCCGAATTCAAAGTGCCAGCCTCTAGGGGCTGTGTGGAAGTCCCTCAACCTTGGGCTTCAATTCAGCTCTGCCTCTTGTTCCCGGCCCACTGAAGCTAGAGGCATCTCTTCACTTAGGCAGCTACCGGCTGCTGAGGCTAACAAGCCCAAGGTCAACAAATTAAAAGGCACAGTCCCGATGTTACCAACCCACACATCAGGCCATTAATTCAAGTCCATTGAAAGTCCCAAGGTCGGCAGAGCATAGCAGACTGCTGAACAACGACATGGCTACACCCCAGGTTCAAGCATACTACAAGCTAGAGACCATTCCCAAAGCTGCTGCTTATATATGGGAAGTAGACCACACCCCCAAAGCAGCTACTCAGCTGCTCACAGTAGAGTCCACCATGGAGTTGATTACCAGTCTCATCATGGGGAATACTACATTCAGCTGCCCGGCCACTCAACCAGGCCCCGCCAAGTTGACACATAAATGTAACCACCACAATTCCACACCTTGTCAACTTGGCACCTGTACAGGTCTTCAGTGGGGGTATCTGTACAAATCTCTCTCTCTGGGTGACTCTAGCCCCCTAGTTCCTGAGTGGCGACTTCACTCCCTTGCCTGGTGGGCCCCGTTCCTCTACCTCTAGGGCATGGCAGCCCTGCCCCCTCACTCTTGGGGAGCGGCTATGGCTCCATCCCACTGGCTCACATGAACGAGCAGCCCCACACTCCAGAACCACATTGGTGAAGGCTTGGCTCTTTGAAACCTAGGGGGCTGTGGTGGTTCCACCCCCAAAGACCATGGTCTTACCCTTTCAGGCTGAGGCAGCTCTCCTTCCGTTTCCTTGATCTCTCCACTTCTGCAGATTAATGCTGAAGGCAACCCACTCTGCCGGAAATCTTCCTGCCCAAAAAGCACTCCGCTTTCTTGCTCCGTGGGCTGGCCAATGTGCTACTCCATTTCATGCTGGTCTTTTCTACCAATTAATGCCTGAAGGCAACCCACTCCTCCAGGAAGCTGCCTTGTGCAATGGCACCCAGCTTTCTCCTCCATTGGCTGGTAAGCCTGTTGTCATTTAATGCCAGTCTCTGGGCTCTGCTACTGCTGTTTCTCATGCTGGTCTCTTGGCCAGTATCTCTCTGCCAGTCTCTTGGCTCTGTTGCTGTCATCTCTCATGCTACATACTGGGGTCTCTCTGCCAGGGTCTTGGGTCAAGGAGGCACTCCACTCCTGTTTCCACATTTTAGGTATCTGTCAGAGCAGCACCCCACTCTCTTGGTACCATATTCTGTTTTGGTTACCTAGTGCCGCTCTAACAGGAATATACCACAAATGGGATGCTTGAACAAACAGGAGTTTATTCCCTTACAGTTTGGGAGGCTAGAAGTCCAAATTCAAATTGCCAGGCTCTAGGGGCTGTGTGAAAGCCTCTAGACCTTGGGCTTCAGCTCTGTCTCTTGCTTCTGGCCCACTGAAGCTAGAGGTATCTCTTCACTCAGGCAGCTACTGGCTGCCGAGGCTAACAAGCCTAAGGTCAACAAATTAAAAGACACGGTTCCAGTGTTACCAAACCACGTGGCAGGCCATTAATTCAAGTCCATTGAAAGTCCCAAGGTTGGCAGAGCATAGCAGGCTGCTGAACAATGACATGGCTACATGCAGGGTTCAAGCATGCTACAAGCTAGAGACCATTCCCAAAGCTGCTTATATATGGGGAGTGGAACCACATCCCCAAAGCAGCTACTCAGCTGCTCACAGTAGAGTCTATCATGGAGTTGATTACCAGTCTCATCATGGGGAATACTACATTCAGCTGCCCAGCCACTCAACCAGGCCAAGCCAAGTTGACACACAAATGTAACCACCACAGTCATGTTATCAGAAGGGACCATTCCCTGGAGAAGGATATCATGCTTGGTAAAGTGGAGGGTCAATGAAAAAGGGGAAGGCCCTCAACAAGATGGATTCACACAGTGGCTGCAACGATGGGCTCAGGGATAGCACGGATCCTGAAGCTGGCTCAGGACCAAGCAGTGTTTTGTTCTGTTGTACATAGGGTTGCTATGAGTCAGAGACAACTCAACAGCACCTAACAACAACAACAACAATACATAGTCAAATGCATCAATTCTTCTTTGATCTTCCTTATTCATTTTCCAGCCTGCATATGGGGCAATTGAAAATATCATGGCTTGGGTCAGGCTCACCTGAGTCCTCAAAGTGACACCTTTGCTTTCTAACACTTTAAAGAGATTTTTTCCAGCAGATTCGCCCAGTACAATACATTGTTTGATTTCTTGACTGCAGATTCCATGGGTGTTGATTGCACATCCAAGTAAAAATAAATCCCTCATATTTCAATCTTTTCTCCGTTTATCATGCTGTTGCTTATTGGTTTATTTGTGAGGATTTTTGTTTTATTTTTTGTTGAAGTGTAATCCACACTGAAGGCTGTAGTCTTTGATCTTCATCAATAAGTGTTTCAAGTCTTCTTCACTTTCAGGAAGCAAAGCTGTATCATCTGCATATCATCACAGGTTGTTAATGAGTCTTCCTCCAATCCTGATGCTCCATTCTTCTTCATATACTCTTCCTCATATACTGTAGCTTCTTGGATTATTTGCTCAGCATACAGATTGAATAAGTATGGTGATAAGATACATCCTTGATACACACCTTTCCTGATTTTAAATCATACAACATCCCCTTGTTCTGCTCTAATGACAGCCTCTTCATCATCTATAGGTTCCACATGAGCACAATTAAGAGTTCTGAAATTCTCATCCTTTGCAGTGTTCTTCACAACATGTTATGATTGAACAGTTGAGTGCCTTTGCATATTCAATTAAATACAGGTAAACATCTCTCTGGTATTCTCTGCTTTCAGCCAATATCCACATGATATCAGCAATGATATCCCTCATTCCATATCCTTTTCTGCATCCAGCTTGAATTTAGGACAGTTTCTTGTCAATATGCTATTGTCATCATGTTTTGAATTGTCTCCAGCAAAATTTTACTTGCTTGTGCTATTAATGATATTACTCGATAATCACTTATCTTTGGAATGGGCACAAATATGGATCTCTTCCTGTCAGTTGGCCAGGTAGCTGTCTTCCAAATTTCTTGGCATAGACGAATGAGCGCTTCTAGCATGGCACCTGTTTGTTACATATCAATTGGTATTCCTTTAATTCTTGGAGCCTTCTTTTTCGCCACTGCCTTCAATACAGCTTGGATTCTTTATTGTAGGAATGTTATGTATTAACCATCATTTCCACTGTGAATGCCTAGGGGGTAGTTTCTTTGAGGTGTTGGTTCAAAGAAAACCCGTGCCTCTTCTGAACAACTAGGGTGATCTTCTTTTGTGGACATGACCAGTTTAACTGCTAACCAGAAAGCTGGTGGTTCAAAGCCACCAGCCACTCCTTGGAAGATTGGACAACCTACTTCTGTAGAGATACTGCCTCAGAAGCCCAAGGAGGGGTTACTATGAGTTGAATCGACTCAACAGTGAGTTTGGGTTTGTTTGTTTTTTTTTGGTCTTCTGAACAACTGGGGTGATCTTTTGTGGACGTGGGTGGCAAGTTTGGTGTCTTAGTTTCATAACTTTGGCTGTGACAGAATTCAGAGTTAAATTTATAGTCCTGTGTAGCTTGGATAGAGGAATTTATGATGGCATTGCTTTGGTGATTATGAAATATTTCAGCATTGTTAAGATTGCTACTAGTAATGACTAACCTTTGCTGAGCACTTGGTATGTAAAGACCAAAAATATCTAGTTGCCCTCAAGTGGCTTCTGACTTATGGTGACCCTATGTGTGTCAGAGAAGAAATGGTTTTCAAAGGCTATTTTTCAGAAGTAGATTTGAATAAGACAGTCTGATGCCAGATCTGTACTCTGAACCAGAGCTTTCTACAGGGCTGCCAAGTAAAGGGACTCCAGCTGTGCACTGCCCAAGTCTAGGGGGCGCTACAATGTGAATGGCGCCCCTTGGAGTTGTGCAGTGCAGTGACCCTACTAGGTGAGAGCTTAAAGAAAAAGCTTCCGACCTGTCTGATAGGCATAGAAGGGTAGACCCCACTACCCACTGAGGGGCCTTTCAGCTCTGGATTTATAGGACTTTTTTAAGGTCACGGTTTCTCGTATTTGAAAACCCTATTGGCAGGCAGGCCCTCCCAGCTCTATAAACATTTATTTAGGGTGGGAGCGCTCAGCATGGGCCCCAAGAGCTGACACCAGCCGTGTAAGGGCACAGACTCGGTTGCTCTTCGTGGCTTTCTCCCGTGGCCACCGCAGACTTATTGAGCAATATATTACGAGTGTGCCTCACTCTGATGATGTGTTATGGATAAATCATTAAGGAGGCAGCTCACCGCGGTGATGTATTGGTGTAATAGATCATCAGAGTGAAGTCTTCTACAGACATACGGGCTGGCTCAAAGGGTGGTGTCATTCAGGGAAGAATTAGCCCAGCAGCAGATCGAGTTTAATTACAGGATAAAAGGTTTGTGAATGATAGGCTGAAGTCTGAGGCACCAGCATTTTGATTCTTGATATAAAAATATAATTGGGCTTCCTGAGAGAATTTGTGATTATTTTCAAACAGCCTTCTGCTTTATCACAACAGCACAACTTGGCGCAGGGCTGCAGGGGGGCCTTTTATCGGGGGGATCTCCAGGCCCTTCCCACATTTGAATTACTGCCCATCTTTCACATTTGTAGGTCACTGAATGAGTTAAGGGAGATACAATCCCAGGCGTCTGCCTTTCAGGCCTTCTGAATAACATCTTTAGCAACCAGAGTGTTGGAATTGAGTGATTTATTCAAATGATCACTAAGGCCATGGTTCTCAACTAGATCTGTGTGCATGGGAGGGTGGGGGGAGCAACTGAGGGTGTATCTGAGGACATCAACATCTTAGGACGAATAATAATAATGATAATATTGTTGCTCTTGTTAGTTGCTGTGCGTTGATTTCAACTCATGGTGACCCCATGTGTGCAGCGTAGAAGTGCCTCACAGGATTTTCAAGGCCGTGACCTTTCAGAAACAGATTGGCAAGCTTTTCTTCTGAAGTGCCTCTGGTGGGTTTGAACTGTCAACCTTTCAGCTCGTAGAGGAGCACTTATTTGTTTGTACCACCCAGGGGCAATAATAATAATAATAATAATAATATGTATTGAACACTTGGGAGCTCTGGAAGCGTAGTGCCTAAGGCACTTGACTGCTAACCAGAAGGCTGGTGGTTCAAACCCAACAGCCACTCCTCGGAAGGAAGGTTGGGCAATCTACTACCGTAGTCCGTAGTGATACTGCCTTGGAAACCGAAGGAGGGGTCGCTATGAGTTGGGTTCGACTCGACGGCACATAACAACAACAACAACAATTGAACACTTAACAGATGCCAAATGTTGTGCTGAAAGCTTTGTAGATGTTATCTGCTTTAATCCATACTGCACCATCAGGAGACAGGCATTATTAATATTTTTTTAAAAGTCATTCTGCTTTTATTATCATATGTGGGAAAGTTTTTTTAAAAAAAGGCAGTGACATAAGAGAAGATGAGACAAATTAAATGCACAGAGAAGAAATTCACATCCATTATCACGTAGTGCCTTTCATCTATAACCGTATGGAAGCTGTAAACCACAGGATCTAGAGGCAAAACCAAAATCAAACCACACTCACTGCCATCAAGTTGATTCCAACTCATAGCGCCCCCCTTTGGGTTTCCGAGGCAGTAAATCTTTATGGAAGTAGGTTGCCCAATCTTCCTTCTGTGGAGTGATTGGCGGGTTTGAACTGCCAACCTTCTGGTTAGCAGTCAAATGCCTTAGGCACTATTTAGAGGAAGCATTATTATTATTTCCATTTTTCAGATGAGAAAACAAGCCAACAGCCGGCATTATTGGCCAAGGCTGCACCTGCTGAGTAGCAGAGCTGGTGAACCTGACGCACAAAGAAATTCTTATACTTTTCCCTTCCTGTCCCCCCAGAGCTCATTTTCCTTTGAGAACCCTAAACCAGCGCTCTATAAACTGCAGATGTCAGTAAGTGCAATTAAAAGCGTGTTTGTGGAAAAATTGATTCCTTTAAGACACACAAACTTTTGGTATTTCTTAACACCTATTGTAGTTTGGTCTGAATTGGTTATTCCTTGAGAAGCTTGTAGGATGAGACATCCTACCAATAGCAGTTGAAATGTTGAGACCAACTCTCTTACTGGAGGTAACTAAATCTCCTCAGATAGTATTAAGTTGCTGAAAAGACATACAAAATGACCAGGTCAATAAGAAGGGAGAAGAGGAACTGAGAGGTGATGGGAGCGTGGAAGCAGCTGTTGCCTGAGGACATTTACTGATCCTGCAAGGGTGGCTTTTCCCTGATGGTCTTACAGCCTAGTGCAAAGAGAGGGCGGCAATAGAAACCAGGAGTCAGAACAAGGAGAGAAGCGGGAGACCCAGGGGTATGCCCTCAGGGCGAAAGTGAACTGGAAGTAGATCAGTCTTCATGCAGAATTACAACCCAAGTTCCAAATTACCCAATTTACCCTGTCCCAGGAAATCTCAAACCTTGCACTTGGTTTAAAGTGGTCCCAGATTGGTGTGGCCCCAAACACTTTTCAGAACCAGATCTTTTCTAGGGATAGGTACTTTTACACTGCTGTTGTTAGGTGCTATTGGGTTAGTTCTAACTCATAGTGACCTTATACATAACAGAATGAAGCATTGACTGGTCCTGCACTGTCCTCACAATTGTTGCCATGTTTGAGACCGTTGTTGTAGCCACTGTGTTAATTCCTCTTGTTGAGGGTCTTCTTTTTCTCTGACCCTACTTTACCAAGCATGTTGTCCTTTTCAGGGACTGGTCTCTTCTAATAGCATGTTATGGTAGTTAAGTTGTGTGTCAACTTGGCTGGGCCTGATTTTGAGTGGCTGGGGAGCTGGATGTAGTTATTCCCCATGATGAGACTGGTAATCAGCTCCATGGTGGAATCTACTGGAGTACCTGAGTAGCTTCCTTAGGGATGTGGTCTGCTGCCAGTATAGAAGAAGAAGCTTTGAGGAAGGTCTCAAGCTTTTTGGCAAATTTGGGCCCTGCATATAGCCAAATCTTCCTTCAGCAGCCTGCCATGTTGCCTGACTATCTTGGGATTGTCCATGGACTTGAACCAGTTGCCTGCCATGTTGTTTGCTAATCTTGGGACTGTGCCATTTTACTTGTCGTCCTTGGGTTTGTCAGCCTCAGCAGCCAGCTGCTGCCTGAGTTAAGAGATACCTCCAGCTCCAGTGGGCCGGGAGCAAGAGGCAGCGCTGAATCCCAAGGTCGAGGGGCTTTCACCTAGCCCCTAGAGTTGGCACTTTGAACTCAGACTTCTAGCCTCCTAAATTGTAAGAGAATAAATTCCTGTTTATTAAAGCCACTCATTTCGTTTAGAGCGGCACCAAAGAACCAAAACACATGTACAAAGTAATAAGATGAAGTCTCACCATCCTCGCATTTAAGGATTATTCTGGTTATACTTCTTCTAAGACAAATTCATTCATTCTTCTGGCAGTCCATGGTATAGTGAATATTCATTGCCAACACATCATTCAAATGCATCAATTCTTCTTCAGTATCCTTATTCATTATCCAGTTTTCGCATGTATATGAGGCAATTGAAAATAGCATCGCTTGGGCAGACGCATCTTTGTCCTCAAGATGACATTTTTGCTTTGTAACACTATAAAGAGGTCTTTTGCAGAAGAGCTGCCTAGAGTAATATGTCTTTTGATTTCTTGACTGCTGCTTCCATGGACATTGATTATGGAACCAAGTAAAATGAAATCCTTTACTTCAGTCTTTTCTCCTTTTATCATGATGTTGCTTTTTGCTCCACTCGTGAGGATTTTTTTTAAAAAATTATTATTATTTTTTTATTGTGCTTTAGGTGCAAATTTACAGAGCAGAGTTTGTTTTACATTTGACATTATGTGTACATTTAGTTTCAGTCCCCATTTACCATCCCCAACCCTAACCCAGTCTCCTCCCATCCCTGCCGAGTAACCCCTCCTTCCCCCGGGCACCTCATAGTTATGCACTCCTGGGTGTTCTGCATTTCTTCCATGTGAATGTTGCCCCTCTGGTGCCCCATGGTCTGGGGCCCCGTGATTGATTGCTCTAAGGGATGCATTTTCCTAGAGTATGTGGGTGTGTCACCCTGGTTTGAGTTGTCTGCATGTACATCTTGTTTACTATTGGGCTGAGAGCCAGTCCCTGAGACTGAATTTTATTCCAGCCCCAGAATGTATCTCAGGGCCATAGTATTGGGGGTCTCACCAGGCTCCATCTGACCAGTAATTCTGGTCATTATTGAGTTTTTGGATTTTATTCTACATTTTCCCTCCCACTCTATCCAGGATCTCCAGATTTGATCCTTTCCCGAGTGGTTGGGATCGGTAGCCAGGCACCATCTAGTTCTTCTGGTCTCGAGGGCCATTGTGTCCTAGGGCTGATTGCTTCCAAATGCCCCTTTTTTTTGTACTCTTCTTCACTTCCAATAATAGGAGACCATTAGCTGCATCTTAGATGGCCGCTTGAAAGTTTTTAAGAACCCAGTTGCTACTTGTGAGGATTTTTGATTTCTTTATATTGAGGTGTAATCCATGACGAACCAAAACCAAACTCACTGCCATAGAGTCAATTCTGACTGACAGCAACTGTACAGGGCAGAGTAGAGCTGCCCCCTGGGATTTCCAAGGTTGTAAATCTTTATGCAAACAGATGCCTCATCTTTTTCCTGGAGAACCGCTGGTAAGCTTGGACTGCTGAACCTTTAAGTAGCCAAATGCTTTACCACTGTTCCACCACAGTTGTTTTAATCCATACTGAAGGCTGTAGTCTTTGATCTTCATCACTAAATGATTCAAATCTTCTTGACTTTAAGCAAGCAAGGTTGTGATATCTGCATATTGTAGGTTGTCAATTAGTCTTCCTCCAATCCTGATCCATCCTTCTTCATATAGTCCAACTTCTCAGACTATTTGCTCAGCATACAGATTGAATAAGCATGGTGAAAGGATACAACCCTGGGGGAATACCTTTCCTGATTTTAAACCATGCAATATCTCCTTGTTCTGTTTGAATGACTGCCTCTTATACAGTATATACTGCCTATATACAGGTTCTACATGTGCATAATCAAGTGTTCTGGAATTCCCATTCTCTGCATTATTACCCACAATTTGTTATGATCCACACAGCTGAATGCCTCTGTATAGTCCATAAAACACAGGCAACATCTTTCTGGTATTCTCTGCTTTCATCCAAGATCCATCTGATATCAGCAATGATATCCCTTGTTTGTTGTCCTCTTCTGAATCTGGCTTGAATTCATGGCAGTTCCTGGTTGATGTATTGCTACAACAATTTTTGAATGATCTTTAGTAAAATTTTACTTGCATGTGATAGCAACGATATTGCTTGATGATTTCTGCATTCTGATGGATCACCTTTCTTTGGAATGGCCACAAATAGGAATCTCTCCTAGTCATTTGGCCAGGTAGTTATCTTCCGAATTTCTTGGCAAAGATGAGTGAGTACTTCCAGTGTTGTATTTGTTTGTTGAAACATCTTAATTCATATTCTGTCAATTCCTGGAGCCTTGTTTTTCATTAGTGCCTTCGGTGAGCTTGGACTTTTTCCTTCAATACTATTGGTTCTTGATCATATGCTGCTCCTGAAATGGTTGAAAATCAGACAGTTCTTTTTGGTACAGTGACTGTGTATTTTCCTTCAATCTCTTTGATTTTTCTCCCTAATATTTTATTGTACTTTAGATTAAAGGCTACATAGTAAACCGGTTTTCCAATCGATAATCCATACACAAATTGTTCTGTAACGTAGGCTGCAATTCTCACAATGTGTCAGCACTCTGCCTGTTTCTTCCCTTGGTTCCCTGTTTCCATTCATCTGATTTTCCTGTCCCTGCCTGCTTTCTCATCTTTGGTTTGGGGAAAATGTCCTTTTGGCCTCATATAGTTGATTGTTTTAAGGAGCACATTTTTTATGGGTGCTATTGTTTATTTTAGAAGCTCTGGTAGTGTAATGCCTAAGGCATTTTTGACTGCTAACCAGACAGCTGGTGATTCAAACCCACCAGCCACTCCTCGGAAGGAAGATTGGGCAATCTACTTCTGTAGTGATATTGCCTTGGAAACCCAAGGAAGGATGGCTGTGAGTCGGATCCTACTCTATGGTAGTGGGTAGGTATTGTTTATTTTATAGGCGCATTTATTATTTGGCAAAGATGTGGCTTCCAGAAGTGTTTGAGTATTATCTTAGTTAACTAGTTAACTAGTGCTGCTATAAGAGATACCACAAGTGGATGGGTTAACAAACATACATTTATTCTCTCACAGTTCAGGGCGCCAGCTCTAGGGGAAGGCTTTCTCTCTCTGTTGGCTCTGGAGGAAAGTCTTTGTCTCCTTTCGACATCTGTGGGCCTGATGCTCCTTGGAGCTCTTTGTGTGTCTAGGCATCTCTGTGTGTCTAGGGTTCTCAGCACAAGGACCCTTGACCAAAGGACATGTTCTGATCCTGGCTCTACTTTCTGGGTGGTGGTCCTCCTCTGCTTGCTTCTCTCTCCTTATCTCTTAAAAGGTAAAAGGTGATGCTGGTTACACACCAGGGAAACTCCCCTTACATTGAATCAGGGCTGTGACCTGAGTAAGGATGTTTCACTCCACCCTAACCCTTTATAATTAATCGATCACATCGTGGGAGATAATTACATAAGTGCCAAATTAAATCATTACATATCTGCCAAACCACTGAAAATCGTGCCCCAGTCATTTTGACACATATTTTTGGGACAAAATTCTATCCTTGACAAGTTTTAAGTTAAAAGGTTATCTTAGGGCAAGAGTCTTGGGGGCTTCCATCATCTTTTGATGCTTCCTGTGTCATTTGATTTTTTTTGCCCATAGAATCCTCCAATATTGCAACCACTGATCTGTCAGTTGTGCTGTGGGGTTTCATGCTGCTGTGAGGCTGGAGGCTATGCCACCAGTGTTTCAAATGCCAACAGAGTCACCCATGGGGGACAGGTTTCAGCGGAGCTTCCAGACTAAGGCCAACTTGGAAGAAAAAACTGGCAATCTTATTATGAAAAAATTGGCCGGTGAAAACCTTGTGGATAGCAGTAGATCATTGTTCCTTGCCAGATGG
>NW_006921836.1:341062-346190 GCF_000298275.1 Orycteropus afer afer
GGGTTTGAACCGCCAGCCTTCTGCTTAGCAGTCAAGTGCCTTAGGCACTACACTATCAGAGCTTCTATAAAGACTTTAGACTTTAAAATAACACTACAGAAAATAAATAACTTTGCTTGCTTATTGTGTTTAACTAAATAAAAGATGAGCTTGAAGACATCTTCAGAGGATAGGAAACAGCAGAAAGGAAGTCGTTATAGGGCAAATATGCAGTTACCTATTCACTGTCTCCCCTCCCACCCCACCCCTCTCCTTCCCTCAAAAATAAAACAAAATAAAGAAGTTCTAGCCAGCAGAATTCAATATGAGATCTTATTTGGTTCACTATTAGGCAGACTAGAAAGACATTGTTTTGTCCTCAATATGTTCATTTTCAATAAAGAAGGCCACACATAGTTGGGACTTTCTTTTGTCTTTTGCTTCTGATTTTGATTTCTTAAAAAACTATAATTTGATGTTTATTAGAAATATTGAAGAAATACCTTTAGACATTGATTAAAAAATCCTGAAAATTAATACTAGCAAAGAGATTGTATCCCTATCCTGAAAAAAAAAAAAAAAAAAAAAGGAGAGGAAAACCACAACCTCAAATCTTAAAATCATCATAGAATATATTAAATTTGATATGTAAGCATGAAAATATGAAATGTAAGTCTATGATGTGTAGACAATATCATTAGAAGTCTTTGGAATATTGGAGTATAATATCATTGTTAAAATATAGGTTCTACATCAGAAATTATTCTAGAGGTCTCAACTCTGACACTAGTGTTTTCCAACTTTGGACAAATTACTTAAACTCTCAGAGCCTCAGTTTGCTACTGCGAAATAGGGATAATGATAGCACTGCACTGCTTCAAGAGCTTGTAAAGATCAAAAGAGATCATGGATATAAAGAGTTTAGCATTCTGCCAATGAACATGAAAATTGCCATTGTGACATTTTAACTTCAACATGACTACATTCAAGTCAAGTTGGCATTTACATTTTGCTTGCATTTAAATCCAGGGAGGCTTTATGTAAAGAGATTGACTCCCCATTTGTACCTACCATGAAAAGCTGATGAAACTTGGCTCCCAGGAACTGGCTCAGGGCTGCTCAGGATTGGCCATTTAGAGTGAGCTTCCTATAAAGAAGCTACTTGTTCTGGCCTCTAAAAGCAAGGCCTTCTCCTTGTGAAGGGCAGAAATCCAGGTGAGATAAGATTGATAATCCTGCATTGCAGAATTTATTAAAGATGTCCAGATTAAAAATTGGATTGCCTGTCAATCAATCAGCCTGTTTTCCACGTTTTTCTCTGTCTCTTTACTAAAAATACTCCTGTATAACATTGAACCACCATGAAGTTCATAAATGCTAATAGCTCTTCTCCTTTCCTTTGGAAGGACAAGGTTGGTCATGTTCCCTACCAGTGGTTCCCAAATTTGTCTTTGTCTTGCTGAAGGCTTTATTATCATTATTTAAAACATTTTCTCAGTCATAGGATTTCAAGTGAGAAAGAAGGGCCCTTGAGTGGAAGTCACCAACGAAGTGTGGTTATAGGCTGCATTGTTCTGCTTTTGGGCAATTCTCTTGGACCCCGATGAGAGGGGACATACTGAAAACAGCCAGCCTGAGGATCAACCAAGCTAAAAGCTAACTATTGATTGGTAGATTGCTATGCAACTATTGGGGTCTCTTGTGTCAGGGAACTGAATTGGCAACATTTGGGTTTCCTAACATCATGGCCTGAGCTTGGGGATATCTTAGATTGGGTCCTAGAAACAGACCCTGAGATAGAGAGCTTCATGCAGAACATAATCAGGAAAGTTCTTAGGATATATACCAGATCTGGTGGTGCAGTGCTTAACAGCTTAGCTGCTAACCTAATTCAAACCCACTAACTGCTCTGCAGGGAGCTCTGGTGGCGTAGTACCTAAGGCATTTGACTGCTAACCAGAAGGCTGGCGGTTCAAACCCACCAGCCACTCCTTGGAAGGAAGGTTGGACAATCTTCTGTAGTGATACCGCCTTGGAAACCCAAGGAGGGGTTGCTATGAGTCGGGTCCAACTCGATGGCAAATAACAACAACAAGCTGCTCTGTAGGAGAAATATGTGGCAGTCTGCTTCTGTAAATATTTACAGCCTTGGAAACCATATGGGGTAGTTCTAGTCTGTTGTATAGGGTCACTACAAGTCAGAATTGACTTGACAGCAATGAGTTGGGTTTTGGGTTTGGAAGAGGGCAAGGAAGGCAGGATTGAGTAAAAGGAGAAGCCGTCCCACAGGGTAGTTGCCACAGAGACCTCAGCTGATCCTACAGGGAGCTCTGGAGTGGGTATGGCTTTTTTTTTTTTTTTAAACTTTTTATTGCGATTTGGGTGAAATATTACAAAGCAGATTTGTTTTACATTCAACAGTTCCTGCACATTTTGTTTTGTGACACTGGTTACATTCCCCACAGTGTAACAACTCTCCTCCCACTCCCTCCCTGTGGTTACCCTTTCCCTGTGTCTCTTGCCTATGCATTCCTGCTTCCCTAACTTTCTCAGAAGAACACTAAAAATACCACGGACTACCAGAAGAATGAACAAATCTTTCCTGGAAGAAGTGCAACCAGGATGCTCCTTGGAAGCAAGAATGGCCAGACTTCATCTCACCTACTTTGGTCATGTTCTCAGAAAGGACTATTCCCTGGAGAAAGATATCATGCTTGGTAAAGTAGTAGAAGGTCAGTAAAAATGGGGAAGACCCTCAACAAGATGGATTGACATAGTGGCTGCAACAATGGGCTAAAGTATAGCAAGGATTGTGAGGATGGCACATGACCAGGCAGTGTTTTGTTCTGTTGTACATAGTGTTGCTATGAGTTGAAGCCAACTCAATGGTACCTAACAACAACACCTTTCACCCAGTGCAAATGCTGCCTTTCTTATCTCCCATGGTAGATTGCTCTAAGGAGTGCATGTCCCTGGTGCAGGTGTTCAACTTGTAGGCCTGTCTATTGTTTGGCTGAGAGTTAAGCCACAGGAGTGAGTTCAGTTCCAGCCCCGAAGTGTGATGCAGGGCCATAGTCTTGGAGGTTTCACCAGTCTCTATCAGACCAGTAAGTCTGAGTTTCTTTTTTTATTTTTTTTTTTATTTTGAGTTTTTTCCACGTTTTTCTCCCACTCTATCCAAGATCTCCAATTTTTATCCCTTTCTGAGTGGTTGGTATTGGTAGCCACATACCATCTAGTTCTTCTCGTCTCGGGTCATATGGGCTGAAGTTCTCATGGCCCATTAGTCCTTTGAACTGTTTCCATGCATTTTTTATTTTCTTCACTCTTCTTTGCTTCAGGAGCTCTGGTAGCATAGTGCCTAAGGCACTTGACTGCTAACCAGCAGGCTGGTGGTTCAAACCCACAAGCCACTCCTCGGAAGGAAGGTTGGGCAATCTACTTCTGTAGTGATACTGCCTCGGAAACCCAAGGAGGGGTCTCTATGAGTTGGGTCTGACTCCACAGCACACAACAACAACAACAACTTCTTTGCTCCAGATGAGAAGACACCAACAGTGGCATCTTAGATGACCTTGCAAGCTTTTAAGACCCCAGTTCCTAAATAACAAATGCTGGTGAGGATGTGGAGAGATTGGGACTCTAATACACTGCTGGTGGCACTGTCAAATGATACAACCACTGTAGAAAGAGTTTGGAGATTCCTTAAAAAGTTGGAATTAGAAATACTATTTGATCCAGCAATCCCATTACTAGGTATATATCCTAAAGAAGTGAGAGCCAGGGCAAGAACAGATATATGCACACCCATGTTCATCACTTCACTATTTACAATAGCAAAAAGATGGAAACAACCTAGGTGCCAATCAACAGAGGAATGGATAACCAAGCTATGGTACATATACCATGTATGCAGTGAAATACCGTGCAACACTAAAGAATAATGTAGAATCTACAAAACACCACATAATGTGGATGAACTCGGAGGACATTATGCTAAGTAAAATGAGTCAATCACAGAAGGACTAATATTGTATTAGTCTGTTATTGCAAAAAGTCAAGGAATCGAAACTTTCTTTGTTGGTTACCAGGGATGGTAGGGAACACTGCTAGACGGATAGAGATAAGTATTGATTTGGGTGAAGGGAAGGGCAATGTACCAAATGTAAGTGATCAACACAGTGGCACTGAGGAAGAGGAAGACAGAGAGGGGTACATGGGAGAAAAAAAAACAAAGACCTCAGTTCCTAGTCACCTAAGATGTAGAACAATATTTTTGTATACCATGTGCCAATTGAGCTTGATGTCCCTCATGACCATGGTCCTAAGCCCACAGGCCCAGGGACTCACTCCCTCAAGGTGCTTAGTTGTAGCTAAGAAGCTATCCCAACTTTGCATCCTGTTAAGTTGAAACTGCATATGGACATTTTTATAGCACATACAAATACTTGTGTAGGAATGTCGTCTGCCAAACCTAGGTGCAGTCATGAGTATATTCCCGTTTGCCAACCCACACCTGATCTTCCTGCTTGTCTATCTGTGCTTCCACCTGTCAGTCAGGGTTTGCTGTTATTGGTAATGCAGTATTGCGTGTGCTTTATTGTCTGCGTTTCTTGTACCCCTCTCCATATCTTACTTTTCCTTAGTGATATTGTGCCAGTCACATCCTCTTGTTATATTGTTCTTCCTTTCACCCATATCAAACCTGTGTCTTAACTATCTATTTTCCTTCTCTTCTTCTTCCCTCCCATCCCTGATAACCAACAAAGAAAATATCCTTCCCTGTATAAACCTTTCCTTGCCTTTTTAAAATAATGAACTCATATAATATCTGTCCTTCTGTGATTGACTTATTTCACTCAGCATAATGTCCTACAAGTTCATCCACGTTATGAGATGATTTGCTGATTTTTCATTATTATTTAACGTTGCATAGTATTCCACTGTGTGTATGTACCATAGTTTGGTTATCCATCTATTGATGGGCACTTAGGTTGTTTTCATCTCTTTGTTATTGTGTATAGTGCTGTGATGAAAATGGGTGTGTATATATCTATTCATGTTCTGGATCTCACCTCTTTAGGATATAGTCCTAGAATTGCTGGATCAAATGGTATTTTATTTTCAACTTTTTAAGGAAGCACTATAA
>NW_006921836.1:347246-348884 GCF_000298275.1 Orycteropus afer afer
CCATCACTGACAACGCAGTACTGTATATGCAAAAGGGTTCATCTTTGTTGCCTGTACCTCCCATGCACCTGTCTATGTCTTCTTCTTCCTCAATGCCACTGTGTTGATCACTCACATTTGGTACATTGCCCTTCTCTTCACCCAGATCAACAGTTGTCTCTACCTATCTAGCAGTGTTGCCTCTCCTTCCCTCTTACCCCTGTTGTATTGTTGTTGTTAGGTGCTGTCGAGTTGTCTCCGACTCATAGTGACCCTGTGCACAACAGAACAAAACACCTCCCAATCCTGAGCTCCATGATTCTTGCTATACTTGAGCCCATTGCCACTGCCATCGTATCAATCCATCTCATTAAGGGCCTTCTCCTCTTTGTTGACCCTCCACCTTACCAAGCACAACATTCTTCTCAGGGAATGATCCCTTCTGACAACATGACCAAAGTACGTGAGATGAAGTCTGGCCATTTTCGTCTCCAAGGAGCATTCTGGCTGCACTTCCTCCAGGACAGACCTGTTAGTTCTTTTAGCAGTCCATGGTACTTTCAGCAATTTTTGCCAACACCACATCTCAAAAGCATCAATTTTTCTTCGGTCTTCCTTATTTATTGTCCAGCTCTCACATGTGTATGAGGTGATTGAAAATACCATGGCTTGTGTCAGGCACACCTTAGTCCTCAAGGAGACATCATTGCTCCTTAGCACTTGAAAGAGATCCTTTGCAGCTGATTTGCCCAGTGCTATACGTTGTCTGATGTCCTGACTGCTGCTTCCATTGGTGTCAGTTATAGAAACAAGCAATATGAATGAAGTCTTTGACAATTTCAATATTTTCTCCATTTATCGTGATGCTGCTTATAAGTCCAGTTGTGAGGATTTTATTTTCTTTATACTGGGATGTAATCCATACTGCAGACTGTATTCTTCAATCTTCATCAGTAAGTACTTCAAATCATCCTCACTCTTAGCAAACAAAGTTGTGTTGTCAGCGTATCGCAGGTTAATGATTCTTCCTCCAATCCTGATGCCACGTTCTTCTTCGTGTAGTCCAGCTTCTCAGATTATTTGTTCAGCATACAGATTGCATAAGTATGGTGAAAGGATACAACCCTGACACACTCCTCTCTTGATTTTAAACTATGCAGTGTTCCCTTGTTCTGTTTGAATGACAGCCTCATGGCCTACGTACAGGTTCCTCATGAGTACAATTAAGTGTTCTGGAATTCCCATTCTTCTCAATGTTATTCACAATTTGCTATGATCCACAGAATCAAATGCATTTACATAGTCAATAAAACACAAGTAAACATCTTTCTGGTATTCTTTACCTTGAGCCAAGATCCATCTGACATCAGCAATGGTATTCCTCATTCCATGTCCTCTTCTGAACCCAGCTTGCATTTCTGGAAGTTCTCTGTCAATATATTGCTGCAACCGTTTTTGAATTATCTTCAGTAAGATTTTACTTGCGTGTGATATTAATGATATTGTTTAATAATTTCCACACTCTGTGAGATCACCTTTCTTTGGAATGGGTACAAATATGGATCTCTTCCAGTCACTTGGCCAGGTAGCTGTCTTCCAAATCTCTTGGCATAACCGAGTGAGTGTCTCCAGCAGGGCATCTGTTTGTTGAAATATCTC
>NW_006921836.1:349304-355078 GCF_000298275.1 Orycteropus afer afer
ATTATAGTAATTGGCTTTGTCTGCTCGAGCTGCTCTTTGAAATCTTCTGTTCAGCTCTTTTATCTTGTCATTTCTTCCATTTGCTTTAGCTACTCTTTGCTCAAGGGCAAGTTGCAGAGTCTCTTCTGACATCCATTTTGGTCTTTTCTTTCTCATCTTTTTAATGACCTTTTGCTTTCTTCATGGATGATACTCTTGATATCATCCCACAATTCTTCTGGTTTTCAGTCATTGGTGTTCAATGCATCAAATCTATTCTTCAGATGGTCTCTAAGTTCAGGAGGGATATATTCAAGGTCATATTTTGGCTCTCGTGGACTTATTTTAATTGTCTTCAACTTTAAGTTGAACTTGCCTATGAGCAGTTGATGGTCTGTTCCACAATCAGCTCCTGGCCTTGTTTTGGCTGAAGGTATTGAGCTTTTCCATCTCCCCTTGCCACAGAGGTGGTCAGTCTGATTTCTGTATACTTCATCTGGTGAAGTCCACGTGTATAGCTGCCATTTGTGTTGTTGAAAAAAGGTATTTGCAATGAATAAGTCATCTTGCAAAATTCTATCATCTTACCCCTGGTAACCAGCAAAGAAAATTTCCTTCCATATATAAACCTTTCCTTGACTTTTTACAATTATGGACTAATACAATATTTGTCCTTCTGTGACTGACTTATTTCACTCAGCATAATGTCCTCCAAGGTCATCCACATTATGTGCTGTTTTGCAGATTCTACGTTATTCTTTAGAGTTGCAAAGTATTCCATTGTGTGTAGGTACCATAGTTTGGTTATCCTTTCTTCTATTGATGGGCACCTAGGTTGTTTCCATATTTTTGCTATTGTAAATAGGTGTTCATATATCTGTTCTTGTCCTGGCTCTCTTCTTTAGGATATATACCTAGTAATGAGATTGCTGGATCAAACGGTATTTCTAATTCCAACTTTTGAAGTAACCTCCATACTGCTTTCCACAGTGGTTGTATCATTTTACTGTCCCACCAGCATTGTATGAGAGTCCCAATCTTTCCACATCCTCACTAGCATTTGCTATTTTCTGTCTTGAACTTTGCTACTAGTGCTGGGGCAAGATGATATCTCATTTTTGGTTTGATTTGCATCTCTCTAATAACACCATGGGAGCTCTGGTAGCATAGTGCCTAAGGCACTTGACTGCTCACCAGAAGGCTAGTGGTTCAAACCCACCAGCCACTCCTCGGAAGGAAGGTTGAGCAATCCTACTTCCGTAGTGATACTGCCTCGGAAACCCAAGGAGGGGTCACTATGAGTCAGGGCCGACTCGACGGCAAACAACAACAAAAACAGCAATAACACCATATCATTTTCTGCAGTGGTTGTACCATTTTATAGCCCCCTCCCTCCCCAGCAGTCTATGAGAATTCCAATCTTTTGAGCTGATATGGCTCTTCAGAGTTGCCCTAAGGTAAAAGGACTGGGCCTTTGCATCCTCCATCAGCCAGTCATGGGTCCTAGGCCATCCCCTAGGAGGGCATGCACCTTGGATAAAGCAGTTTCTAGTGAGGGATGAAGCTCTTGAGCCATCCATCAGAAGCCCATATTCTCAGTAGCTGGGGGAGGAGTGTGTGGACCTGGAGGAGGGATCTGGGTAGACAATATCCAAACAACCTTTTGAGATGCTCAGAATCCCACGCTTCTATGGGTAAGTTTGCTCCATCTCTAATAGCTTCTCCAGGATTTTGGTTGATCTTCCTGGGGAAACTGATAAAAGAAGGGATAGTGAGACAAACTACAGCCCCTAGTGCTGCATTTTATCTCAAAGATCTAACTGATATTCATTAAACCCCTTCTCCACCACTTGCCTTAGATTCTTCTTATACTTGGCTAGTGCTTCTTTTTGGTTTAAGTGTTTTTTTTTTTTTTTGGTAGGGTGATTTAGATCCTCATTCCTGAGGGTCTGATTATTTGTCTATCATACCTTTTTCAACTGTATTTGTCCTTTTATCATTACAGCTGGACATGGGAAAACCAAGAAATGCCCCAATGGATCATCTTGGTACAAAACATATTCTTCCTTGAGCCAGCTGAGTATCAGCAGCCCTACTTCTTCCTGATGATAATGTTTGGAGACTCCTTTCCTTGTCTGCAGGTCTGTTGCCAAGTAACTCCAAGTGGCTAAAGTACCTGGGCCTCAAATATCAATAAGACTCTTACTGTGTCCCCTAGTGAAAGTTTTCTCTCTCTGGGAACAAGGACATCTAGAGCTATGAGCTTAAAGTTACAAGGATGGGGAGTCACAGATTGATAAAGCAGATCACTGAGACTGATGGTAAGTGGGGCCACTTGTATTTCTACCCTTTGGTTCCCTGACCTATGTATTTTCCCTACTGGGGTAGAACTTCTAAATATGTTGTTGATTTAGGGCATATTCTGCATCCTGAAGGATGGTACCCCATCCTCATTGAATATCATCTCCAAAATGGTGGCTCAGCTGTGCCTTTAAAAGTCTGTTCCATTACTATATCAGGTTTGTGACTTCTGAGTTTTATGATATGTGATAAGATCAGTGAATCCCACAGTCATCTGTCCTCTGCCATGCCTCCTTTGCTGTAAAATGTAACTTGAGTTCAACGAAAAGTTTTGGTGATCCTAAGTAAGTGGATTAAATTCTCTCTAAGTCTTCAGACAGTGATACTGGTTGAGTCCTTGTGGGTAAGAAAGACAAACTCAAACCCAAAATATGTGTTAATCCCAGTCAGAATAAACCACTGTTCCTTCCATGAAAGGGGCCCAATATAATCAACTTGTCACCAAGTGACTGGATGGTCTCCTTTAAGAATAATGCGGCACTGGGGGCTCAATGTTGTTCTCTGTGGGTGGCAGTAGTTAGGTCAGTCTTGGTGAGTGTGAGTCCATAATGTTGGTCCATGCATAGCTTTCATCCCTGCCACCATGGCTGCTCCATTCGTGCATCCAATATGTCAGCACTGGAGTAGTTGATGACAGGGGCTGGCTGATATCAACTGGCTGAGCCAGTTGGTCTTGTTGGTTGTTTAGTGCCTTTTCCATAGTAGTTGCTCTATAATGGGCATTAACACATGGCACAAAGAACTTCGCATTTTTTGCCTTCTGCTATAGATCCGTTCACTTTTCTCTTCCTCAGACTTTCTTATCCTTGATTGTCAGATTTTTCTCCTTCCAGGTCTCCATTCAGCAGCTACTGCCCATGAATCTGAGTATATTCTTACCTCAAGCAACTTCTTTTTCACACAAAGTGAATGATCAAGTGCTGTGCCTGGAGCTCTGCCCTTCAGGAGGGTTCCTTCCTCAGTGCTGTAGGTCAGGGTCATCTCTGAGTGGGGCTATAGTGCATATGAACAGTTCATTTTTTTTTTTCCATTCTGTCATATATAATTTTTATTAATTTTTTTAAAAAATTTTAGAACAGTTTAAGATTTACAAAATTGTGAAGGTAGTAAAGGTAATAAGGAGAGTTCCTGTATACCCCACACATACGAGTTTCCCCTATTATTAACATCTTATATTAGTATGGCCCATTTGTCACAACTAATGTACTTTATTGATACATTATTACTAACATACTTGATTCAAATTTTCTAAATTTTATCCCTAATGTCTTTTTTCTGTTCTAGGATCCTATCCAGGATACCACATTACATTGAGTCATCATGTCTCCTTAAGCTCCTCTTAGCTGTGATAGTTTCTCAGATTTTCTTTGTTTTTGATGACCTTGACTGATGATTTTGAGGAGTACTTACCAGGTACTTTGTAGACTGTCCTTTTATTGGGATTTGTTTGATATTTTTCTCTTGAACTTTGGGGAGGAAGACTAAGTATCATTCTCGTCCTATCACATCAAGGGTACATACTTTCAATATTACTTATCACGTTGATTTTAACTTTGATCACCTACCTTGAGGTAGTGTTTGCCAGTTTTCTCTATTATAGAGTTATTCTTTCTTTCTTTTCTATACTGTACTCTTTGGAATAAACTCACCATGCACAATCCACAGTTAAGGAGTAGGGAATTATGTTCCACTTCCTCAAAGACAAAGTGTCTACATAAATTATTTGTAATTTTACTGCATGCAAGATTTGTTTTGTCTGCCTCATTTATTTATTTATCCAATAATTTATCTATATCAGTATGTACTTGTGGATATTTATTTTATACCTTAGGTTATAATCCAATACTTCTTTATTTTCATTTTATTTATATATGGCACTAGAAAATGCCTGGCCTTGTGACTTGTGGATCTTACAGAACCTAGTGCATAATGGGCAGTTCCAATTGCTTGGTCACTTCATGTCACTTGGTCAGATACTCCATCTCTTCTAGGACCCAGAAGCATTCTGGGAGCTGTTGTTCAATTGGTGGATGGTTTTTGCTGTAAATGGCATGCCTTGTTGTTGTTGTTATGTGCCATTGAGTCGGACCTGACTCATAGCAACCCCTCCTTGGGTTTCTGAGGCCGTATCACTATGGAAGTAGATTGCCCAACCTTCCTTCCGAGGAGTGGCTGGTGGATTTGAACCACCAGCCTTCTGGTGAGCAGTCAAGTGTCTTAGGCACTACACTACCAGAGTTCCTCAAAACCCTAGGAGTCTATAATGTTATTCTCCAATTGGGGCTTGCCATAAACTCCACATGGTCTCTTTTCCCACCAGACACTTCTAATAGCATAGAGTCTACTGAGTCATATAGCCCAAGAGGCAGGGCTGCTTGCACAGCAGTCATTCCTCCCCCCTTTTTTTAAAGATCTCTATGGAACCTCCTTCTAAACTTTAAGAAACCAAATAAAATTGTTCTTTTATTTTTTTAAAAAGTCACTGAAAATATTTCATGGAATGACTTGGGATTAATGCATTAATAGAGATATTAAAACTTGAATACATATCAATATTTAGTATTATCAAATATCCATTTTAGGTCAAGCTTTTGGTAGTTAGTTGAGTTGTAGCTTTTATCATCGCATACATATTATAGAACTATCATTGTTGTTAAGTGTCATTGAGTTGATTTTGACTCATAAAAACTCCATGTGACAGAGTAGAATGGCCCCATAGGGTTTTCTGGGTTGTAATCTTTATGGGTGCAGATCACCATGTCTTTCTTCTGCAGAGTTGCTGGGTGGGTTCAATCTGTCAACTTTTTGGTTAGCAGTCAAGTGCTCTTGTGCCACCAGAGCTCCTTACACTATAGAGAAGCTCTTATAAGATCAATAAATAGATTTATGACCATTTTATAGGTTTGAAGTAGTTCAGTTGCAAAGTTCCCAGAGGGAGAATTTGGTTGGTCCACCTTGAGTCAGCTGTTCATTCCTGGCCCAATCATTTATGACTAGGAGGGTAGGGTTATGTAAGTAAGCATCACCACAGGGCTCACATCTGTGGGTGGAGAGCAGGTCTCAGGGTGCCTGTGGTTGGGTGGACATTTCAGATGTTATCTTCTACCAAGGTGTTTTTTTCCTATGTGTTGATTGACTTAACTGCCTAGTGTAACCAAGAGGAAGAACATGGTGGAAACATAGAGATAGGAATTTGTTTATCCATTCACCTATTGAAAGGCTTCTTGGTTGCTTCCAGTTTTGGGCAATTATAAATAAAGGTGCTAGAAACATTCATGTGCAGGGTTTTATGTGGGGTAAATACCTAAGAACACAATTGCTGGCTCTGATGGTGTAGTGCCTAAGGCACTTGAGTGCTAACTAGAAGGCTGGCAGTTCAAACCCACCAGCCACTCCTTGGAAGGAAGATTGGGCCATCTACTTCCATAGAGATA
>NW_006921836.1:362043-374379 GCF_000298275.1 Orycteropus afer afer
AGGCAGTATCACTATGGAAGTAGATTGCCCCATCTTCCTTCCGAGGAGTGGCTGTGGTTTTAAAACAGACAAAAACAAACAAACTAAAAAACAGAAAACAGAAAAAAAATAATTGGGGCAGGACAGGGCAGGACAATCAGGCTCCATCTAAGCACACAGACTGGGATGGAATTCCTGCTGGCTCAGAAGGTGGGTGGGAGTCAGGGATGGCCGCACCTCTGTTCATCAAGAAGGTGTGGGATATAAGAGTAACAAGAGGAATGTCACATTTTTCCAGTTGTTCATGTCTGGAATATCCCTGTGGTTCCCAGCAAGTGGAGCCTGTTTTTAAGTGCCTGGAATCTGGGAAAATGCTGTTACTTTAAATATCCAAAATGGTCAAACTGCTTGTAAACATTCAAAATGGCTGTGCCCTCTGGTCAGGCAAAAATCCACAGCTCAGCCTGCCTTCCTCTCCGCTGCTTACTCTTTTATTCACCAGCCACCAGAGCAGTCCTCTGTGCAGTCCCTGGCTAGCAGGGCTGAGTTTTAGGTTAATTCTTAGATCCTACCACCACCTGGCAATATCCAAGCTGTCTGTGCCATCAGGATCGCTGCCAGACTGCCACTGCATTTGTCTCCTTTTTTGATGTTTTCATGTAAATTCTTCTGCTAGTTGGAGTTTAGTCCCCTTCTATATCCTTCCCTTTGAGGACCAGGGATCCAGCATTATCTTCTGTATCTGTGTTAATTGGTTCCCCTTTTCTTTGTTGAAGAGGGTCTGTGCAGTCTTTCTGCCTCTTCCACCATCTTATCGGAACTCCTAACTTTGTAAGGAATTGACATACTATCTTCCAAAGTAGCTGTATTATTTTCCCACTAGCAATGAATGAGAGTTCCTGTTGCTCCACATCCTCATCAGCATTTGGTGTTATCAGTGTTTGGATGTTAGCCACACTGATAGAAGTGTATCTCATTTGTGTTTTAATTTGCAATTCCCTAAAGACATTTGATGTTGAACATCTTTTCATATGCTGATTTGCCATCTGTGTGTCTTCTTTGTTGAGGAAAGGGCTTTGCTGACACATATCAGGGTTTGAATTGTGCCTGCCCACTAAATAACTGTGACTGTGAGCAGGTGATTCATCTCTGAGGTTGACTTCTTATTTTAGTTAAGGATTGTGAAGAGAAATATGGATAATGGATGAGGAGTACCAAGTACATATCTGGCATTTAGTAGGCTCTCAGCTATCTTTCTTTTCATGAGAGGTGAGCCTGGGTTTCTCATCCAAGGCATGACCCCAGAATATTCCTATGGGGAGGGGCTTGGAGGTGCCATAGGACAGATAGGCCCTGTTCCTGTAGAAGCCATTGGTAAAGGCTTCCTCCTTTGCTTTCCCAGATTTGTTGATGGTACCAGGCACATCTCCAGCCCACAAAGCACTGTTTTCACAATGAGGGGCCTCTTAACTCTTCCCCATGACCTTGGAGTTCAGCCTTCAGGGTGTTTCCTCACAGGCCTTGCCTTCCTGCTTAAGGCCATCTCTCCTCACCACAGGCCTCTCCACAAACCCACTTGAATGTGCACTAATGCCATTATCTTCCTGAAATTAAAATCAAGCTTCAACCTATAATGTTTCACGGAGAGGGAATTGGGGTTATATATTCCTGCGTCGAGCGGTATTCTATTTCAGTCATAGCATTTAATTATGATTGGTATGTTAGTGCCCACCGGAGCATAACAAATTGTCATTATGTTATTCTGCTGAGTCTAATTTAATTGGCAAGTTGTCACAAAAGCAATTATCCATCATTTATTTTGTTGCCATAACCACATCTAGAAGAGCACCTGCTGTCTGTGAGAAGAAATGCGCCACAGTCTCTCAGCCCTGGATCCAGGCCACTTATCTGACACAAAGACATTGCTTCCCCTTCTGATTTCAAATATGTTCCTTATTTCCTGCTGCTGTCTCATGAATCCTCTGTGGGAGCCTCAAAGTGCCAAAGGAAATCCATGGACTGGGACATCACCTGGGACACCCTGGGAGTACAAGAGGTGTGAGTTGCTCTGTCAGGGGGTAGGTGGGAGGCAGCAGGAGAAAGCAGGCCCTGTGGAGCATTCGGGATCTGACTGGTTCAGTCTTTGCTCTGTCAATTTGCGCAGCTGCTACCTCTGTGATGGACCTACAATTATTTTTGACTCTTTTCTCCTAAGGCACACCAAGCGCTTGCTCCCTGGAAAGTGGCTTGTTTGGCCACTTCAGAGAGCTGAAAACCTAGTCACAAGGACATCTGAGAAAGAGCCAGAACTACAGTTATGATCTCCAAAGTCCAGCTTTTTTCCATTCTGTGGATCAAGCATCGACAAGCAAAACGAAGGTACCTTTAGACCCAACAATGTCCCAAACAGTGCCTCTGAGTGCAGTAGGACGTTTCTCTGTCCTTGAAAGGGCTAGAGTTCATTGCCCTTATTTCATATGGAAGTATCAGTGATGGACACAGCGAGATAAGGGGAGAGAGGGGGAGGTTAAATAGAAAAAAGGGAATAGGAGAGCCACCAGACTCCCTGCCCACCTTATGAGACAGGGACTGTCCACGCTCCCAGGAGCCTTTGATTCCAAACTCTTTGGGAGGCCCTGCTAACTTCTCCCCTGTCTAGTCATTTCCTCATGCTTGAAAGGTATCCTCCACACCCAAGTGCAATAGATTTATGTGTGTCAGGGAGCAGACAACCTAAATTGTCACATTTTTTTATTTCCCTGAACTGGGAAGATAGTCTAAAAAGAAGATGGAACCAATCCATCTGCAGGTCAGTCTCTGTCTTATGGGCTGGAAGCAGGTGGAAAATTTGCTAATCTTGTTCTTTCTTCCATAATGCTTTTATTAGCACAGTCAACAAAGGGCTCATTAAAAACAAAAACAAAAATGCTTCCACTCCCTTGCAAAGGGACAAAAAAGGAACCAATTCTTTAAATAAGCCAGATTTTTCCTCTGGGTCAGTCAGTTACAATTCCCAGGCTACCTATTTGGGACTTTGGAAAATTACCAGCTTCCTGAACACAGGCAGAACCTCTCTTGCAACTCTTAAGAAAATATTTCTCATTGCAATTGCTGACTAAAAATAGACTAGAGACATATCAGGTTCCTCCCTCGTGGACCAGCAGTATCCCTAAGGAGTACCTCTCATGGTTGCAGAGATGTCACTCTTCCCATCATGAAGGCCATCACAGCAAAATGTCCAGAATCTCTCTTCATTGTTGGCGGCTCCACTTGTATTCAGGGGCTAGACTGTATACAGATTATATTGGAGCAGGAAAAGGTTCAATATGCAAAGAAAGAGTTGTGCAAGAGACCCCTGCTGGTCAATTGGCATAACATGCTACATGAAAACTGTTCTACATCCTGAGTAGCAACAGGGATCTTAAAAGCTTGCAAGTGACCATTTAGATGCAATGATGGGTCTCTCCTTATTCAAAGCAAAGAAGAATGAAGAAAACCAGAGATTCATGGAAACAATTAATCCAAGGGACTAGCAGACCATGTGATCCTCAGCCTGTATGACTATGAGACCAGAAGAATTAGATGGTGCCCAGCTACCACTGTCAACCACTTGGAGTGGGATCAGTGCAAGAGATCCTGGATAGAGTGGGAGAATGATGTGGAACAAAACTCAAAATCATAAAACCAGTTTTGCTGGTTTGTTAGAGCCTGGTGAGACCCCTGAGACTATGGCCCATTCTTACCCTTCAAGTCTGGAATGAACTCACTCCTGTGGCTTCCAGCCAAACAATAGACAGGCATATGGGGTGAACATTCACATCAGGTAGATACACTCCTTGGAGAGATCAATCATAGGAGAAGAGAAGGGCAGTGTTTGCATAGAGTGACAGCTTGGGAAAAAGGAGTGCATGGGAGGGAAGGACACAGGAAGAGGTAACTACAAGGAGGAAGTGGGAAGAGAGCTGTTACATTGTAGGGAGTTGCAGTCAATGTCATGAAACAAAATGTGTATGGAAAATTCAGTATGGAAGATGAATTTGCTCTGTAAACATCCACCCGAATCACAATAATTTTTTTTTTTTTTTGAGACCCTTGCTGGGGCCACTTATGGCAGCAGGTGTTAGATGGGTGTGTGACTTAGTGCATATTCTTTGGAAATTAAGTTAGCTAAATGGGTCAAACCACAAAAACATTTTTGACCCCCCAGGAATCACTTAGCATGAGTGCAAATTTAGGGAATCCCCAAGACCACCTTCACTTCTGACATCAGTTGTAAAGTTCTGGGGTTCCTGAGACCACTCTCAGGTTTGAATTTCCCAGAAGCATTCACAGAACTCACTGAAAGCTGTTATACTCACAAAACTCATTGCCTTTGAATTGGATCCAACTCATAATGCCCCCTCCTTGGGTTTCCAAGGTGGCATCTCTATGGAAGTAGATCATCCAACCTTCTTTTCGAGGAGTGACTCATGGGTTTGAACTGCCAGCCTTCTGGTTAGCAGTCAAATGTCTTAGGCACAATGCCACCAGTGCTCCCTGTTATACTCACAGTTATGGTTTATTACAGCAAAAGGATATAGATTAAAATAAGGCAAGGGAAGAGATATATGGGGCAGAGTCTGGAGAGTTCCATGGCAGAGTTTTCAGTTGTCCTCTCTCAGTAGCATTATGGACAGCACTAACTTCTTCCAGTAAAGATATGTGACAATACATGTAGAGTATTGCCAACCAGAGAAGCTCACCTGAGCCTGGTGTCCAGTATTTTTGTTGGAGCTCTGTCACATAGATGTAATTGACTACCCATGTGGTTGACTTTAATTTCCAGACCTTCTGGAAATTGAGCTAATATCTTGGAGCCCAAATTCCTCACCATAAATCATATAGTTAGGATAGCTTATCTGGCATGGCCCAATGCTCTCAGGTAAACAATATCTCAGGCAGGATATTCCAAGGGCTTAGAGATTACCTCCCAGGAGCTGAGGGCAATGGCCAGATCTCTTTTGGGGGCAAGACTAATTCTTTACTGCACAATAAGGAAATGGTTTCAAATACAGAAAAAATATGTTTGCTCTGGTTTTATTTATTGCAGCAAAAACAAAGTCTGTGCTGAGAATAAAATTGACTTAAAGCACATGGCTTTAAGCACATGGATGTTGAGGAGGAGAGTTTGTTTTTGTTTTCTTGAAGGGATGTTGAGACATGAGAAATTGTTTTGTGTGATTTCAGTAGGTAAGCATTTTTTGAGCACCTCAATAAACTGAGCCAGGTTATATACACGTATAAATACACATGAGACATGGTCCTTCCTGTATTAGTTGCCTGTGGCTGCCATAACAAATTACCTCAGACTTTACTGGCTTAAACAATATAAATTTATTATCTTACAGTTTTGTGGGATAATACAGAATTTTGCATCCAAAATGTATTTCACTGAATTAAAATCAAGGTGTCTGTTGGTCTGCATTTTTTTTTTTTTTTTTTCTGGAAGCTCTAAGGATGAATCCATTTTCTTATCTTTTCTGGCTTCTAGTGCCCACTTGCATCCCTTACTTAGCTCATGACCCCTTTTGAATCTTCAAAGTCAGTAACAGAAGAACAAATCCTTCCCATTCCACATTGCTGTGACCTTCTTCCACAGTCACGTCTCTCTCTGACTTTCTTCTTCTGCTTCACCGTTCCACTTTTAAGGACCCTGTGATTACATAATCCAGATATCCATACCCTATCCATAATACATATCCAGATAATCCAGGACAATCTGTCTCTTTTAAAGTCAACTGTTTAGCAACCTTATTTCCATCTGCAACCTTAATTCCCCTATACCATATGATGTAACATATTCATGGGTCCAGAGATTAGGATGTAGACATTTTTTGGGGTATAAGAGACCATTATTCTGCCTACCGGACTACCATCTAGGAGCTCACAATTTACTGAGAGAGATATGTGAATATGTCTTTAGAGTACATAGCATAGTGCCATAATGAGCCAACCAGATCTGGGGAGCAGACTGCATATTTATACTTCATCCAGAAATTTCTCCCCAGGAGGCTAGATGCTGTCCAACTTGGTTTTCCACAAACTCTTTGCTCTGGTCACTTTAGCCTCTTTATTCCATAATCATCATAGTCTCTTTCCCAGTCTCCCACATCTTTGCTCATTGCTGTCCCTTCCTGACCTCCCTTGCATACTCTTTCTTTTTTTGTGTGTGATTCGGGTGAAAGTTTACAGAGAAATTTCATTTTCCATACATTAGTTCATACACATTTTGTTTCATGACATTGATTCCAGTCCCCACAATGTAACAACTCTCTTCCCATACCTTTGCATAATTTTAATTCTTACCCAAATCCCACCCATCTCTCAAGATTCAGATCAAGTCCCACATATGCCAGGACACTTTCCTGTCTCCCTTTACCTTTGGCCCAGGGCTTGCTTTGCTTTGAACTCTAATGCACTCATGTTCTCTACTACATAATACTCTACAATGCAATTGTTCTTATGCACTGTTGTCTCGATTTTAGTCTTCTGGTTTCAGCTAGTTTTTAAACACCCTGAGATCAAGGTACAGTGGTGTCCAAGGAAGGTTTTCCATATTTATTCAGTCTATTTTTAGAACAAATGGAATACTTACAAAGGTGCTAGATCCTGGGGATGAAAATGTGCTCCAAAGGGAACCCAAAAGAAGTTTTCAATCCAGATGAGGAGACTGGTAAGCGAGCCAGATCTTGACAAGAGCTAGAACAGAACTACATTTAGATCAGCTTGGGGTAGATCAAGGAAGGTGTTTCAAAGGAGATGATGTTGGAACTGAGTTTTGAAGGATGAATAAGAGTGAACTAGATGAAGGGATATGGGACAAGGGTTATTTTCCAGGAGAAGGAGGAATATTTAAAGCCAAACAAACAGATTGTTTGAATTCTGGGAGAGCTCACTTATTTCTCCACCAGATATAATGTTACAGAGGCTCCATGCTGTCCAACTTGGTTTTTCTACACCTCACAGCACAAACTCTCTGCTCTGGCCACTTTAGCCTGCTATTCATTCTATAATCACTTTGTGCTCTGGCCCAGTACCATGATGAGAGCTGAAGTTCAAAGGTGAAACTGATAGGAAAGGTACAAAAATGATCAAGTCCCACAGAAAAAAACCCAAACCAAACCTATTGCCGTCAAGTTGATTCCAACTCTTAATGACACTATAGGTCAGAGAAAAACTGCCCTATAGAGTTTTCAAGGCTGTAAATCTTTATGGAAGCAGACTGCCACATCTTTCTCTTGGGAAGCAGCTGGTAAGGTTGAACCTCCAACATTTCGGTTAGCAGACAAGTGCTTCAGCACTGTACCATCAGGGCTCCTTAATCCTACAAAGTCAAAAGACTAATAATAATACATATAACAGACAAAGGAATAATACTGCTAATATATAACTTGACAAAGAAAAGACAAAACTGAAAAAAAATGGGCAAAGGATATAAACAAATAGATTACAGATGAGAGAATACAAATGGCCGATAAGCATATGAAAAGACACCACATTCTATTTGCAGTCTGCGAAATGCAAGCTAAAACAACAATACCATTTTCACTCATCAGATTGGCAAACATTTAAGATTGATAACATCCAGTGTTGTCAAGTGTGTGTGTAAACAGAGACCCTCATACATTGCTAATGGGTATGTGGATTGCCAAACCCTTTTAGGAAAGCAATATCAAAGTGACTATTAGAATTAAAGATAGACACATACACTTTGACCTAACAAGATCAGTTTTGGCAATGTATCCTACAGAAATAATAGCATCAGTGTATGAAAATACTGTTATATGCAAGATTGTTTATTGCAGCATTTATAGTAGCAAAAACTGGTAGAATTTAAATTGTCCATCAATAAGGGAATGTTGAATAAGTTATATGTATTTATTATAGAAAGAGCTCTGGTGGCATAGTGGATTGGCACTTGGCTGCTAACCAGGAGATCAGCAGTTCAGACCCACCAGCTCTGTGTGGAAGGAAGACATGGTGATCTACTTCAGTAAATACTTACATCCTTGGAAACCCAATGGGGGTCACTATTAGTCAGAATTGACTCAATGGCAGTTAGTTTGGTTTGGTTTGATTTGTATATATTATAGAAGATTAGGGAGGTATTGATGAGTGAATTAACTCTATAATGTCAACCTGGAGGAATCTCTATGACACCATGATATAAGTTACGTTCTTGGGTAGTGTTAATGGTTAATGTGCTTGCCTGCTAGTTGAAAGTTGGAGGTTTGAGTCCATACAGAGCTGTCTTGGAAGGAAGAAAAGCCTGATCTACTTCTGAAAAAATCAGCCATTGAAAACCCTATGGATACAGACAACAAAGGTAAACACTATTACAGACACAATCCTGCATTATCAGAATTAACAAACATTAGTCTATGAGTGAATATATAGGTAGACAGGCAAGATGACAAAGTGTGGGTAAGTGAATGGGGCTATCTCCATGACCATATATTGGTTTGGCAGATTATATTTCTACATACATATTTATATGTGTAATAAAAATGTCCATGTATATAGTAGAGCTAAACTCACACAAAAAAACCAAACTCACTGCTGTTGAGTCAGATCCGACTCATAGCAACCCCTCTCTGACTCATAGCAACCCCTCCTTGGGTTTCCAATGTAGTACCACTATGGAAGTAGATTGCCTAATCTTCCCTCCGAGGAGTGGCTGGTGAGTTTGGACTGCCAGGCTTCTGATTAGCAGTCAAATGCCTAAGGCACTACACCAGCTAACAGGGGGCAAAGTTATGAAAACTTCTTAGACATAAACAAACATCTTGAGAGAATGAGTTGCTTGGCCTGTTGGCTGGGTTCAGGACCATAGTCTCAGGGACATCAAGGTCAATTGGCATAACATAGTCCATAAAGATACTGTTCTATATCCTACTTTGGTAAGCAGTGACTGTGGTCTTAAAAGCTTGTGAGTGGCCATCTAAGGTGAAACTATTGATCTCTCCTTATCCAGAGCAAAGAAGAATGAAGAAAATAGAAGATGCATGAAAACAATTAGTCCAAGGGAGTGGTGGACCATGTGAACCTCAGCCTCCACGATCCTGAGACCAGAAGACCTAGATGATACCAAGCTACCATTACCAACCACTCTGAAAGGGATCACAATAGGAGATCCTGGATAGAGTGGAAGAAAAATGTGCAACAGAACTCAAAATAATAAAACAGACCAGGCTTATTGGTCTGATAGGGACTGGTGGAACCCCTGAGACTATGGCCATTAGTCACCTTTCAAGGCTGGAACTCAACTAATTCCCGTGGCTCAACTTTCAGCTAAACAGTAGATAGGCCTAGGAGGTGAACACTGACACCAGGGAGGGATGCACTCCTCAGAAAAATCAATCATCAAAAATCCAAAGGGCAGCATTTGCTCAGGGACGAAGCTCAGAAGACAGGAATGGATAGGAAAGAAGGACAAAGGGAAATTGTAACCTCGAGGAGGAAGTGGGAAGAGCACTGTTACATTGTGGAGATTGCAATCAATGTCACAAAAGAAAATGTGTATGAACTGTTGAATGGAAAATCAAAATGCTCTGTAAACTTTCACCCAAATCACAATAAAAGTTACAGAAGAAAAATCTGTGGAGCACAGTTCTACCCTGACACACATGGAGTCGCCGTTGAGTTGGAATCGACTGAATGGCAACCAATTAGCAAAAGCTAGTGGAGGAGCAATGTTGTAGTGCGTGTGTGGGATGGAGGGGTAATGGAGAATGGTTATGCATGTGTGTTAGACTGGGTTCTCTGGAGAAACAAACTTAGTAAAGCTTATATATATATAGAAAGAGAAATTTATCTTAGGAAAATGGCTCACACACTTATAGAAGCTGGCAAGTCCCAAGTTCTTGGATCAAACGTCAAGCTGGAGGCTTTTCCCAACTCACGCAGCTGCTGGGGCTGAGGAGCTCATGGTTGGCAGGCAGTATATTGACTGTTGACTCCAACAAAAGACGAATCCAAGATCTCCAGGCCGAATGGTGGATTGTTCACTCATGGATAGTTGTAGGCAGAATCCCGATCCACAGAAGAGTGTCTCTTTTCCCAGGATGTCCATAAATATACTGGAAGCAGGCCATACCCCTAGAGAAACTCCCTTTCAATGGATTGGCTGCTCAAAACATATACATCTGATCTCATCATTGGAACCACCCACATCATAATTGTTTAAACCACACAGAATTGTGGTCCAGCCAAGTTGACACAAAGCTCCAACTATCACAGCATGTTTAAATAATCTCAAACAAAGATATGGTAAGCTATATACAGTCATACATCACTTAATATCCACTACTTCTGTGAAACAGGACATTATATGACTTGGAAGTTCTGTGAACACCATATTATATATAGGCAATAATCAGATTATGAATGAGTTCAATTCCTAAATCTGTCTTTAAGTCAAATTTATACATAAGTCACAACAGTTAGGTAAGGGTTAGGATCTAATGTCACTTAGTCAAATGTTTGTCTTACTGTTCCTTTCTGTGCATAAAAAACATTAAAGAAACACTTCCAGATACACTAAAGCATCTTTAACATAATAATATAGTAAAAACAATAATAATGTTTTGATGCCCATTGTGAAGTAGTGCCTGTTTGTTATCAAGAACCATTGTATGTACCTTGAATACATTAATGTAATAGGCTTTACAGGGGTGGGGGCCACAGAAACATATGTGGTTGGATGTTGCCCAAATGCAGGTGATGTTATACAGCACGTGACCATAATCCGGGACCTGAATATCGATTACCTCAAGTAACTGGGGTTGGAGGCAGGGAAGGGGAGACAATATGCAATTATATAAAAATTCTGTATTGTTTGATTTGTTACATAAATACTGTATCATAGGTTGGGCAATCTATTTCCGTAGTGATACTGCCTCAGAAACCCAAGGAGGGGTCGCTATGAGTCAGGTCCGACTCGATGGCAAACAACAACGACAATAACTTTAAAAAAAAAAAAAGTACAGAAGAAAGAGATCAGCAGGTCTTCACGTTACGGAGGTGAGGAATGACTTGTATTGTTGGCAAGTTCTGGACTTCAGGCCTATGTGTTCCTGACTTTTCCATTCAAATGAGGTAATTAAGCACCTTTAAGGAGCTCTGGTAGCATAGTGGCTAAGGCACTTGACTGCTCACCAGATGGCTGGCGGTTCAAACCCATCAGCCACTCCTCGGAAGGAAGGTTGGGCAATCCTACTTCCGTAGTGATACTGCCTCGGAAACCCAAGGAGGGGTTGCTATGAGTCGGGTTTGACTCGACGGCACATAACAACATTGAGATAGCTTCCATTTGCCGTGGTTAGGTGTTTTTAGATCCTGAGATAAAAACAGTATCATTTACGTAAGTAGTGATCTTCTCTTTATATCAGTAAACTCCAATAACAAATTAATGAGGGCCCATTCAGTCCCAACCTGTCTCCCTGACAATGGCCTGGTTTTTGGTGCTCACATTGGTCTGAACCGGGCTCAGGGTGAGGTGTTTTGTTATGACTTCTGCACATGAGTAGCAGGGTAAGCCCGGAGTCAGCTCCGGTGCACCCAAGGGTGTTTGAGCCCTTGCCTCACGTTTCCAACTTAAATATCTGCTCTACTGACTGATGACAATGTCATTTGGGCCTCAGTTCCTTGCTTTTCAGCCACGAGGGTGGAAACTCTTTCTTTTGACTAAGGTTATGGTCCTCCAGTCACCATGGCAACTCCTTTCAGGATGTGATAGACAGGGCTGAGGAAAAGAGTCAAAAACTTACCACGGGGCCCCGGGAAGAAGCCACTTTCACACACAGGGATTTCAAAGTCTCAGAGATGGGGTTAATACACCAGGCACAGCTTTCATAGGATTTTTTTCCTGGAAAAGTTTCTCTAGGTCAATCTTTTTTTTTGTAAATTTTGCTTTAAACATACAAGTGGAATTCCCCATGTTAAGAACCCTGTTGTGGATTCCTTTGTAAAGTGAGTAAAACCGGAGTAAAAACCGCTATTATTTTAGTGTAAGCACAGATGTTCAGATGTCAGTTGTTCTAAAGTTTGGCACACCAGTTCTTTCAGAGTTCTGGTGGCACAGTGCCTAAAGCATGTGACTGCTAGCCAGAAGGCTGGTGGTTCAAACCCACCAACTGCTCTGCAGAAGGAAGATGGAGCACTCTACTTCCGTAAAGATTTACTGCCTCGGAAACCCAAAGGGGGTCACTATGAGTTTGGCACACCAGTTCTTTTTTTTTTTTTTTATTAGGATTTGGGTGAAGATTTACAGAGTAAATTCACTTTTCATACAGCAGTTCACATATACTTTGTCTCATG
>NW_006921836.1:374479-378165 GCF_000298275.1 Orycteropus afer afer
ATACTCTTCTGCACCCTGAGCTATCTCCCTGTGCATAAGCAGCCCTTCCTTCTCCCATGATTGTTCTCTCCAGGGCGTATGTCTACTTGAGGTAAATGTTTAACTCACATTGGCACACCAGTTCTTTAGGGGCTGAAAATCTGGGCAGAGTAAGAGCAGGAGTGAAAGTTGGGGAGGAACACACTCTGGGTGGTATTCGGATGCTGTCTGAAGTTTGGATTCTATTGAAAGAAGACCTGGGCCAAGGATTTGGGTGCAAGTGGTTTTAAAGGAAGGGTTCTCAGGAGAAATAGAAGAAGCAGGACAGGAAATAGGGAGACATCAAGCAAAGGTCAGATTATAGGTCTCAGACTCAGCCTGATCCCATGGGGACCTCTGCAGTGTAAATCACACCTCAAAGTTTACCATCTTGAAGCAACCTGTTGCCATTGAGTCAGTCTCAACTCATGGCAACCCCATGTGTGCAGAGGAGAACTGCTTTGTAGGGTTTTCAAGGCTGTGACCTTTCAGAAGCAGATCACTAAGCTTTTACTCTGATGCTCTGCTGGATGGCTTTGAACCACCAACCTCTCGGTTAGTAGTTGAGCACTTAAGCATCTGTACCACCCAGGGACCTTCCTTGAATCAAAGGAGCAGGCTTTTGTACTCTCAAATTAGTAAGCTATTGACTCTAAGCTGCTCAGGGGACAGTGTAAAATTCCTAGAGTGAAGTAGCTTCAGTGCCCAAGGTCACTCCTCTGAAAGTCAACAGAGGAAGTTAACATAGCAAGTCGTTAGCAGCAAAGCATGCAGACCTTGGGGAAGGGGCATCCAGAGCTGATAAAAGGGGCCTGAGAAGATCTAGGAGGGGCTTCAGTGGAGTCCATCACAGATGCCTTACACAAACATAAGGGCTCTACCTTATAAAAAATCTATCAACCAATTTAGCGTCCTACAAAATGTTTAGAATGATGTTTGAAGAGAAAGATGATAGTACATTAGGTGGATTCAGAGTTGGTTGAACAAATATTTCCAAAGATTGTGGAATAACTCTGGCAGCAGACCACAGGGCTCCACCTGGGCCATATTGTGAAACATTTATATGTACATCTTGGAAGCAGATGGAGAGCTCATGCCAAGTAGTTCTGTGGATTTCCCTAAGCTGAGAATAAAACTCATAGAACAAAGGAGGAAAAAAAACGTTGAAAAGGAGATTCCAATGAATGAATATCTAAAAGATTAAAATTAAAGAGACAGATGTGAATGCTTTGAAATCTGTGAGTGACGTAAATGGTTAAGTGCTCAACTAATTGAAAAGTTGGTGGTTTGCCTGAGAAAAACCTGGCAATCTACTTCTGAAGGGTCACAGCCGTGAAAACCCTATGCAACACACTCCTACTCTGCACACACATGGTCACCGTGAGTTGGAATTGTCTTGATGGCAAATGATTTTTGTTGTTGTGTGTGTGTGTGTGTCTGTGTGGGATGAAGTTAATTTCATTATGGTACACAAGGGAATATTATGCAGCCACTAAAAATAATGTTGAAAAATAACAATAACATGGAAGAATGTTCGTGATTATTTGATTAAAAAAAGAATGCTACCGTATGTATGGAAAACATTTTAAAAGACAGGCTCTAAAATGGTGATAGTGCTTATCTTGCTGAAGGTGGGATTACAATTGATTTTTTATTCTTGTCTTTTTTTGCTTATCTCTATTTCCATTTTTCATGGTTGTAAGTGTATATATATAACACGACATTTGCCAATTCAACATTTTTTACGTGTACAAAAATGACACCAATTAATTATTACATTAATCATGCTGTACAACCATTACTAATCTCTGTTGCTGAATTTTCCTTCCCCATAAGCAGATATTCAATGTATCCTAACTGACTCCTCCTCTACCCCTGCCCCACCCCTGGTAGCCACTAATAAGCTCTGGTTTCTATACATTGGCCTATTCTAGATATTTCATATAAGTGAGATCCTACAATATTTGTCTTTTTGTGATTGACTTACTTTGCTCAGCACAATATTTTCAAGATTCATCCATGTTTTATTTCTATTTTTTCTAAATATTAGAATGTATGAAAAAAGGTGGTAACAGGTATTATTTTTTGTTTTAGCTGAATAGAGAGAATTTAAATAAAAACGGAAGATGTAACAGTTCTCAATCTAAATGTACCTAATAACAGAGTTTCAAAATACATGAAGCAAAAACTTACAGATCCTTTGCAACTACTGATCATTGAGGGTCAGTAATTGATAGAAAAAATAGGCAGATTATCTATAAAGCTATAGAAGATTTGAACAACACTATTAATCAAATCAGCTTAACAGATATTTGTATAAAACTACAAGCTGTTGGCTGGGCTATAGTCATCTCAAGACCCAACTGAGACTGGAGAATTGCTTTCTAAGCTCACTCAAATGGTTGTAGGCAGATCTTTTTTGTTGTTGGCTAGATAGGGGCTTCAGTTCTCTACTATGTGGGAATCTCTATAGCGTCTTTCACAAAATGGTGGCTTGTTTCCCCCGAAGTGAGTGATCCAAGAGAGAGAGATTGAGTATGTGCATAAGAAAGTACCCTAGGCAGAAGCCACAGTCTTTTTTTATGACCTAATCTGGGAAACGGGAGCTCTGGTAGCATAGTGCCTAAGGCATTTGACTACTAACCAGAAGGCTGGCGGTTCAAACCCACCAGCCACTCCTCGAAAGGAAGGTTGGGCAATCTACTTCCATAGTGATATCGCCTCAGAAATCTAAGGAGGGGTGGCTATGAGTCAGGTCCAACTCGACGCCACGTAACAACAACAACAACAATCTTGTAAGTGATATATCATCACTTCTGCCGTATTCCAGTGGTCATATAACCTAACCTTGGCACAATGTGGGAGGGATTGACAAAGGGTGTATGAAGGGAATCACTGGGGGCCATCTTGGAAATTGGTGACCATAAGTAGATTTAACCTAAAGGTACACGACCCTAAAAGATAGAATTAGGACCAATGTGTTGGGGAATCAGATTTGGGCACAACATAGGAAAGAACTAGTAGTTTGAACTATTCAGTCTGAATTGAACTATCTGTCATGTGCACCCTGGGTCAACCATCCAGAGTGTTGAAGAAAGGATTCCTGTATTGGGTGTCCCTGCACTTTTATAGTATGGAGCCAATTCATGTGGAAAATGTTAAATAAATGTTTGTGTGGTTTGGTGCAATGAATAGGGCCTTGAAGGCAAATATCAGAAGTCCTCAATAAATATTTATTGAATGAATCAATGCTTGGCTTTGATGACTGACATTTTTTAAGACTGCCATTCTACCACCTGCCCTTTCTTTTTTCCCCCTCAGAAAAGCCTTTCAAGACCCCACCCCTAAATGGAGAAGACTTTGAGCACCTCCTCAACCAGCCCAGACATGTGGCACTCACTGCTGAATCTGCCCCTCCTCCATCAGGGGTGGGGTACCTGTCCTAACATTGGATCCTATGGTTTCAAAATTCAGAATTCAGCTCTTTGTCTTAAGACATAACAACCAAACACAATGATAAGGTCATTATTTGGATCCTAATTCAAATAAACAAACAGAACATTTATGAGAAATCAGAAAAATTTAAGTTAGATATTGGATGATGACCGATCATTTTTTTTAGGTTGAGCATGGTGTGTTAAGTGACTATGCTTTTTTTTTTTTTTTTT
>NW_006921836.1:400584-401637 GCF_000298275.1 Orycteropus afer afer
AGGAACTGGGGATACAGCAGTAGACAAACCAAAGTTCCTTCTCTCATGGAGCTTATGGTTTCATTGGAGGAGACAGGAAAAAAGCTATTAAATTTACAACATGTCAAATGATGATAAATGCTGCAGAGATATCACAGAAGGGGAAAGGTGTAGCATGGGGTTTCTACTTTATATATAGTGGTCGGGGAAGATGGAGTCTCTGGGTGGCGCAAATGGTTAATATGCTTGGCTGCTAAGACCGGAGGTTCAAATCTACCCCCAGCTGCCTTGGAAGAAAGGCTTGGCAATCTATTCCAAAAACTCAGCCATTGCAAACCTGTGGAGCATAGTTTTACCCCGACACACATGAGATCACCATGAGTCAGAATTTACTTGAAGGCAACTGGTGGGTGGGTAGGTGGGTGGATGGGTGAGGAAGACCTTTCTCTGATATGATGAAGAGACTAAATGAACTGAGGGAAACAGCTCTGTGGTTGTCTGGGGTCAGAACATTCTAGGAAGACAGAACAGTAAGAACAACAGGCCTGAGGCAGGATCATTCTTGTCAAGTTCCAGCAACAGCAAGGAAGCGAGTGTGGCCAGAGTGGAATGGGCATAGGGGTAGGGGATGAAGTCGGAGGAGTAAGCAGGAGCAAGATCACGTGTGGCACTGTAGACCATGGAAGGACCTTGGCTATTCTTGGTGAGATGAGAATCTTTGGAGAGTTTTAAGCAAAGGAGTGACATGATATAGCTTTTGTTATTAAAGACTCTATCTATAGCTATGTGGAAATAACTGCAGGGGATTATGGGTAGAAGCAGGAAAACCAGCCAGGAGATGATGGTGACTGGGATTGAGGGTAGCAGTGGAGATTTCAAATGGCCGGATTCTGGGATACATCTTGAAGGTGAACCTGACCAGATTAGCAGATGGATTGGAGGTTGGGTGTGAAAGAAGCAATAAGGGTTTCCACATTGTTTGGCCTGAGCTGTTGGAAGTGAAGTTGGTGTTTATTAAGATGGGAAGGACAGGGAGAAGAGGGGACTCAAGAGTTCCCTTTGGACATGTTACAG
>NW_006921836.1:402427-403695 GCF_000298275.1 Orycteropus afer afer
GCCGGGAGCAGGAGGCAGAGCTGGACCCCAAGGTTGAGGGGCTTTCACCCAGCCCCTAGAGCCTGGCACTTTGAATTTGGACTTACAGCCTCCAAATTTTAAGAATAGACTCCTGTTTGTTAAGGCCATCCCATTTGTGGTATATTCTTGTGAGAGTGGCACTAGGTAACCAGATAATACTCCAAATGCTGCTGGTGGATGGATGAGGATGGACCATGGGATGCAGCTCTGTGGAGGTCACTGGGGACCCAGACAAGGGCAGTGAAGTAGAGTGAGTGGTGGCCACAAAAGCTTGACTAGCATGGGTGGAAGGACATGCTAATGGAAGGAGAGGAAGTGGAATCACTGAGCATGTTTCAGAAAGTTTGGGCCATATGGGTAAAGAAGGAAATTTGGAGGGCGGTTAGCTGAAAGGGATTGTGAAATCAAGGAAGTTTTTTATTTAAGTGGGAGATGTTGCAGTGGATTTATAGTTAATGGCTATAATCCAGCAAAGGAGGAGAAATTGACAGTGCAGAAGAGCGTCTTCCCATTTGTAACTTTTCTCCCTTTTCCGTATTGTACAGCTTGGAGCATTGATCAATGCGTTTAGTAATTGCTTGTGGTTGATGTTCCTGTGAATGTCTCTGGCATTTATTTCCCCTTTAGGCGAAGTCGTTTCCCTCAACTATGCCCATGGAAATAGATCAGATCCATTTAATGATGAAAATGATTTGAAAAAACAAATCCCCTGACCTTTGTCCAGGGAACCTTATCAGTTATTTTCTCATTACTTAGTGGTAGAGGTGTCAGCTGAATCAATAAGAATAGTTACTATTATTGAAAGCTTACCATGTGCTTTACATGATTTATCACTTAAAGTGTCCCTGTGATGTAGGCACTATTGATGATGTCAGTTTAACCGTAAAGAAATAGAAGCTTGAGAGGTTAAAGCATATATGCCCAGGGGCCGCAGGTTCTGAACTCAGATCCCATACTCTTAACCACCAGTTATAGCAAACTGTCCCTCCACTTGTACCCCAAGAGGGGTTGGTCCAGGCCGTTGGCCACTACAGCAGATGTTGATACCAGAGAGGTTGAGAGCATTTTCTGCCAAGCCCCGCAGCCGCGAGCTTCCTGGATGACTCGCTGTCGTAGAAACAGCCCTCTCTCGTTCTGATGTGCTGCATGTCTGGTCTGTGCGACACCATCCGGGCTTGTGCACCAGGGGGCGCTCTTCTGTCACAAGAGACAGGGAAAAATAAATAAATAAATAAAATAACCGGACC
>NW_006921836.1:404064-405411 GCF_000298275.1 Orycteropus afer afer
CAACACATACCGGCTCTCTTTCTGAAGTTCTCTTATAAACTGATTTCTTTCTAAGATCCCAACTGCTGAAATATGAACTTCTAGTTTGAAAAATCACATTCCCATGTCTGCAGGGATGAAACAGTGCTGGGGCTCTGAAGGGAATGAAGAGGGCCCAGACGGAAGCAGGTGCTGTTCACCCTTGCCCACCCTCCGCCCCTCCTCCGAGGTCACCATTGGCTATCTGTTGCTCTTGCCTCTCGGGTGGAGGGGAGGAGCCTCCAGCTCAGGGGAGGGCCGGAATCAAAAGAAGGCCATGTGTTGGGAGCCTGAGCCCTGGCGCCACCGCAGCTGTCAGCTGCGTGTGACTGCTTGAGCCCCGGATAGAGGCGCCCCAGGCCGCAGCGGGAGGGCGGGTCGCAGCTGCTCCCGCTGGGAACGTGGCGCTCCTTAACCCTTTCTGGGATTCACAACCCAGACCAGGGAGGAAAGATGTGAGGGAAGGGAGGTGGAGCCACACACAGGCCATTCTGAATGATTCCAGATTTGGCTTGGCTGCACAGCCGGGTAGAGCCTCTGCTGGCAGCCGTGATACTAAGTCGGGTTTGCTCTGGGCAGCCGGTATCCGTGACTTCTAGAAGCTGCTGTGGGTTGTAGGAGGCAACCAGTGTCCTGGCATCACCCCAGACACACATCTAGTCTTGGTTTGGCAGCTCTGACTCTGCTCCCCACTCCGCTGATCTGTTCAGAATCAGGGGAGCGACACCCACCCACTCACTGCATATTCTTTACATGCGTTTCAACTTGTGGAGTAGCCAGCCTCGGCTTTTCTGGTGTGTTTGGATCTACAAATATTTTACTCTACGTTAGCCAAGTACAGTTGTACCTTCTGTGAGCTAACCAGTTGCCTTCCAGTTGATTCCGCCTACTAGTGTCCCATGTGTGTCGGGGTAGAACTGTGCTCCATAAGGGTTTTAATGGCTGATTTTCTGTCAGGCCGTTCTTCTGAGGCACCTGAGGGTGAACTCAAACCATCAACCTTTTGGTGAGCAGCCCAGCCTGTTCACCATTTGCACCACCCATGGATGCCTTTGGGCTAGACCTAAACAAACACAAAAATCAAATGTGCAACAACTATCAATCACCTACTGAATGCAAGAATTAGAGAAAGCAGCCTGGTCCTCCAGGGGTTTGTAATCTAGTTGAGAAGTTGAGACCTGTGGGACGTTTAAGTATCAGGGAACATTGCAGTAACACTTTAAACAGGAGTAGAGGAAATGTCACAGTCTCCAGGTGATTAATTACCAAATGAATGGTTGCCACAGTAATTGCTCTCCTTGTCCCAGGGAGGGAGGGAGTGCTTCAGGC
>NW_006921836.1:406771-411573 GCF_000298275.1 Orycteropus afer afer
TGAGTTTTGTTCCACATCGTTCTCCCACTCTATCCAGGATTTCCTTCATAGATCCCCCTCTGAGTGGTTGACAGTGGTAACCAGACACCACCTAGTTCTGGTCTCATGGTCATATAGGCTGAGGATCACATGGTCTACCAGTCCTTTGGACTAATTGTTTCCATGTGTCTTTGGTTTTCTTCGTCCTTCTTTGCTCTGAATGAGGAGTGACCCATTGTTGCATCTAGATGGCCACTTTTAAGATCCCAGTCGCTACTCACCAAAGCAGGATATAGAACAATGTTTCTGTGTAGTATGTTACGCCAATTGAGCTTGATGTCCCCTGCGACCATGGTCCTGAGCCCATAGGTCCAACTACTTGCTCTCTCTGGATAGCTGGCTATGGCCAAGAAGTCACCACAACCTTGTCCCTTGTCAACTCTACTATATACGTAGACATTCTTACAGCACATACAAATATGCTTGTAGAAACATCGTCTGCCAACCCTACACATGGACTGTTTTCTGAGGCGTTTCCCCTATGAGTGCCTAATTTCCTGCCTTCGAGCAGCTCTCTTAGGGTCCTTCTAAAGCACTGCATGTGTTCAGGACTCAGCTCTGATAGTATTTTCTTGTCTTATTTTTATTTATTTATTTATTTATTGGATAAGGGAATTATTTGAAGTCCAGATAGTTGTTGCTGCTAAGAGAGAATACAATGCTAGAGAAACAGGCCTGTTGGTTTCAGGATCAGCCAGTGGGCCTGAGCCAGAGGAAAATATTCAGAAGACAGGATCCCGTGGCTCAGCGGCCTCTCGAGGCTTCCTGTCCATCCTGGCCCTCTGCTGACGTCCACGGGGGTGCTGATGCGCTCCACTGGAGCTCCTGAAAGAAGCGGGAACTCAGCCTGTGTGGAGGGGAGGCCGGCTCTTCAAGACTCCCACTAGCCAGTCCTTGACAGGGGAGGGCTGTGCAGGGCTGTGCAGGGCGAAGGTGGCATCTGGCCAGGGCTGCGGACGCAGGGCTGCTTCTGATGCCTCAGCCTGGTGCAACTGGTGTGCACGTTTCTCCTGTCCTTTGGCTTTGCTTTCCTGACTGTATGGAAACAAGTGATTCCTCCCGCCGCTTTGTTCTCTCTGATCTGCTTGGCTCATGATGCACCCTTCAAAAACTCCTATAGTTTAAGATGACACATACTCTCCCCATTGTGAAAATAATACCAGCATGTTCTAGAAAAGAAACCAGGTGTGAGTGTAAAGTAGAGAAACAGGACTCATCCATTCCTACAGACTCAGCTACTGGGGCATTTGAGTGGGCCCTGGTTAATTTTTCTTTTGTCCAGCTATGATGTAACTACGCACAGCTTGCTGTCTTCCTCATTCACTTAACATTTTCCCTGATTACTTATAAACTCTCTGTGATCATTTTAATAACTGTATAATATTCTACCATATGAGTGTGTTATAATTTATGTACTTCTGTATTACTGACCATTGAGATATTTCTAGCTTTTTGCTCCTGTAAAATCACAATATCACAATGGGCACATCTGTGCATAAAGATTTTCGATATTTTAGTTTATAGCCTTAGGATGGATTCCCAGAAGTGGAATTACGAGGCCAAAGAGTATGAACATGTTTAAGGCTCTTGATAGATATTTTCAAATTGCTTTCCCAAAGGGTTTTATATTAATTTGTACCTTATTAAGAGTATTAAGGGCTTTAAACATGTCACAATTTTCCAACAATCAATAGGCTCTTTTTAAAAAATTAATTTTTAACTACCATAGTCTATTATCCTAGTAGCATAATTAAAATGTTACAAATGAGGCTAAGGCTGTCTTTGACCACATCCCCACTAAACTCTGTTCTCACCTCCGGGTAGACACCCACCACTAGTTGTTTGCCTTAAGTTCTTCCAGGCCTTTTCCGTACTGTCACATAATAGCAATTTAATGTACCATTTAATTACATACATCTGGTAATATTTAAAAAAAAAAAATATTTTTCTCTCTTTTTCTAGAGCAGAAGTTGGCAATTTTTTTTTCTGTGAAGAGCCTGAGAGTAAACATTTTAGGCTTTGTAAGCAGCCTGCTGCAACTATTCAACTGTGCCATTGTTTTGTGACAGCAGCCTTTGACCAGGGGTAAACTAATGAGTGTGGCTGTGTTCCAATAAAACTTTATTTACAAAAATAATCCTTGGGCTGGATTTGGCCCAAAGTGTGCTGATCACTGTTCTAGACAGTAGACTCCTTGGGCCAAGGGCCAAGTGGATGCCCCAAGCTCCTGGAATGGAGTTATGTACAGTTAGATGGTTGACAATGACTAGGTAGGGAAGGTGACATTTCAATACTGAAGCTGGGGCTTGAGATAGTAGAAGGGACAGGGAAGAGTTATTCCGTGTCACGTCTTCTGTAGTCCTGCACCTCAGCCCTTCTGGTGGGAAGAGAAGAGGAAAAGGAGCACTAGATGAAGGGGCATTTAAAGTGACTCGAGTCTCTGGCTGTGGGAGTGGGAAATGAAAGAGGGACCTTTCAATAAAAAGACACTTTTAACCTTTCTGGTGACTCCAAGCACAATTCTTTCTCTGTGGTGAGACTGGCAAGGTACATACCCGTTAGGGTAACCATTTGGGACATTGATAATGTAATTACAGGCCGAGCTTTAACAATGACCAGTGTTTACTGAGTACTTACCCTGCACCAGAGCATGTTAGATTCTTATTTAATCCACCCAATAATCAGACAATAATAATATTGCCAACAACAAGGGAAGTACTATTATTACTCCCATTACACAGATGAGGATGCCAAAGCACAGAGAGATTGAGTAACTTGCCCAGGCTCACACAGCTGGTAATTAGTAGAGCAAAGGATTTGAACCCATGAAGTCTAACTCCAGCATCTCCACTTTTGGCCACTATTCTAGATGGCCTGTGTTGCAGACACTTTGAGTTGCCTGCGCAGTATTGATTCTATTCTTCTTCCTTAGTGTCAGAACTCTGGAGAACATGTTCAGCTGAAGAACTACAGTTTCCAGCATTCCTTACAAATCATTGTGGCAGATGAGATGAAGGTGGAAACTCTATGGTTCTAGCTATTTCTCCATCCTGCTGTTGGAATGCAAACACAATGACTGGAGCTCCAGCAGCCAAAATGATGTGACCTTGAGTGTGGATGCCATGGGCTGAGGATGGTGGAATAGAAGTATAAATGGAGCCTGGATCCCTGATGTCCTTGGAGCTATCAGATCAGTTCTGGTCTGTCTTAGTCTGGACTCTCTCTTTTTTTAAATAACATGTTGTTGTTGTTGTTGTTGTGTTTTGCCATCGAGTCAGAGCCGACTCATAGAAACCCCACCTTGGGTTTCCGAAGCAGTATCATTATGGAAGTAGATTGCCCAACCCTCCTTCTGAGGAGTAGCTGGTGGGTTTGAACTGCCAGCCTTCTGGTTAGCAGTCAAATGCTCAGGGACTACGCCACCAGAGCTCCCCCACTTCAAGAGTTAAATAACGTAAGAGAGAGAAATAAATATCTGTCTCATTTAGACTGCATTGATCAGTTCACTCTTACAGGAAGATAAGTGCAATTCTTAAGTGTCAAAGCCTCGGAGAAGAAACCAGAGCCTCTAGTATAACAAATGAGAGATTTTCTAAAAGGGATCCATTTGGCACAATCTGAACACATGTCTCCCACCCTGTCCCCCAATTCCACAGTTATCAAATGCAGTGGAACGAAATGATTGAAATATGTGCCAGAGATAGAAGGGAAGAAGAACCCTAAGGAAGAGGGTGGGAGAGGGGAAAATGGGCTAAAAGGAGAAGAGAGAAAGGGTCCCGGCGGGGGGAGGGTTTCTTTACCCACTCTGAGAGAGGTGGCCACAAGGCCAAGAGCTGAAGTTGAAGGCCTTGTGTCCTTTGAGGAGCTGGGCCCCAAATTATCCGTGGACTCTGACCTGACAAGAAGATACAGCATAAACCTAAAACAAAGGACTGTTTCCATGTTCAGGATCCTTGCGGATTGCCTGGCCACGAGTAAGTCTACTTAACAACTCCCTGTGCCCTCCTTCCCATCCCTAGCTCCTGTTCAGTGCACAAGTAATGTGGTTACAGTTTTGTGGACATTCAGCTGAGCTGATCCAGCCTGAGATGTCAGTAAAAACAATTGCTGTTGCGTGGATTCCAACTCACGTTGACCCCATGTGATTCAGAGTAGAAGTAGATGCCATAGCATTTCCAGTAGCTACAATCTTATGAAAGCAGATCGCCAGGGCTTTCTTCTGAGGGGCCTCTGGGTCAGTTTGCATGGCCAACCTTTCTGTTAGTAGCCAAGCCCTAAGCATTTGTGACACCCAGGGACTCCTAGCCTGGCAGTGCATCTTCCTGTTAAATGGGTCACATGCAAAGTACACCTGCCACCAGAGCTGAGGTGGCTTAGGGCTGTTTGTGAAGTCCTACCACTCAGAGATACGGTTCAGAATTCAGCTATCGCCTCAGGAAAGAGCAGATGCCTCCACACTCTGGTCTCCACGAAAGAAAATAAGAGCAACTTAATCCAATTGACGACTCAGAGATTCCTCAATTCACAGTCCTCAGGAATCTAAGCACTAAAAATAGAACTTTTCTCTCAAATGTTGGTTTTATGATTCTATTGGGATACATCTACATATCTCCCAATAGTCTAAACATGGCACTTTGGTATCACAAATGGGAAGTCTGAGACTGAGGTAATCACTGGCCCATGCTGTCTGAGGCCAGGTAATGTGCATGAAGTTATTATTAAACCCATTCTATGGGACAAGTGGGAGCTCTGGTAGCATAGTG
>NW_006921836.1:413423-420200 GCF_000298275.1 Orycteropus afer afer
GGGTCCGACTCGACAGCACATAACAACAACAACACCACTCCCCTAAAAAGGAGCTCTGGTGGTGTGGTGCCTAAAGCATTTGACTGCTAACCAGGAGGCTGGCGGTTCAAACCCATCAGCTGCTCCATGGAAGGAAGATGGGGCAATCTACTTCCATAAAGATTTACCACCTCAGAAACCCAAATGGGGGTTGTTATGAGTCAGAATCAACTTGATGGCAGTGAGTTTGGTTTGGTACTAACCTAAAGGTTGGTAGTTCCAAGCCACCCAGTCGTGCCTTTGGTGGCTTGAGGGAAAAGGCCTGGTGATTTATTTCTGTAAAGATTACACCAAGAAAAACTTATGGAACAGTTCTACTCTGTAACACATGGGGTCTCCATGAGTTGGAGTCAACTCACCGGCAACAGGTTTGGTAGTCCTATTTAGACATAAAACCATGAAAAGACCTACTTCCCAATTCCCAAGCATTCACCTCATCTCATGGTCATTTCAAACACCTGCTAGGACACTTACTCATTAATTTCAAACCCTTGAAATTTGGAGTGTAAAATTCTTTTCTTTCTTTTGAAAAAATAGAGTATACTTCTCACTCTTTACTTAAGTCATGCAAATTCAATACAAAAAAAGGAAACTACAGAGGGACCGGGTGATTGAATGAGCTGGGCTTGGTAGGTACAGGAGAAAGCAACCCCTCCACACTGGCTCTGGGGATTCATTTTTCCTTCCCTTTGCTTTTTGGATACTCCCAGGTATTAATGAAGAGTCTCATTTCTCCAGGTAATAAAATATCAAGTCTAGTCTCATATCAAACTGTCATCCAATTGATCACTTCTCGCCTCCCTAAGCCTGGCCTGTGGGCACAGGTGTGTGGTCGGCCTCCTCTCTGCTTTTGTCCCTGTTCTTGTTCTCTGTCCCTCCTCCCTGACTTGGTATGCTGCCTCTGATTTGCCCGCTGTGGGAGAAGGCTGGGGGAGAGGTTAGGGTTGGCAAGTTCTTGCTTGATCGGAATGGCTGTAATCTGGTGTCCTCTGGGTGTGCTTCTCTTGTGGGAGCTCCTTTGGACTCTTTGGAGACACCATCTCCCCGCCGTGGCTTGGGATTTCCACTTGTCTGGACAATGCTTCCTCTAGCTGGCTACTACATACAACCCTCACTGTGGTCCACTCCTCTGCTATGGTTGCCTCGCTGCTCCAGGAGTGATCACCCCTTTTTTAGGAGGTACATATCTGATGCATAGCAGATGCCTTTCTAGGGGGATGTCTATAGCTGGTCCATGAGGAACACACCTTGCACTCTCACACCTCCACACCTTGGAGGTGGGGCTGTTCCCAACCTCACCCTGTCTCTTGGCAGGTCATTCATGTAGACTGCTCCAGCTCGCTGTTTGTCTTTGGATTTTTAGGCATCAACAAGAGCATCCTAAAATCTGGAGAACAATGAGGTTCTTTGTGGTATTAGAAGATCCCTGTGGAGCTACTCTGTCACTGGGTGGCACAAATGGTTTGAGCTGGGCTGCTAACTAAAAGACTGGCGGTTTGAACCCATACAGTGGCACCACCAGCAAGAAAGGCCTGGTGATCTGCTTTTGTAAAGAATGGAGCTGTTCTACTCTGTAACACATGGGGGGGGGTGCTATGAGTTGGAATTGACTCAATGACAACAGGTTATGTTTTGATGGGGCAACTCCACCACATGCATTACATTTGCCTATTCTTTACCCTTGAGGCATTTGGCTGCTAACCAGAAGGTGGGTGGTTCAAACCTACCAGCTGCTCTGCAGGAGGAAGATGAGACAATCCACCTTCGTAAAGATTTCCAGCCTTGGAAACCCAATGCGTTTGCTATGAGTTGGAATCAACTTGATGGCAGTGGGTATGTTTTACCCTCTTCCTCTTGCCTTTGAAGGAAAAGAACATGCTCAACCCCAACTGCTCTGCAGAGCTTTCTGCTGAGAGAGCAGAGTGGTGGGAAGCCTCTGTCCTGTTGGTCCCCAAAAGGGGTGTTTACTCTCACCTACTCTCCACTTGCTTCCCCCTGTAAACAAGGAAGGGGATCAACACACAAGGAATGAACTCAATATGGTATCCATTTATAAGCCTAGCTCACATTTTGCTCATTGTTAAGATGGCAGAAATACCCCCATCTTGCCTTATCTTCTCAAACGTTTCAATCCACTTGGTCAAGTCTTTTAGAACTCCCACAGCTTTGAGTTTTAAGTAGTAACACAACCCAAACTTGCTAGAGATATTGCTCTTAATTCAGAATTCTTTTTTTCTCCTTTTCACTGAAATTATCCAGGGGACAGAGTGGAGGTAGTTAGGAAAGAGAGAGATCAATCTAAAGTGTTGAGGCTGATGGCTAATGGCCTTTAGATTGCAAAGATTGGGTAAACAGATTTAGCACACTGATTCAACATATTAATTGTTTGTTAACCTTTGCATAACCTTTAGGAAGCCTCTGAATGTGTGAATTTAAAACCCAGAGTACACTTGAGGTATTCCCATGGCACAACCCACTTTTGCAAGGTGTTAAAACTCATTAATTTTCTGTTAAAGCTGCCCAGGAAAGGCAGGTCTGGGGGAACAAAGCACACCAAACAGAGAACTAATCAAGCAAATTAATGTATGCGGAAGCCTCTCTCCCAGGCTTGCAGAAATATCCATTTGTTACCTATATAAGCTATAATTACATAAAATGCAAGTGATCAGGAGATGGAGTGTGATTTAAGGGTTGAGAGAGCAAACATAATAACAATAGCGTAATCCTAATAGCCATCATCACTCTAATAATGTTGGCCCTTGGCTAATGCCCTTGTTTAGGGATCTCCGAGCATGTTAGCCACTTTAATTAATCCTCTCGATGTATGGCTGCAAGGGTTGCTTGGAACCATTACCCCTTCTCACCTCAGGTGGAGAGAAGGACGTCAGAGCTGGGAAGCTGGGACTAGGTTGTGGAATCCCACCCCTACTTTGCTTCCCTGTCCCCACCCGTAGGCAGACTTGGAGCTGAAAGGCAGGCTGTGGCCTTAGTTCTGGGGCACTTGAGTGAGAAGAATGGTCTTTTAGTAACCAAAGGATTCATACATCCAACAAACACCTTACTTCATTAGGAAAAATCCCAAGAAGACATCTGGTCTACTGTGAGACTGCATCCTTTGAGGCTTCTCCAAAGACCATTGCCTGCTCAGTCCTCAAAGCCTGGAGAAAATATACTACTGATTCTTTGGGGCCTTGGGGCTTCTCAATTGTGCCATCTGGGCCTGTCTTCCTCAGTTCCATTCTAAGTCCCACTGATGGCACTGTAGTCTTATTTTGTCTTCATTAGCTGGTCCTCTCCTGGCCAACTGGAAGCTGTAGGTCCCTCCACCACTATGCTACTCTCTCTCCCTTCTAGGAAGGGAGTTATATGAATGCTTTGTGCTGTCTCCTATCTGTCAGTTTCCCCAAAGTTAACTGTTATGTAATTAGCTGTCATCAGATTAGAGTCCCTGGGCGGTGCAGACTGTTAATGCTCTTGACTGCTCACCAAAAGTTGAGGGTTCAAGCCCACCCAAAGGCACCTTGCAAGAAAGGCCTGGTGATCTACTTCTAAAAACTCAGCTGTTGAAAATCCCGGGGAGCTCAGTTCTACCCTGACGCACATGGGATCACCATGAGTTGGAATCAACTTGACAACAAGTTTTTATTCCCATGAAGTGATACCGCCTCACTCTGCACAGGCCTAATCTTCATCACCCTGTGCAGTCATGGCTTTTGAGCTCTTTAGCCAGCACCCAGGTCCCCTTAGGCCTCCCTTGAAGCCTGGTTCCCTAAGGAAAATGACCTTGATGGACACCCATGTTGGGAAGACATCAATTTTTTAAAGCTCTGCCTGCCTCTTGGTCAGAAACAAAACGAACAGCAACAGCAAAACCCCCCAAAATGAAAGAGAAAGTAAACAGAATCCCACCTTACAAATGAACTAGAAATGTCTTCAAACTGGTCATGGACAGAGCACTGGAGTGGGAGTCATGGGCCTGGATTCCACCCTGACAAGCTGACTTCACCCTGATTTCAGGCAAGTCACTGAGTCTCTCTCTGCTCCTCAGTCAGATGGCTGCAAAGGCTGCCTCCTGCCCCAGATGCGAAGTGAGCTAATTCGTGATGTTGTAGGTAGCATCCATTTGGGGAGGGCTTCCTGTGTGCCAGGCACTTTGCAGAGGGTTTGGCATGCATCATTTTCTCTGTAATACTCACCACTGCCCTACGAGGTCAGCAATAGGTGTGGCACAATTAGTCCTCCCAATTTGTTGTGGGCTTCGGCTCCAAGAGCACTTTTTCCTAAGTCACACTGCTAGTGAGTGGCAGGGCAGAGATTTCTACCCAGGCTTCCCAATGCCAAACCATGATGAGGAGGTCATTTCCCAAATGTTGTTACCTTTTACGTTGCTCTCTCAAGCTTACATTATTAGCTTTAGCTCAGGAAAAACAAATACACTTGTGCTTTAAGTGGTGGACTAGAAACAGAAAAGCAGCAAACACAGCAGAGTCCTCCCCTGGCAAAGCCAAAGAACTCACAGGACACGATACATTTTACTCAAAGGACAACAGGAAGCTTTCTTGAACATTGACCTGGGGCCCAGAATTCAAACTCTTGCCACTGGTGTCTGAATTCAGAAGACAGGGAAGTAACAGAGAATCCACTAGACCTGTTGCACTGGTGAGAAGGCTGGACTAGTCAATAAATCTTTTGTTTCCTTTGCTTATAGATCTTTCCAGCACCTGCTTTTGCTTGTGGGAGCTCTGATGGTGTAGTGCCTAAGGCATTTAACTACTAACGAGAAGGATGGTGGTTCAAACCCACCAGCCACTCCTCAGAAGGAAGGCTGGGCAATCTACTTCTGTAGAGATACCCCAAGGAGGGTTGCTATGAGTCAAATTTATTTGACAACAGTGAGTTTTTTTTTTTTTTTTTGCTTGTGGGGCAATTTGGGCTCCTCTGTTGCTCTGTCAATTCCCATCATTGTTCCTGAGATATGCGTAGAAGAAGCATTTGATGTTTAATGATATTAACTACTGGTTACTGAGAACTGAGTACATGTCAAGCACTAAGTTCTATGAAGATCTCGTCTAAACTCAGGAACTCTGGTGACACAGTGCTTAAGGCATTTCACTGCTAACGGTTCAAACCCACCAGCCACTCCTTGGAAGGAAGACTGGACAATCTACTTCTGAAAAGTTACCACCTCGGAAACCCAGGGAGTGGTTGTTGTAAGTTGGATTTGACTCAACGGGAGTTTTTTTTTTTTTTTTTACAGGTAGATATTATTACTACCCAACTCTGTTGTTATGTGACATTGAGTTGATTTCTACTCATAGTGACCACATGTGACAGAGTGCAACTGCCCCATAGGGTTTTCTAGGCTGCAATGTTTATGGGAACAAAAAGCCAGGTCTTTTATCCTGTGGAGCGATGAGTGGGTTTGAACTGTTAAACTTTCAGTTAGCAGTCAAGCACTTAACTATTGCATCACTGTAATCTACAGTGGAGTAAATAAAACTCAGAGGAATCAAGGAATTTGCCTGAAGTTGTAAAACAAGAGAGAAGCCAAACTGAGGCTCAGCCCTGATCAGACTCCAAAGTTTGTTGATGTTTGTTCAACATATATTTTAATTTTATGTTTGTTCAACATATATTTTAATTTTAAAATTTTGTGGATAATATGTAAAGACATTTTTATAAAAATTAAAGCACAAGACATACAGAGCTGCAGTTTGGCAGCAATCCTGACAGCACAGACAGCTTGGATATTGCTGAGTGGTGGTAGGACCTAAGAATTAAACTAAAAATCGGCCCTGCTAGCCAGGGACTGCATGGAGGACTGCTCTGGTGGCTGGGGAACAAAAAGGGCAGGAGCGAAGAGGAAGGCAGGCTGAGCTGTGGACTTTTCTCTATCCAGAGGGTGCAGACATTTTGAATGTTTATAAGCAGCTTGACCATTTTGGATATTTAAAGCGACAGTGTTTTTTTTCCCAGATTACAAGGACTTAAGAACAGGCTCCACTTGCCGGGAACCACAAGGACATTCTGGATGTGGATGACTGAAGAGGTGCGACATTCCCCTTGTTACTCTTATACCCCATACTTTCTTGATGAATGGAGGTGTGGCCATCCCTCACTCCCACCCACTTCCTGGGCTGGCAGGAATTCCATCCCAGTCTGTGTGCTTGGACGGAGCCTGGGTGCCCCGCCCCGATTTTTTTTCTCTTTTTTAGTTAGTTTGTTTTTGTCTGCTTTAAAACTACTACTATTATTATTACTTTTGCTCTTTTTACTATTATTCTTTATTCGTTTCCTCCCTGGTTCTAGTTTGCAGCTTTTTTTCTTTTCCCTATTCCTGGTTGCAATTTTCTTTCTCATGGTTAACCCCATTCCTTGTTTTTCTTTTTGCATTTTTCCCTTTTTTTTCTTCATTATTCTCCTTCTCTACCTTTCTTCTCTTATTGCCCTCTCCTCAGACATTGGAGGGTTTTTTTTTTTTTTCTTCTTTTCCCCTTTTTTCTTTTTTTTGGTTACTGTTCCTGTGTGGTTACACAGTGTATTTTTTGTCCATTTGCTTTTACTTTTTTGATGGTTATTCAATTGTTATTTTTGTTTAACTGAGTGGAAGACAGCAACAGTCCCCATACGAAACAACTACACCCATACCTCCTGCAGCTTCACTTACTGAGTGAGAGCCACCACTTCCTTCTCCACCAATGGGCTAATGATAAACAACCACCAAGAAGAGCCTGACTC
>NW_006921836.1:420300-421476 GCF_000298275.1 Orycteropus afer afer
AACCAGAAGGCTGGCAGTTCAAATCCACCAGCCACTCCTTGGAAGGCAGGTTGGGCAATCTACTTCTGTAGTGATACTTCCTCGGCAACCCAAGGAGGGGTTGCTACGAGTCGGGTCCGACTCGACGGCACATAACAACAATGACAACATGGGAGAAGCAAGGAGCTCTGGTGGCATAGTGCCTAAGGCATTTGACTGCTAACCAGATGGTTGGTGGTTTAAACCTAACAGTCACTCCTCAGAAGGAAGCCTGGGCAATCTACTTGAATAAAGATTTATTGCTTCGGAAACCCAAAGGAGGTCGCTGTGAGTCAGAATTGAAGTGACAGCAATGAGCTTGAGAAGTGGAGGAGAATCTTACAAACGCCTTTGAGAGAGGCCTGCTTTGCGCGGTTGATCTTGAAAGAAAGTGGCTGACGGAGGTTACACATTCCACCTCTGTCCTGTGAAAAGTCCAGCATTTCCAAGTTTTTCCTCAGACATCTCCCTATCAAGACAATCTGTAGATTTTCCTCCAGTCAGCGTACTGGGTTGCAAAGATAATGTAGGCATTTTCAGTCAGCTCGGAGCAGGAAAGATAAGGGGGGAAGAGCCAGGGAGAACTAGATTGAGTGACCAAGATAAATTTACGGTACCACAGGAAATAGAAATGCAAAAATAAAGATTGAGAGCAACTGAAATATTTAAAAAGATAGAGAAGGATGGACAATCTAAGGGAGCAGCCTTACCCCTTCATTGCCTGAGCTCCTGAATATTGCAAAAGATAATAGGGTGGAGAAGGGACCAGAATAGAAACTAGCCATTAAGGGAGAGAGAATGACAGGGTCTGGCGTACAAATGGGATTATAATTAAGGAAGGAGGAGAAAGAAGAGGATTTTGGGGGCTTGTCTCAGTTGGCCTCTGGTCTCAGGCTCAGAAAGAATGTTCCCCTCTAAGTTGTAGTTTTTGCCTCCAAGACGGCTCTCCCTTCCGAGGCTACGTGAACAAGGTGAGAACAGCAGTATTCTTGGTTGACAGGCATGAGGAGTGTATCGGTTGGAAGTCAGGCTTGGCTTCTGTAACAAAAAGACCGTATAACAACTGTTGTTGTTGTTGTTATGTGCCATTGAGTCAGACCTGACTCATAGCGACCCCTCCTTGGGTTTCTGAGGCAGTATCACTATGGAAGTAGATTG
>NW_006921836.1:445737-464341 GCF_000298275.1 Orycteropus afer afer
AGGCACTTGACTGCTAACCAGGAGGCTGGCGGTTCAAACCCACCAACCACTCCTCGGAAGGAAGGTTGGGCATTCCTACTTCCGTAGTGATAACTGCCTCGGAAACCCAAGGAGGGGTCGCTATGAGTCGGGGCCGACTCGACAGCAAATAACAACAACATAACAACAAACTTCAGCAAGTATTAGAATCATATGGAGGGCTGATTAAAACATGACTTGTTGGTCTTTATCCAAGGGTCCCCAAATTTTGCATTTCTGAGTTCCCAGATGATGTACTGCTGGTGCAAGGCCCACACTTTGAGAACTACTGGATTAGCCAGACCAACGGAGGGCATCAGAATAATCCTGAGGATCTTGTAAAAAATACCGATTTCTCAGTCCTTTATAACAATCATGATGTGTTTGACCACGATTAACAGAATACCAGAAGACAGTTATTTAAGCAAGAAAGGTGTTCAATTGTCTCACATATCAGTTTGAGTGGAGGTGATGTTATCAAAGCTGAGGCTCTTCTCCTCGTTTCGTTTGTTCATCCTTAGCACAACTGGACTTTCATCCTTAGGCTTGTTGCCTTGTGATTGCAGAATGGCTGCCATAGTTCCATCCACCACGTTCTCATCCAGTGGTATTCAAGGTACGAGAAGGGACAGGATTTTTGCTCTCTATCATCTATGTCTGTCTCTCTGTGTCACTCTCTTTTAAATCAGATGCAATACCCTTTCCATAAGTCTCTTCTTTTGTAACGAATTTGCCTGAACTGTATCATATAAAAACCAAACTCACTGCCATCGAGTTGGACCCGACTCAAAGTGACCCCCCCTTGGGTTTCTGAGGCGGTATCACTACGGAAGTAGGTTGCCCAACCTTCCTTCTGAGGAGTGGCTGGTGAGTTTGAGCTGCCAGCCTTCAGGTTAGCAGCCAAACAGCTTAGGCACTATGCCACTACTAGAGCTCCATAAGCCCACCTTAAATAAATCAAAAACAACAGGGCATGGGATTTCTGATCTCACCAAGGTTCACTATCTGGAGCTGGGTGAGGGGTTACCCTTCCTGAGCTTGTTACTGTCCGATCAAAATTTGAAATCTATAACCCAACAAAGAAAGGAATGTGGTTGTGCAGAAACTAATAGTGTCTGCCCAGGTAGGGTGTCAACTCATCCTGATTTACCCAGGACTGTCTTGGCTGTAAAAGTGAAAATTCTATGTCACAGGAACCCTCTCAGGGCTGGGCAAATGGGATGGAAGGCCACCCTACCTTCGGTCTCCCAGGACCTTCTGAACTAGAATCCAAGGGGTGAGACTCAGACTTTAAAGTGAGTTTTATAACACTATCCTAAGAGGATTCTAATGTATGCCAAAGTCTGAGAATCACTGAGTTTAAGTTTCCATGAAGCCAAAACAATGTTGATGTATTGCCAGCTAACATCAGGGGAAAAGGAAATCCAAGATGAAGCAATACAGATATGACTCAAGACTGGAAAATCCCAAAGGTGCAAGCCTAGAGGGAACTGTGATCTTCGGATTCCCTCCCAGCCCTTTCTTTGTCCCCTCTCTGTGTGGAGGGCCATGGTGGTTCAGTGGTAGAATTCCTCACCTTTCCTGTGGGAGACCTGGCCTGACTCCCGGCCAGGGCCCCTCGTGGGCAGCCAGCACACATCTGCCAGTGGAGGCCTGCCTGTTACTACCAGGTTTCGGTGGAGCTTCTAGACGAAGAGCAGGAGGAAAGGCCTGGTGATTTCAGACAACGAAAACTCCATGGAGCAAACGGTCCAATCTCGTACATGAGATTGCCATGAGTTGACAGCTGATTTGATGGCAACCTCAGTGAAGTCTGTGCTCAGTCTTGGTACCTGCCACCACCTCTGCCATGCCCCTTATCACTGGGCCTCATGCTTTTGGGCTTGCTGGGCTCTCTCACAGTAGACCACAAGTTCTTTTAGAACACAACCCCCATCTTAGCTGCTTTCTGTCCTGAGGATCTGCCTAGCACCAGGCCTACCTTAATCATTCACGACTTGTTGACTATGTAAATGAATAAATTAATGGGGAGGCTGCATTCTTGAATATAAAGATAAACTTGGGCCATTAGACCCCAACCCAACTCTTGTAACAGCCAAGGGCCTGGGAGCTTACAAGCCTTCTCCTACTATCAGTGTGCAGGCAGGATTCAGTGGGGCTGGATGTGGGTGGGAGTGGGGTCACACTCTTTCCCCGGACATGGCCAGGTGACTGCCCTACCCTCTGCCTGGGCCAGGTCCAGTCTACTCCCTGTCTTGGTCTCATGGGAAGCCATGTGTGTTCCCACAGCATGGCAGCTGGGTAACTTTCCGATGGCTTTAGCTCATTACTCATCATTAGGGGTCCTGGTGTCTGGAGTTTTCCAGGTGATCAAAGCTTTCTAGTCTGGAGCAGCCAAGTAGGCCCTGGTGTCTGTCGCCAGTAATCCCCCAGCCTAGCCAGGCAGACAGTTAAGTAACCCAGGAAGGAGGGGATTTGGTTTTTAAGCTCACATAATTCAGCCTGACACCCTGACACGCAGGCAGTGGCTCTTGCTCTGCTTGGAGGATGTTTCCCTGGTTGAAGGGGGCAGCTGGAGGGAGCCGCAGCTTGTGTCAGTTCTCCTTGGTTACAGGCAGTCCCCGGGTTACTCCTTAATGTTATATAAATCTGCCCTCACTTTGAAACAACTGAACCAACCCCTAAACCATACCAAACAATATCAAACCCACTGCCATCAAATCTACCCCGAATCATAATGACTTTGTAGGACAGAATAGAACTGCCCTATAGGATTTCCAAGGCTGTAATCATTACAGGAAGAGACTACCACATCTTTTTCCCACAGAGTGGCTGGTGGGTTTGATCCACCAACCCTACGCTTAGAAGGGAAGTGCTTGACGACTGCAGCACCAGTCAACCTCTACTTGGAACACAATCTTCATCACAGTCCCCTTCCCTTGGTGCACATGCAGCTTTTAAATCATTGAAAAGGCTGGGAGCCTTTTCCTGCACTAACCAAAACCCAAAACCACACCCACTGCCAAGGAGTCAATTCTGACTCATAGCGACCCTATAGGACAGAGTAGACCCCCCAAAGCATTTCCAAGGCTGTAATCTTTACAGAAGCAGACTGCCACATCTTTTTCCCTTGGAGCGGCTGGTGTTGACCTCTAAGTTCGCAGCAGAGTGTTTTAACCACTGCACCACCAGGGCTTCTACTTTCACCAAAAACAAGACCAAACTCAGTGCTATGGAAGTAGATTGCCCAATCTTTCTTCGAAGGAGTGGCTGGTGCCTTAGGCACTATGCCACCAGAGCTCCCTCACTAGCAATAAAGTAAAGCTCAATAAGAGCTGTGTGTGCACCCGTTCCAATTTACCTACAAATTCTTAAACACACAATCAGGAATGGATCTTGTTTGTAACACGGGGACTGCCTGTGTTTGAGAGCCGGTGGGCCCCCCTCCCTTCTGGGCTCTGCTCTCCTGGGAACTGCTGGGAGTGGGAAGGAGAATCAGCCTCACATAATCCATGCTACTCACCAGTCCTTCCAGCAGCTCCTACTTGCTTCCAAATAGCGCCTTGCCCTGGGCTTCCCCAGAACCAGGAACTCCTAACAGGACCCTCTTTTTCAACCGTGGTCCCCGGCTAGGCTCAGGGTCCAATTGGCCCTCTCGGTCCCAAATCCCTCAACACCCCTCTCCCTACAATCTATGTCCTCGTACAGAAAATGTGTTGCAAGCCTAAACGTCAGTCAGGCTGCGTGCACATTATTTGTGCAGATCCTCCTGGATTTCAGTAAAAATCCTGAATTCCTTCAATTATGGGACAAAATAAAGATGTTTAAAACAATTTGCAAATGTTATATCTCCTGATTTTTTTTTCAAAAGTTGGGATTGAATACTTTGGCCTATAGATAATTTTTCCTGATTTCACCCTGTGGAAAAAAATGTGCTCATCCCTGTCCTAAACAATGCAGCCTCTACCACTCCCCTGAATGTAGGAAGAAAAAAAAAGATGGCACTGTTAAGGAGATTATATAAATATCCAGGGGTCAACTTCACAAAGGAACATTTAGGAAAATCGGTGTTGAGGCAGGTCGCTGGGTGGCACAAACAGTTAAGCTCCCAACTACTGGCCAGCAAGTTGGTGGTTCGCCTCAGAAGAAAGCCTTGGTGACCTTCTGACAGGTCACCCAGCCTTGGAAACGTCAGAGAACGGTTCTGCTCTGCACGTGTGGAGGCACCGAGAGCTGGAATCAAAGGCACTGGAGGTAGCTGAAGCATTTCAACACGTGTTCCGACCCCAAAACTGGCAACCCCTTGTCAGCATGCTCTTGGGGTCACCGCACTGGCCCGTGGGCTCTATGCAGCTCTCTTGCGTGTGGTTTGTTCCAGGCCCAGCTAAGTTCTGTTCCCCGTGAACCGGTGAATGGTGCACTTCACAGCACACGCCCTGCCCACTTTGGAGGCCATCCTGGCCCAGCCCTCTTCCTCTCAGGCTGGAGAAGAGCCAGCTCTGCTGGCTGGGCCTGCTCTGCTCTGCTCCTGTCCAAGGACCGCTCCATGTCTTCAGATCCACTCCCACCAGGATGTTTTACATATTTTAATTAAAGCACCGCCCTGGGCTGGCAGGGCCTCTGATGGATGGCTCTCATCCGAGTTGCAGGGTTGCAGTGGTGTGAAACACAGCATCCAACGATGCCCTCCTGCTCACGAGAACACTTTGGCTCCCACCTCTGGAGGTGGGTTCCAGGAGAGGAGGAGAACCGGGCAGGCCAGGGCAGGCGGCAGGCGCCTCAAGGGGTTGGTAGGCAAGGCTCAGGGATGGGGGAGAGTTAACTCAGGAAAGCCCCATGGCTGGTTTCCAGCTGGCCAGTGGGTTTCAATGAGTCCGATTCTTGCAGAAACACAACCCCATGGACACTCCTTATCAGTGTCAAATTATGACAAATGGTAACGGGTAATAGTCTCTGGGTGGCAGCTGCCGCATCTCAGAAGGAAGCAGGTATTTTTAGCACCATGCCTTGGGGCTCTGGCACTGGGTTAATTAATCATGGGGAACAGCTCCAAGTTTGGTTCCTGGCCACCTCCCTCCATCCCCAGCTTCGTCCCCATTCCTCAGACTGGAATATCAGCTGCAGAGGTGGAAATTGCACACAGCTGGGCAATGGGGACACAATCCCACTTCTCCCCAACTTGAGGCCCCCTTAGTCGGCCCTACAACTCTTCCTTCTCACCTCCTCCTTCTGCTCCTCATCCTTTCGCTGCCTCATGCCCATTCCTGCCTCAAGGCATTTCTAGGTCTCCTCATCTTTCCTGTCTCAGCCTTCTCTAAGTGCCCCCACCCCAGCAACATGCTATCACAGTGTCCGGCAGGGCACATAGCACTAACTCACAAGAAAGCTCAATGCCATAGAGTCGGTTCTGACTCATAGAGACCCTTCTTTGGGTTTCTGAGGTGGTATCTCTATGGAAATAGATTTCCTAGTTTTCCTTCCGAGGAGTGGCTGGTGGGTTTGAGCTGCCATCCTTTTGGTTAGCAGTCAAATACCTTAGGCACTACGCCACCAGAGCTCTTACAGTACCAACTAACCCACTGCCGTCGAGTTGGATCCGACTCATAGTGACCCCTCCTTGGGTTTCCAAGGTGGTATCACTACAGGAGTAGATTGCCCAATCTTCCTTCTAAGGAGTGACTGGTGGGTTTGAACTGCCAGTCTTCTGGTTAGCAGTCAAATGCCTTAGGCACTATGCCAGTTGGTTGTTTTTCTTTATTATCTGTCTCTTCTATTGCATTGCAAGCTGCTTGAGAGTCAGGCCTTCTCTATCTTATTCACTATCTTGAATCCCCATTGCCTAGATCAGTGCCTGACACAGGGTAAACCCACCACTGCCATTGAGTTGATTCTGACTCATAGTGACCCCCATTGGGTTCCCAACGCTGTAAATCTTTATGGAAGTAGATTGCCTTATCTTCCTTCCACGGAGCAGCTGGTGGGTTTGAACTGACAACTTTCTGCTTAGGAGCCAAATGCCTTGCCCACTATGCCACCAGAGCCCCTGACACAGGGTAGGTGATACCAAACCCACTCAATAAATGCCACTGAATAAGCAGATGGATGGGCGGATACATGGAAAGTTGGATAGATAGATGGAAAGCTCTCTGTGGGCCGTAACGTTAAGATTTATTGTGTTAAGGTTGCTATTGTCAGTAGAGGAAGTGCATCTGGGAACACAGAGGCTAGGCAGCAGCATCCTCACCTGGACCAGGGATCCAGTCCTAGCCTTACACCCAGCCCCAGGCCCAAGAACAAGAATTGTGATTGGTATAAGCCATTGCAATTATTTCACTCCCTTAGCCAGTGGCTGGTTTAGAAATGGACAAATGAATGCAATTCTAAAAAGTGGGATATGAGGAGCTTCTGAGGGGCTCCCTTACTTTTATAAAGGGACATGACAAGGAGTCAAGGACAGAGGACTCAAGTTTATTTCACGTGTGGAGGTGAAGGCATGGGTGGTGGTGTGAAAGACAGCTGGGGAGGGAGGTGTGCCAACTTCCATTCCTACGAGGCTGACAGAGCCCATTAGAATGATGGTCGGACCCAGGAGGGTCTACCCAGGGGAGCTATGAAAACATGCCCACCACCAGGCACTACCCCATTCAGGTTGAATCTGACTCTCATGGATGGGCTTGGATAGCTGTGGAGTTAACACCCCTGCCCTGGTCCTTCTGAGGCACCTGGAGGCTATGAACTATTCCAAGGCCAGGAGATGCCTTGCCAAGGATATTAGAATTCCTTTCTCTTGACACCATGAAGGCAACAAATAGATTTACCTTATTTCCCTAGAATATGTGGAAGGAAATTCTGTGAGGAAGCATAGGCCTCGACTATAAACCTTCCAGGAGGGAACCCTACAGAGCAGACCCTGAACGAGGAGGCCACTGGGCCAGGAATCTTCTGCTAGCAGAGTGCTGGCTTACTCTCAGCCTCCGCTGGGGCTCGTGTGGAAACCATGGCTCCTCGCACTGTCTTCTCTGGCCAGCCGGATCTGAGGAGAAGCAAATGTTAGCTCAAACACTTTTCATTTAAATGCACCAGGGAAGTAGAGAAATTGCCATTCCATTTTAACTTTTGCTATTTTCTTTCATAGCTTCTTTCATAGCTCTGGTTTTGACTTCCACCATTCTCATGGAAGACAGAGAATTAGAGTCAGAGAGGATGAGAGAAAGACAAAGGAGGCAGAAAGAGAAAGACACACAAACAGGATGGCAGAAACAGAGACAAAGACACGTTCCTTCTTTCACTGAGTCAAGAAATATTTATTGAGAACCTACTACGTGTCTCACACACACCTCTGTTTAAACACACCATGAGACCTCACGCATCACCTCTCAAATGTCCATCCGCCTCCTAGGTAGGGGCATAAAGAGATTGTTGTTCCCACTCTGACCAGTAGGTGTCATCAAGTCAGAGGGAAAGCTGCGGGTTGTCCTAGCCAGCTACAAAGATAAATTCTGCTTCATCCAGTTATCAGAGTGCCGTAATGTGTGGGGCACCGCTTGAGGGTCACTAGGATGAGAAACACACATCCCCTGCCCTCATGAAGTTCACTGTGCCATTGGGGACTTACGACAAGGTGCCCAGTCACAGATTGAGGCAGCACGCAGTAAGTGAAGCGAGAGAGATTTAAAGGAAGGACTTTGTAGATCTTAGAACATAAAGGGACCTCAGAGAAGCTGTTTCCCACTGTCTCATGTTACAGCAGAAGAAAAAGGGTTTGAAAGGGGAAGTTACTGACCTGGAGTCGCCTGACAATTCCAGATTCCAAATCTCTGACTCTTTACCTTAATAAACAAACAAAAACGTGAAACCCGTTGCCTTCAAATTTGATTCCAACTTACAGGGACCTCATAGGACAGAGTAGAACTTCCCATAAGGATTCCAAGGCTGTAATCTTTACAGAAGCAGACTGTCATATCTTTCTCCTGCAAAGCAGCTGGGGGGTTGGAACAGCTGACCTTTCAGTTAGCAGTCGAGTGCTTAACCACTGCACCACCAGGGCTCGTCTGATCCCTAGAACAGTGATTTTGCTACCATCCTGCCTCAGTAACTAGAGCTGCTTTCCTCATCTTGCAGTGCAAAATTTCACCTTCATTTAGCCGTCAGCCTCCATGCAAAGGAGCCCCTGGTGGTGCAATGATTAAGCACGTGACTACTAACAGAAAGGTTGGAAATTCACATCTACCCAGGCGCACCTTGGGAATAAGGCAATTGACTTCTGAAAGGGCACAGATTTGAAAAGCCTATGGACCAGCTCCACTCCACACACAATGTTGCCATGAGTTGGAATCAACTGGACGGCAACTAACAATAACTCCATGCAAAAGGCCTTCTCTGATGCCTACTGCAAGGCACTCTGGAGAGGGTCAGGCAATATCTTGGAGAAGATAGTTACTCTCATCATTCACAGGCCCTGTGGTGCTGGAGTCAGCTCACACAGGTACCTGAGGGTTGAGTGCATTTCTTCCCAACTCTGTTCAGCAACATCACGTTGGTAGTTTGAAATCAACCATGCTGGGAGTATTCACACCACAGAACTCAGCAATAGCTACAAATCACAGCCTCCCCTGCCACTCCCCCAAGAGCTGCTTTACCTGTGTAGTGCTGAATTCATATCCCGTCCATCACCCCGTTGTCAGTTTGTTGTACTGTGGTGACTTGTGTGTTGCTATGATGCTGGTATCTATGCTGCCAGGATTTCAAACATCAACAAGTTCCCCCATGGTGAGCTGATTTCAACAGAGCTTCAGACTAAGACAGACGAGGCAGAATGGCCCGGTGATCTACTTCCAAAAATTAGCCAATGAAAACCCTATGAATCACAAGAGAATATTGTCTGATATAGTGCTGGAAGATGAAATGCCTAGATTGGGAATCAAAAACCAAAGCCATTGCCATTGAGTCAATTCTGACTCATAGTGACCCTATAGGAGAGAGTAGAACTGCCTGGAGGGTTTCCAAGGGTGTAAATCTTTATGGAAACAGAAAGCCTCATTTTTATTCTGTAGAACAACTGGTGGGTTTGAACCGTTGACCTTTATGGTTAGCACCTGAGCCCTTTAAGCACTATACCACCAGAGCTCCTTGATTGGAAGGCACTGAAAATGCACAGTGGCTGCAACAGTGAATTAGAACATAGTAATGATCATGAAAACGGTGTCGGACTCTTCTGTGGTGCCAACTGAACAACAATGACACTTTAGAGAAAGGGAACCTGAGGCTCAGGGAAGTGAGATAATCTGTCCACACAGCTTGTAGGTAGTAGAGCTGGGACTCCAACCCAGGGGGCTGATGGTAGAGTGTTCAGATACGGTAGATTCAATAGGATTTAGAGCCACTTTGGTGTGGAAGATCTAAGTTGACTCTAGGTTTCTCATGTGGGTAACTGGTGTGGTTGCTGATGGTGTCACTAATCTGGAGCAGGAACCAGTTTGAGTGAAAAGGTAACCAGTTCAGTATTGGATGGGTTTGAGGGGCATTGTGGGGGAGATGTTTAGATCTGAAGCACAGGAGAGAGGCCTGGACGACAGATTGAGATCTACAAGATAGAGGTTTATTTTTCACTGATCCAAATGCAGGTTAGCTAGATAACTCTTCGTTATAAAACCTGTCGCTGTGGAGTCAGTTCTGACTCATGGCAACCCCACGTGTTTCAGAACAGAACAACCCCATGTGTTTCAGAACAGAATTGTTCTGCACAGGGTTTTCAACAGCTGTGATTTTACGGAAGTAGATTTCCAGGATTCAACCTTCTAAACTTTTGGTTAGTAGTTGAGCACAAACAGTTTACACCACCCAGGGACTTTCCTTCATTACAGTCATCAAGTTCAAGGTGAGAAATTTATATATTTTTCTCATCTCTGTCAACGTTCAGGGATGTTCACAGAGGGCAAAGAGTGAGGGCCCACTCTTGCTCACACTTGTTCCCCAGACCTGATACATCATGAGAGCTCAGTAAATACTCACTGAAGAAATCAATGAGTGACCCATTTTTACCCTGTGCATCCTGAGTCAGCCACTGCTGTGGACCATGCATCAAAACTTAAGTACATTTCTCAGACCTGCTAAGATTATCTAGCATTCTGGCATCATTACAGAAGTATGGATTTGGAGTCAGAAATTACTCTTTTAACATTTGAGAGCTAGAAGTGAGATTAGGCATCATCTCTTACAATGCCCTTGTTTTGCTGGTGAGGAACAGAAGCCCAGACTTTTCCAAGACTACCCAGGCTCCTTGCTGGTGTAGGAGACTACCCAGTCTTGGAGGCCAGTAAGCCTGGCCTCGCCTGCCTTGCTCTGGGCAGTTTACTTCTCTACTCTGGGACTCCTCTAAAGAAGAGATTGAGCTGCTGGCTCCAGAAGGGCCATGAGATGATGAGAATCTTGCTAACCAGCCGAGAAAGCTACAATATGTAAATGAGTGGATTGTGGCTTTCCTCCTGGTTGGCTGAAGGGGCCCTGATGTCACAGTGCATAGGTTTCTTCCACTGCCAATGACCGTGTCTCCAGCCCAACCGGTTGACTGACCCACTGGGTCTCTTGGCTCCCTGTTTTTTATCCAACTGGGAAGAGACCATGGAACCACTCTACCAGGCCGGTTCCATTTACATGAAAGTGAATACCTTACAAGGGAAGAAAATGGTGGAAAGTGGCCTCCAGTCTGGAGACTTTTCCCTGCCCCAGTCATGGCCTTCCTGCCTCCCGCCATCACCTGACTTAGAGATCCTGAAGCAGAAGGTGACCGTGGTGCAACGGGAGCTGGAGGACTTCAAGAAGGAGGCGCTGCAAGCCATCCATTACTTGGAAGACTCCTTCTGCGAGATGAACGGGGTCCTGGTGCAACAGGAGGAGCAGGTGGCCCGTGTGAAGCAGCGGCTGCGGGAGGAGGAGGACCGGGGCGTCGTGCGCAACAAGGTCCTCACCTTCTTGCTGCCGCGCGAGAAGCAGCTCCGCGAACACTGCCGGTGGCTGGAGTACCTGCTTCTGCGCCAGAGCCGCGAGACACTGGGGGCTCCCAAGAAGATTCAGGCCAACTGAAGCTCCTGGGCTGCACCAGCCAAGCGCCCAGTGCCGGATATTTTAAAATGGAAAGATAAGCCCAGGTCCCCACCTACCTGAGCACTCCCCTTTTCTTATTTCCATTTTGTGCTTCTACACAAATAACACCTGGTTGTGAGGCCAAAAGACCTGTATGCTCTTTCTGTGAAGCTTCTATTCAGAGTCCTCAAGGAAGGAGGCATCCCAATACTAAGTCTACCTGATACTTGAAACTTTCACCTTCTTTTGTTCTCTGTGTAATGACATTGTTTCTCAAACATATAAAATGTTTTCCTGTTTTTGTTTTTTTAATGTTCTTAAATTGATTGTATTGAACAGAACTGACCTTTTCATGACTTGGGGTCTCCTGATGTGTCACTTGTTCATGATCTACTGAGATGGGGTGGCTGGTTGGTCCAGGCGCTGGATGGCCCAGGTTGCTCTACTTTCATAGTTCTTATCCTTGCTTTATTTTGGCTTTCCCTCTGCTGCTAGGTGTAGTACCTCACTTCATGGCTGCCTTTCCTCACCTCCACATCTCCTCCACTTAGTCTGTAGACAGGAAAACAAGGTCGATGGAGCTTATTAAGACTCGGATGAGTGGAGTTAGCTGAGCTTTAGGGCACTGATGATGGCCACTCATAAGGTGGGTCTATAAAGATTTTCCTGTTTGATCCATGAATGGTAATTGTAACCACACTGGCCTTTTACACACATCATCTCATCTACTCTCACAGGTACCTTTGAAGGGAAGATTTTCTCCCTTTTGGACATAGGGAAATTGACCTCAGGAATGATGAGTCCTTTAGTCAAGGTCTCCGTACTAGGAAGTGGTAGGCCCGTGGTTCAAGTACATGTCACTGGCTTCTGACCTCTGCTCACTCGCCCTGCGACGCTGCTGCCCCTCCTGATTTTGGAGCCAGACATGAGCCTGGCCCAGGATGATGGGTCTGTCCTTCTGGAGGGTTGAGATCATCCCATAGGTGACTTTGGGGTTCCTTAGCTGTCACTGTACCTTTTATCTCTGATGAAACTTTCTGTTTCATAGACTCATATATCCTCTCTCTGGCCCCTCAACATGTTGTCATGCAGCAAGAATCCTCCCTAAATAGAGCAGTGAGGGGACTGGAAGCCGGAGTCGGCAGCTGAGCAGTCAGGTCTCTTGTCTTCCCAGCTCAGGATTCACAATGTATCGCACATCCTCTAATCTGCTATTTCAGCTCCATCCTTCTCCCTCCCCATTCACTGAATCTACCCAAACAGGATTTGAACATCTGGAACCCGCAAGCTGAACTTCACAAAAGAACTTTTGATTCATCGTTAAGTGCAATATCCACCCACAAAACTTACCCTGAAGGGCTACATCCCAACTTTAGCTTTAGGCAGTTTATACTTTAAATAAGTGGCAATAATGTTGGCAATAATATTAATATTACTATTACTAATAGTAGTAATATTTATTGAGAACATAATATATGCCACACAACATAGCCCTTTGTATGCACTTAATCCTCACAACAACCTTTTGAAGGTAGGTACTATTATAATTTTCACTGTAAGAGTTCATGGAAACCACTCAGAGGGGGAATCTATATAGGAGATCCTGGATAGAGTGGGAGAATAATATGGAACAAAACTCAAAATCAAAAAAAGAAAAAAAAAAGAGGTGTGCTGGTCTGATAGAGCCTGGTGAAACCCCTGAGATGCGGCCCCTAGCTGCCGTTCAGGTCTGGAATTGAACCCACTCCTGTGGCTTCCAGCCAAACAAAAGACAGGCATATGAGCTGAACATTTACATGAGGTAGATACACTCCTTGGAGAGATCAATCATGGGAGAATAGAAGGTCTGTGTATGCACAGACAGCTCGGAGGGCAGGAGTACATGGGAGGGAAGGACACAGGGAAGAGGTAACTATGGGGAGGAAGTGGGAAGAGAGCTGTGGAAAATTGCAGTCAATGTCATGAGACAAAATGTGTATGAACTGTTGTATGGAAAATGAATGTGGTCTCTAAATGTTCACCCAAATCACACACACACACACACACACACAGAATCTATGGAAACCAAGGCTCAGAAAAGCAAAGTACCTTGTCCACAGTCGCAGAGCTGGTAAATGACAGAGCTGAAGTTTGAACTTAGAAATGGCTGACTTCAGAGTCTATGCTTTTAACCACTGTGTAACCTTATGAATATTTGGAAACCTTATGAATATTTGATAAATACTTCTTGAACAGATAAAATATAAGAGCACTGAAATTGGTGAGGTAAGGTCTTGGAGAGAAGATTGTCTTATAGGGGAGATTCTTGTACCTTTAAACCTTGTGGGTTATGCCTGCCTATATGTGTGTTTAACATGTATCTGAGAAGGGACTTGATTGGCCAACTCTAAGAAGAGGTTAACAAAATCAACTGTCTTATGCAGGGGAAACTGAATGTAACACTAATACTTATGGAAAAGGATTTGAGTCAACTGCAAGTTCAGCATGTAATGCAGCTGCCCAAGAGTGACAGACAGTGATTGTGGGAATTCTGAGGCCGGATTGAGAGATGATGACGCCTGCGATTGGTGCCCATCAGGCCACACCTGGAGTTGTCTGTGTTTAGTTCCAGCCCAACATTTTAAGTGGGTTCTAGACAGCCCAGAGACAAGCCAGGGAACACAAGGAGTGAAGCATGATTGAAGGACTTGGGAATCTTGTCAGGAGGCATTTTGAGGGGAGACTTGAGTTTGGTTTTCCAAACATTGGTGGGCTGATTGTATTTTAAGAGGGGGCTAATAAAAGTCACCCCCTTTTCCTTGTCTGTGTTAGGAACAAGTTGAGAGATGGACACAGGATCCAAGCAGATGGAGAAAATTGTTGTTGTTGCTGTTATGTACCGTCTAATCGGACCGACCCATAGCGACCTCTCCTTGGGTTTCTGAGGCAGTATCACTACGGAAGTAGATTGCCCAACCTTCCTTCTGAGGAGTGGCTGATGGGTACATCATCTGTATTTCTGGTAAATCTGCCTGAGATGATGGTTTAGGATCTGCTGGCCATGCAGTCTTGCTAAGCTCTCATCCCGGAGTCGGATGCAGTCTCCAGGCACATGTGTCAGCAGTGGTGACAGTTGCAGTCCTCGTGAGAGGCTGCTGCTGTGAAACCTCTAGAGTGGAGGGCCAGAGCACAAGGGTTCTCTCTGTAGAGGGGCAGCTCAGGACAGAGGAAGTGGTGAGCAAGAGATGATCTTTCTCCCAAACTCACCAATCAGAAATCATTCCCCTTTCCTGAGGAGAAGTAAGTGAGGGGAGAGAGCCCAGGACTGCTGCTTGAGTGGAAGTCCCTCCACAATGAAACAAGAGAAATGGGAGATACAGCTGCCCACAACAATGAGGAAGAATGCTATATGATGACAAAGGACGGATGCCGGAGGGAGGCAGGTTCAGCCTTGTGGAAGAAACAAAAGTAACATTGGTTGCTGATTATGTGTCTGTGCAATAAAGGGTTGACCGGCAGATCTGAGGTGTGTTGAAACCCTGCACATTCCAAAGAAAAGTCTGCTTCTTGACTGGCTCCTAGGAGATAAACTTTAAGCCCTTGGAATACATTGCCCGATGAGAGTGTCTTTGTTTACCTTGGACCTTGGGCCAGATAGTTTATACTAACAACGTGGGAGTCCTTTGTGGGAGTTTATGCTCACATGTGCATGCACATGGCTGCGAGAAGCAGGGATTTGGGTCTGAGAATTGGAGTGATAATGCTTTAGGGTTCTTTAGAGAAACAAAACCAGTGAAATACACATATGTGTATAGAGAGGGGAAGAAAGAAAGATTGATTTACTTCAAGGAATCGACTCACACAATTGAGGGGACTGGAAAAGCTAAAATCCACAGGTCAGGCAGCAGGCTGGAGACTCCTGTAGGCTTGCATCCCAAGATCCAGAGGTCAAGCCATGGGAAGAGTGCAGAAGAGAGAGAGAAAAAAAGACATCTGCAAAAACATCTATTTATAGTCTGGAAGCAGAATATACCCTAAGGAAACTCCCTGTTCAACTGATTGATTACATTATATTAGATTACAGGTAGTTCTCAATTTATGATGGCGTTCTATTCCAATGACTCCATCGTAAGTTGGCGCTAATGCAAGTCTACTACCTCCTTTTTCATTATTATTGCCTTTTATTTTCAGTATCTTTATAAATCCAGCAGCATTTCCTCCAAGCAGCAGTGTGATTCTGTCTTTAAATGCTGTCTTAGGCTGGATTCTCTACAGAAGCAAAACCAGTGAAGCATGTATATATAGAGAGAGAGAAGGAAGGAGAGAGCGAGAGATTGATTTATCTCAAAGAAATGGCTCACATGGTTCCGAGGCAGGCAAGCCCCAAGTCCATGGGTCAGCTGTCAGGCTGGAGGCTTCTCCTGACTCACCTGCTTCAGGGGCTGAAGAGTCCGCAGCAGATCAAATGGCAGCCTGCTGGTTCACAGGCTGAGGAGGCTGATGAATCCCCAGAGCCAGAGGTCAGATTATGACAAACCAGATGCAGGAGCCAGGAAAAGCAGGTAAGTTTTGCCAGAATGTCCACATGCGTATATTGGATATAGGCCATACCCCTGAAGAAACTCCCCTTACAAATGATTGGGTGATCACAACAGGTCACATCATAGGGGATGATTACTTCATTACATAACTGCCAAATCACAGCATTATGTAACTGACAAAGTACTGAGAATCACAGCCCAGCCAAGTTGATACACAACCTTAACCATCCCAAGTGCCTTGAAACCAGTCATTGATTTTGTCCCTGTGAATTTGGGTCTGTTCTGGCAGCCTTTTCCAAAATAAGCCTGTTTTGTCCACATTGAAAATCTGCTCTGGTAGATATTCTTCCTTTTGTATTATCTTGTCCAGCTCATCCTTGAATTTTTGGCAGCTTCAACATTGATTCTTCCTGTTCCTCCAGTTGTATGCACATTATATAAGCCAAATCTGTGTTTGAAGCGATGAAACCGCTCTTGCTGGCATTAAAGTACTCATGCTAGTCTTCTCACACTGTTCCTTCAAATTTTCAAAAAGCTTTCATTTAAATACTCACTAAATTGATAGGAATCCTCTTCTGGATTTGGCCTCCTATCCAAATCATTAATAATGTCTCCATCTTGGAGATGGGCCCTTGCCTATTTGTTGTTAAAATTCTCACTCTTTTAAACTCTCCAAAATCCTATTCTTATCTTTAATGATTGTCAAAATGGTAGAATGAGACGGTCCTCCATCATGTGGCATTTTGCTGACTCTCTTTCCCTTAGCATAGGGCTTAATGATCTTCTTCTTTATACCTGTCTGGAGACTTCTTCTTATTTTTAATTTATTCTAACTTTTTATTGTGTTTTGGTGAAAGTTTACTGAGCAAATGGATTTTCCACTCAACAATTCATCTACATTTTGTTGTATGATATTGATTGCAATCCCCACAGTGTAACAGCACTCTTTCTACATACTTCTTGTGTTTACCATTTCCATTGGTCCTATCTATCCCTTCCTGCCTTCTGAACTTTATCCTTGGGCAAAATGATGCCCTTTTGGTCTCTTATGGTTGATTTTTTTTTAAGGAATGAGTACCTCCTTAGTGTTATTGCTCACCTTTATAGGCCTATCATTTGGCTGGAAGTTGAGCCACAGGGTAAGAGTTGAGACACAGGGTGTCTAAGGGCCATAGTCTCAGGGGTTCTACCAGTCTCTGTCAGACCAGTAAGTCTGATCTTTTTGGTCATTGTTAGTTTTGCTCCACTGTTTGCTCCCACTCCATCCAGGACCTCCTATTGTGATTTCTTTCAGAGCGGTCAGCAGTGGTAGCCTGGCACCATCTAGTTCTTTGGGTCTCAGGGTCAAGGAGGCTGGGCCAATTGTTTCCAGGCATCTCTGATTTTCTTCACTCTTCTTTGCTCTGGACAGGGAGAGTCCAGTAGCTGCACCATAGACGGCTTCTGACAAGCTTTTAAGACTCCAGTCACTGCTCATTGAAGTAGGATGTAGAACATTGTCTTGGGGGACTGTGTCATGCCAGTTGGCCTTGTGACTTCTCCCCTGCCAGTGACTCAAACTGGAACCTTCTTTATTTTCTTTTTTGGATTAGAACTTTCAGTGACATGACATCTTTTGCTAGACATATCGAGGGTATAAGCACGGTATATGTTACAGTTAGAGAAAACTAGAACAACTCAGCTTCAAATTAACAACCGACGTTTCTTTTTTTATTGTGATTTGGGTGAAAGTTTACAGAGCAAATTCACCTTCCACACAGCAGCTCACATACACGTTGTCTCATGACATTGATTACAATTTACCACAATGTTAACAGGTCCCCTCCCACTTGCTCCCCACTGTGTTCTTCCCTCCATACACTCCTGCCCCCTGAGCTGTCTCCCTGTATATACACAGCCCTTCTATTCTCCCATGATTATTCTCTTCAAGGAGTGTATCTACCTAACGTAAATGCTCAGCTCATATGCCTGCAAATTAACAACTGACGTTTCTTATGGTATGAAATGCTGAATAAGATCATGCTATAGGACTGTTCAGGTAAAGGCCTGAACAGGTGAAAATGTTTACCTGCGTTTTGTTGACTATGCAAAGGCATTTAACTGTGTGGATCATAACAACTTATGGATAACATTTTAAAGAATGGGAATTCTAGAACACTTAATTGTGCTCATGAGGAACCTGTACATAGACCAAGAAGCTGTCATTCGAATAGAACAAGGGGATACTGCATGGTTTAAAATTGAGAAATGTGTGTCTCAAAGTTGTATCCTTTAACCATACTCATTCAATCTGTATGCTGAGCAAATAATCCAAGAAGCTGGACTATATGAAGTAGAACACAGTATCAAGATTGGAGAAAGACTCATCAACAACTTGCAATATGCAGGTGACATAACTTTGCTGGCTGAAAGTAAAGATGACTTGAAGCACTTACTGATGAAGATCAAAGAACAGAGTCTTCAGTATGGATTAAAACAAAAAACCAAACTCACTGTCATTGAGTTGATTCCAACTCATAATGACATTCTTTGGGTTCCCGAGGCAGTAAATCTTGGAAGGAGATTGCCCCATCTTCCTTTCACAGGGCAGCTTCTGGGTTTGAACCACTGACGTTCTGCTTAGTACCCAAATGTCTTATCCATTATGCCACCAGAGCTCCTATGGATTACATGTTAAATAAAGAAAACAAAAATCCTCACAACTGGACCAATAAGCACCATCATGATAAATGGAGAAAAGATTGAAGTTGTCAAAGATTTCCTTTTACTTGGATTCACAATCAACACCCATGGTGGCAGCAGTCAAGAAAAAGACATATTGCACTGGGCAAATCTGCTGCAAGGAACCTCCTTATGAAGTATTAAGAAGTTCTCTTTGTTGTTTGTTTGTGTAGGAGAATCTGACGGATTTATTTATTTTATTGTGATCTGGGTGAAAGTTTACAGAGCAAATTCGTTTTCCATCCAACAGTTCATACACATTT
>NW_006921836.1:470411-481255 GCF_000298275.1 Orycteropus afer afer
GACTTGTTGGCAATGGGTGTGGGAGGCTTTATTATTTTCTTTATTATTTTGGTGAGAAGATTTATTAATTTTCTTTGAGATTACCTTGTATTTAATTATTATCTTCCCTAGTTTAAACCAGTCTGTTCTATTTTGATGTGGTTTTGAAGTCTTCTCCATTTGGAAGTTCTGTGGGTGCGGGAGGCTTTATTATTTTCTTTTTTATTTTGGTGAGAAGATTTATTAATTTTCTTTGAGATTACCTTGTATTTAATTATTACCTTCCCTAGTTTAAACCAGTCTGTTCTATTTTGATGTGGTTTTGAAGTCCTCTCCATTTGGAAGTTCTGGAACTACACCATTTATTCTCTCTTTTTGCTTTGTAGTTGTTATCATTTACATATTGATGCCTCTGGTTCCCTATTTTCAGTCTTGTAGTTTTATTTTATTTTTGATACTTCTATATCTGGGTTAATTTCCACATGAGGCTGTCATGTGTCTTAATCTTAAGTTGTTGTCTGCTGTTATTGGTTCTCTGTCCAAAGGACCCCCTTTAGCATTTCTTATAAGATTGCTCTGGTTTTTACAAATTCCCTTAATTTCTTTTTATCTGAAAATGTCCTAATTTCACTGATGTATTTGTGGTACAATTTTGCTGGGTATATAATCTAGGTTGCAGTATTTTTCTTTCAGGCTTTTATGTATGTCATGTCATTGCCTTCTGCTTGCATGGTTTCTGCTGAGAATCAGAGCTTAGACTTATTAGTTCACCTTTATAGGTGACTTTTTGTTCTTCCTGAGCTGCTTTCAGGATTCTTTGTTTGTCTTTGGATTTGCAGTGTTTGATTGTGATATGTCTTGGTGATCTTTCTTTTGGGACCTGTCCTTTTTGGGGTTCATTGAACTTCTTGAATGCATATCTTCTCATTTTTCATGATATTATTATGTAAGTTTTCTTCCAGCAAATCTTTAACAATTTTCTGTGTGCATTTTTTTCCTGCTGTGGAATTCTAATCATATATATATTATTAACACTCTCCTCTTGATAGTATTCCAAACAATTCTTAGGTTTTCTTCTTCTTCTTTTTTTTTTTCTTCAAATTTTCTCCTGACTGTTCCTCATAATAAATTAGTATTAAGAGATTTTGTCTTCAATTTCATTAATGCTGGTTTCCATTGATTCATTTCTACTTCTTTGCCCTTCCAATGCATTATCTATTTCTGAAAGTTTAGTATGAATCTTTTGGAGTTCTATTTGCTGTTTTTGTATGGTTGCTAATTTTCCATTTTGTTTGTCAATTTGTTCTTATGTTATTTTCCTGAATTATTCTAAAGCATTGGCTGTGTTTTCCTTGATTCTGTCTATGATTTCCTTAGTGTTGTCTTTGTTTTCCTTGATCACTTTCTTAATCCGCCTAAGGGTCCTAAGTATAATTCTTTTGAATTCCTTATCAGGTAGTTCCAAAACCATTTCTTCCTCTGGACTATTTTCTGGTCCTGTTTTGGTCACTTGCTTGAGCCATCTTGCCCTGTTTTTTTTTGTGTGTGTGTGTGTGTGTGTGTGTATAATTTTAAATTGTCTGTTTCTCTGAGATGTTGTGGTGTTATTGTGTTTATTTATTGGAGTTGTTTTAATATATCTGTCTATTGGGTCAGGTGTGCTGCTCTTATTGCTAGTTTGGCAGCACTGAGGCACTCACCACCTATCTGCATGGATTTAGATGCAAATGGGAGTGTGGGCTCAGGTCTCTGATCACTGGTCATGTGGAGCACCCAAGGCCTGCCTAGTTGGGTGTTGACTGCTCTCTGTTGTTGATCTAATAGTGCTGGAGTGGGTGGTGGCACTTGCCCAATGGGTAGGGTGGCAGATGTGGTAGAAATGGCTGGATAGAGTTGCTGGTTACTGACTAATGGTGAAAAAAGGAAAGAGAAGTGGAGAAGAGAAGAAGAAAAGAAAAAATTTTAAAAAGGGGAGAAGAGAGAAGAAAGAAAAAATGAAAAGCAAACAAATAAAAACTGCACAGCACCAGCACAAGCTCCAGCCATCAAACACACAGGTGTGCTGATGTGGCTGGGTAGAGTCATTGGCTCCTATCTGATGGGGAAAAAGAAAAGAAAAAAAGGGAGGGGGAAGAGGAAGACAAAAAAGAAAAGAAAAAAAGTGGGGAGAGAGAAGAGAGAAAAAGGGGCACAGCATCATTACAAGCTTCGGCCACAGATGTCTGAGGAGGTGGGCTCATGGTGGTCGATCCACCAGAGCATGCCTCAGGTGGCTGGGGGAACGGAGAAACAGGTGGAGAGCCGTCACAAGGAAGCAGAGGTGGGCTGGGTAGAACACCAGGTCAGGGAGGGGCAGTGAGTGGGCTTGACCAGCCACTGAGTGGTGGGCGAGGTGTGGATGCTGGGGCAACTCTGGGTGAGCAGAGCTGTCTCTCTGTTTCCTGCCCCCATCAGAACACTGCTTACAATAATTCAGAATGGCCATGCTATGCCAAACCAATTTGCTGTTCACCACTCTGTATGTCTCCTTGTTTGCTGTTTTCATTCAATTTCTTCTTCTAACCAATATTTGATCTACTTCTTTATCCTTTCCCCTGAAGCTCAGGGTTCCAGGATTGTAATCCATATCTGTTTCACTTGGTTTCTGAGGTCTTTGTTATAGAGGGTCTGCGGAGTATATCTGCCTAGTTCACTATCTTGGATCCTTACTCCCAGGCTGGTGCATCTTTGCTTTCATTTTCAAAAAGAAGGCACTTGTCTTTGAGTTCATTTCTCCTCCCTACTCTCATGCACTTGCCTGCCATCTTTCATTGGCAAGGAAGTTTGAGAGCTGAGTCTTTTCTAAGCAACTTGTGAGATCCTTCTGTAGACAGTTGGGATTCCTGATTAGGCCACAGCCTCATAGCCGAAATCCTAGTCAAATGGAGTATTTCCTGGAGGACTGAGGAAGCCCACGGTAGATTAAAGGGCTCTCACTTGGGGTCTGTGAGTAGTGCCAAGAAGACAGCTTTCTGCAGCTTTGGAAGATGGAGTTTCTCAACCCAGAACAGTTGTTCTCCTTGCTACAGTAAACAAAGTTGAGCAGCTCAATTGCTCACATTCTTTGAAATTCTAAGACAAATAGAAAACAAGATAACAGATGGGTTTCTCCCTGCCGATAGCTATAGATCTCAAAGGTTCTCCACAAACTGCAATGCTCTGTTTGCTCCTCCTGAGCATTCAGTCATTGAAGCAGTGCTGAGATCTTAGAGACATTACTCTATCTCACAGAAAGCCAAGCAAGGATGCCTTCCTTGGGACCCCAAACTCTTCGTCTGCTGCAAGCTAGATGCTTGGATGAGCATAAAGAAGGCTGAGATGCAGAGGAGCCAAACACATAGTACTCAGCTCAGGGGCTAACCAACTTCAGCTCCAGTCTTTCTGTCCACTTGGGATGAGCAAGAGGTCAACAAAGAGATGCCACCAAAGTGAAGCCAGAGATAACACCCAGTGCCAGGAAGAAGGAAAGTGGCATGGATGGGCAGAGTTGAGCTGTATGGGTGAGCTGTCCCCTTGTTGCTGGAAACAATGATTTGAGTTTGCTTCAACGCACTGAACTTTGCTGAACTTTGCTTCCTGATCTGTCCAATCCATTTATTAATCTCTGCAATGCTAAAAGAAACAAGCCTCGGGCATTTTTCCCAACAATCACCAGGTGTCAATCTGACAAATCCTCTAGTCTGAGGTGAGAAGAGGAAAGAGGCTCATGTGGGTTTGACCATCCTCTCATACCCTCATTCTCCACTTGGCTGCTTTGAATGTGAGTGAGTTCATATTCAGATGTGTCATATGTGGCTTCACACTGGTAGGATCTCTTTGTTGACCTCTTGCTTACGTCAACCTCTTACTTTTTAATTCCTTTCAGACATTCAAGCTCTGCAGAAAAACTGGCCTGTTTTAAATACCAATTCTGCTTCTACTACTCAGTTCCTGTATGATGTACTGGATAGTGGTGTCCAATGGAACTTTCTCTAATAATGGAAATGTTCTATAATTCTGCACTGTAAATATGGTCACCACTAGCCATCCTATTGTGGCTATTGAGCACTTGAAATGTGGCTAGTAGTATTTAGGAACTGAGTTTCAAATATTTTTTAAAAAATTTAATTGGCCATGAACAGCTCGTGGGTACAGCCTCAGAGCATCAGCTTCCCCACATCCCCTATGGGGTAATGGACACTACATACCTCATAGGATCGTTCGGAGGGGCTATACCTATGGCAGGATAATTGACTGAGATTTTAATTAAAACTTGGTTCTTTTTTTTTATTTATTGTGATTTGGGTGAAGATTTACAGAGCAAATTCACTTTCCATACAGCAGTTCACATATACTTTGTCTCCTGTCATTGACCACAGTTTACCACAATGCAACAGCTCCCCTCCCACTTCCTCCCCATAGTTACCTCTTCCCAATGTCCATCCCTCCATACACTCCTGCCCCCTGAGCTGTCTCCCTGTGCATAAGCAGCCCTTCGTTCTCCCATGATTGTTCTCTCTAAGGAGTGTATCTACTTGAGGTAAATGTAAAACTTGGTTCTTGAAGCTATCGTTACTTTACTCTTCCCTAACCTGGGAAGATAGGCTGTGTTCTCTGCCTCTGGGACTCTTGTTTGTAGGGTCTCAGAAACTCAGAAGGGATGCTTGGCATTTGTGCTTAGAAGCTAGGACCACTGAAAGATGTTATGCTGGATCAACCCAGAAAGGATGGTGACGGGAGAAAGTGCTTCTGATTGCGGGAGGTGGAGAGAGTCAGCTCTCAGGGCGAGGTTGAACTTCCACCAAGAAGGGAAGGAGGATCAGGACTTGAATCTTCCAGTGCACCTTTATGTGCTGGAGTCACATTAATAAGCACAAACAAGGATTTCTTTAGGAGACAGCCTCATGATGACAATAAGAGAGGCAGTCAAGTCCGAGCTCACTGGGTTGGACTGAGGGTTAAAACCAGAGTGCAATGAAAATGCCATATCCCTGGGCCAGAAGCAGGACTGGAGGGAGGTGCTGGTTGCAGAGTCTGAAAGTCAGACTTGGTAGTGATAGTCCCAGCACATTGGGAGCAAGCAGGAGAGGTTTCTGTGGTTCCCCTGTGGGCCAGCAGGGCTTGGGGCAATGGAGGGGTGTGTGTGTGTGTGTGTGTGTGTGGCGGGGAGTCTTATCAGCACAGAGTGGACACCTTGAGTTTCTAACACTCATCCTGGTAGGAAAGGTTATCAAAGAAGCTTTGATAGTCAGGGGTGAGGGCTATCTGCATAAGATTGGGAAGGCAAGCCCCATTCCTGACACTCAGAAAGAAGAAAGAAGCTGGTTCTAGTGTCCTTGGTTTGTCTGTCACCACCCTAGATGGTTATTGCTTTAGGAGGGGCATGGCCCCATATCTGGGTTTGACAGTTCCAGTGGAGTCAAACATGTCTCTACTAAATAAATTAGATCTCTCCAGGGCAGATCAATATTTAATGTGGGGTTTAAAAAGACCAACTCAGGAAATGAGTTTAAAAGTGGAAAATTTGCCTTAGGTAGCAATTTCTGAAATACAGTGGTATCAGGGGACAGATTATTCAAACCCCAGCTATGGATAATACAAAAACAGTTAAACAAGCCGAGTTCTCTTTCCTGCGCATCAGTGACTCTGAGTCTCCAGTTTTCAGTGTGCTACTCACACAGGATTAATGTCAAGTTCAAAGAGACCTTAGAGAGCATCTACTCCAGGGTGCAAATTCCCTGCCTCCTGACCACTGCTTCCTAACCACTGTACTGCTTCCTGACTGCACCTGTGGCAGACATCACTAATCAATCAGTGCTCTTTCCTCTTGAGTTGGATGCAGACTTGTATTTTTTCTTCAACATTGCACTCTAAGCAGCTACCATCTATCGATCAGAGTGGTACTTGGTATGGAATTTGTTTCCCATCCTTATCTAGTTCAATCTCTTCATTTAAGAGAGGAGAGAGCTCAATTTACACAGTGATTTAACTTCTGATCTGGGACCAGAACTCAGATCTTTTGCTGCTAAGACAGGCTTTTCCCACAGAAATGCATTAGAAGTTGAGGTTCCACCAGGGATCACTTTACTGATCCCTATGCAAACAACAGGGAGCTCTGGTGGTGTAATGTCTAAAGCATTTGACTGCTAACCAGAAGGCTGATGGTTCAAACCCACCAACCACTCCTGGGAAGGAAGGTTGGGCAATCTACTTCTTTAGTGATAATGCCTCGGAAACCCAAGGAGGGGTCAGATCTGATTAGACGGCAGTGAGTTTGGTTTCTTTTTTGGTGTGAACAACACAAAGTTTTTGTCCATTATCGTTGACTATCCTGTTCCAGAGATAAAATTATAAAATTTCAGAGCTTGAAAGCAGCTTACAGATAATCTAGTTCTTCTCCCTCCAGCATGAGAAAGCGGAAACTCACTGAGAGGTCAAGTGACTTGCCTAAAGACACACAGCTGGTTGCTCTTTTCTCCACGACAACAAAATGCATTCAAGTCCTAGAGCTCTCATTGAGGCCTTAGACAAATGACTCAAAATTTTAGACCTCCATTTTCTGGGTAGGACAAGAGTACTTAAGAGTTGCGAAAGGTGAGTGTTTTAATAAATGTATAGCAGCCATTTTTGGTAACACACACCCCAGATTTACCTTTTCTGATGTTATTTGTTTGGGTGATGCAAGAATTGGTTTGTATTCCCTAAAAATATAGTAACTGGGCTTGTGTTGGGTGACTGAGAGGTGCTAGTTTTGGGTTAAAATCTTTCTAATGATTGTTTTCGTGAGCACGTGTGAGCAGAAAAGGATGGTTTCTAAAACAGAAAAGACATTTTCTTTCCCCAGAGTAAAGGGGGAGGCAGGTAGGTTTTCAGTCCTAGATTTGACACCAGTTTTGTGGCCTTAATTCGCTCATCTGTAAGATGGCAATAACTTCAGAGTCAGGTCAGAAAGGTCCAATGGAGAAATGTCTGTGAAGGAGTTGTGAAAATAGGAAAGTATTGTGATGGTCAGAGAGGGTGGTGCTGCTAGATTAGGGTGAGCACTCTCAAGAATAGGGAGGTGGGAGGCTAGAGGGAAAAGGAGCTGCTTAGGCCTTGGAATGCTGTTGGGAGTTTCCGTGTCCTCATTACACTGGGTGCTCCTGTCAGGTTTAAACCAGCCTCTGCTTTACTGCTCTAGACACTGTGATATTTTAGGAATGGCAGCCCAAAGGAATGCCACGTTTTTAAAAGGTTTCCTTTCCTGAATTTGCCAGTGGGTATTATTTTTATGCCACTGTTCTGTTACCCGACTTCAAAATATACATCATATTTATATTGCCTCAGCTAAGCATATATTTTTATTTTATTGCTTACCATGTAGGTGACATTTGGTTATTGAATGTCTGGAGAATTGGACCCGTTTTTTTTTTCCCTTCCTTTCTTAAGTGCTTGCTCTGATGTATTAATCTTTACAAAAGGAATGAGACAGGGACACATACGCATTCGCACTCACACACACTCACTAATCACATTGCCATTTTATCTCACTTTGCGAGTGTGTGGCTACATTTATAAGAGCCGACAGATCTGAAATAGGTGGTCTGAACTGATTCAGGTGGGGGGCAATGAAGCCAGCAGCCTCCTGGGGAATTGGTTGAGGGAGGGAGAAAGTGAGCCTTTTGTCTTCTGTTTGTGAAGGACACATCAGGCAAGAAGGGAGGATGGAATCATTGTAAGTCTGAGGTGGAAGGGACCCTAGGGATATGTTTATACGACTATATAAAATATAGACATGTGTTTTATAGGTATTTTATATCTTATGTATTCATATATCTATCTAGTACCTCACATAATTCCTGGTCCTGGGCTCAATAAATGTTTATTGAATTAAGGAACAAAAGAATAGTTATATAAACCATTTACTGAGATTGTATCATGAGACACTTTGCATGCATGCTCTCTCAGCTTCCCAGTATTCCTGCAAAGTAATCTCATTATCTCCATTGTAAAAATAGGAAAACTGAGCTTAGAGGGTGTGGTAGGTTGATTGCATTGACAGCCCTAATTATTTCTTCCTTGTGTCCTTGTCACTTGCCCTATAACTTTGCCCTGTTTTGGGGCAACTCTTTAGAAGAGAAGAATACTTTATAGACTCCTTTCATGCTGACTCTGGCTTGCCTAAGTGACTCACCAATGGGACAGCAGCAAACTCAATACAAGCAGAGTTTTGAAAATGCACATGTGTGATTCTACTCACTCTTAACCACTATGAGAACTAGCCTGGGCTAGCCTTCTGGAGGATGAGAGATCACGTGGAGCATAGCACATTAGCCTAGCCAAGGCCATCCTAGATCAGCCAGCCCTCAGCCAACCTGCCAACCGACTATAGATGCATGAGCAGGCTCAGCCAAGATCAGCTAAGCCCGACTCACATCAGCAGAGCTGCCCAGCATACTTGTAGGCTCATGAGACATAATAACTAATTGCTTGTTTTAAGCTGTTAAGGTGTTTTCTTTTTTTTTTTTAATTGTGCTTTGGGTGCAAATATACAGAGCAGAAGTTTACATTCAACAGTTCGTGTACATTTGATTTTACACCCCAATTACCATTCCCCACCCTAGCCCACTCTCCTCCCCCCCTTCCTTTTGATCCCCACCCCCCACCTTTCTTAACTGTGCACTCCTGTCTGTCTAGCTTTCCCTTCCTGTGAAGGATGCCCCTCTGGTGCCCCATGACCAATTGCTCCAAGGGGTGTATCTCCATAAAGTAAATGGGAGCATTGCCATGAGTTGGGTGTTCTGCATGTACGTCTTTCTACTGTTGGGGTGAGAGCCAATCCATGGGAGTGAGTTCTATCCCAGGCCCAAAGAGTATCCCAGGCCATAGTCTTGGGGGTTCCACCAGACTCCATTTGACCAGTAATTCTGGTCATTACTGTGTTTTTTACTTTTGTTCCACATTTTTCCTTCCACTCTATCCAGGATCTCCCATTTTGATCCCTTCCTGAGTGGTTGGATTGGTAGCTGGTCACCATCTAGTTCTTCTGGTCTTGAGATCCATCATATTCTTGGACTAATTGTTTCCAAATGCCCTTGATTTTCTTCATTCTTCTTCACTTCAGACAAGAGGAAACCATTAGTTGTGTCTTAGAGGCCATTAAGTTTTGAAGTGGCTTGCTCTGCAGTAATAGCTAACTGATACAGAGAGGTTGAATAACTTGCTTGAGGTCTCACATCTAGTAAGAAAAAGCAGAATTGCAATTTGAGCCTACCTTTTCTGTTTCCAAAGACACCATTCTACTCAACTGCCACTTTCATTTTACAAGTGAGGAAAATGAGACTCAGAGAGGTTGAAGGTGGTTCTAGAAAGAGTGGGAACAAGAACACGTGTAGGCAAAACATTGTTCCACCTCCTACTTTGGTGAATAATGACTGGGAACTTAAAAGCTTGCAAGCAGCCATCTAGATGCAACAATGGGTTTCTCCTCGTCCAAAGCAAAGAAGAATGAGGAAAACCAAAAATTCATGGAAAGAATTAGTCCTAGAGATGGTACACCATGTGATCCACAGCCTACATGACTATGAGACCAGAAGAACTAGATGGTGCCCAGCTACCGCTGTCAACCACTTGGAGGTGGATCTATGTAGGAGATCCTAGATAAAGAGGAGAACAACGTGGAACAAAACTCAAAATCATTTGGAAAAAAAAAAAAGAGGACCAGGTTTGCTGTTCTGATAGAGCCTGGTGGAACCACTGAGACTATGGCCCCTAGCTGCCCTTCAGGTCTAGAATTGAACCCACACCTGTGGCTTCCAGCCAAGCAAAAGATAGGCATAGGAGTTGAACATGTACCTGAGGTAAATACACTCCTTGGAGAGAACAATTATGGGAGAAAGAAGGGCTATTTATGCACAGGGAGACAGCTCAGGGGACAGGGGTGCATGGAGGGATGGATACAGAGAAGAGGTGACTGTTGGGAGGAAGTGGGAGGGGAGCTGTTGCATTGTGGTAAATTGTGGTCAATGTCATGAGACAAAGTGTATGTGAACTGATGTATGGAAAGTGAATTTGCTCTGTAAATTTTCACACAAATCACAATTAAAAAAAAAAAAAAAGCACGTGTAGGATTGTCACATGCAAACTCTCTGGCCTTCCCCAACACCCAATATCACAGGAAGGTATTGAAATGCTGGCATTAGTTTCCAATTTGTGTTTCAAGTGGTATCTTTGTAGTTTTTCATTGGTGTTTGGCTAGGCCATTTTACCAGCCAGCATGGGGCAACCCATTTTGCTGGACTGAAAAGAAAAAAAACAGTTTGTCTATATATTCTTCTTTTCTTCTAAAGAGTGGCCCAGGGCTTCTCATGGCTCTTCGTTGTTGTTGGTAGGTGCCATTGAGTTGGATCTGACCACAACGACCTAAGTACAGCAGAATGAAGCACCGCCTGGTCCTGCACCATCTTCATAATTGCTGCTGTGCTTGGCCCACTGTTGCTACGGAGCCCATTGTGCCTATTCTTTCTCTCCTTTTTTAATCCTCTTTGTCAAGGGTCTTCCTCTTTTTTGCTGACCCTCTACTTTACCAAACATAACATCTTTCTCTAGGGACTGGTCCCTTAATATAGTGAAGCAGTGAGTTGCTAGGATGATGATTGCCTTAGCAGGTACAGAAACAGAGTCCCAGGAGAACATGTGACTCATATGGTCCACACAGTTTGGTGCAGCAGGATCAAGATTATTAATGTAAGATTGTTTTCTTACATACAAGCAGTATGGCGATTCCTTCAAAAGTTGGAATTAGAAATACCATTTGACCCAGCCATCCCATTACTAGGTATATACCCTAAAGAAGTGAGAGCCATAAC
>NW_006921836.1:488585-497402 GCF_000298275.1 Orycteropus afer afer
AAAAAAAAAAAAGAAAAAATTCAGTCAAATCAGTTACAAAATCAAGAGAAAGTAGTATCAATAAAAGCAAAGCTATTTATTTGTTAATTGTTAATAAAATTTTACCTTACCATGGTTTCCTTAAAAAAAGAAAAAGAAATATTTCTTTTAAACTACTTTTGCAGGAGGATTGTGCTTCTTGGTCTTCAAAGTGTTCTGAGATTGAACCATGTTGTTGTTGTTATGTGCCGTCAAGTCGGACCCGACTCATAGTGACCCCTCCTTGGGTTTCTGAGGCAGTATAACTAGGGAAGAAGATTGCTCAACTTTCCTTCTGAGGAGTGGCTGGTGGGTTTGAACCACCAACCTTCTGGTTAGCAGTCAAATGCCTTAGGCACTATGCTTCCAGAGCTCCTAGACTGAGCCATAGAGGTCCAAATTTGATAAGCATTATATCAGGCATGGAGTTGAGCGTGTTGTGAGCTGGAGATGATACTTGAGATTTCTATCTCCAACTCATGCTCTGGCCATCATCCTAACCCTTTGAGAATGTGAAAATTGTCCATGTCCTGTGCTGGCTGGTACGGAATTTGAATTAACTCACATAGACTGGTGGTTCTCAACCCAGGTGCTCCTTAGACTCACCCAGGGAACTCTTAAACATTTCCATGCCTGGACCCACTGTGAGAACCTATTTAATTGGTCTGGGGAGGGTCTAGTCATTGGTATTGGGGGAGAGCAACCTTGATGATTCTAATACACAGCCAGGGCGATGAGCCCCTAGTGTAGACATATGTTGGCTGTTCTGAAGATGGAGCCTCATGAAACCCCATGCAGACACTTTTCATGCTCTATTTGGTCTAACTGTTGATAATGCTTTGCTCACCTACCCCTCCTATATACTAAAGGAATCCATGGAGCAGGCACTGGCTACAGAGTCAGCCATTCCCTGGGGGAATTGCAGTTTGGAATCCCTGGAAGCCCACAGACCCAAATGAGAGGGAGGTTTGCAGCTGGATTGGCTGAAGGGCAATGAATGGGAGACAGATCAGTGGAATGAACTCAGCCTCCTGGGCCTGAGAGTGACCTTGAGTGGAGCCTCATGACTACCCTGGGCCTTGGGTCCTGTACTAATTTTCTTGTGGCTGCTGTAACAAATTACCACAACTTGATTGACATAGTTCTGGAGGCCAGAAGTCCAAAATCAAGGTGTTAGTAGGGCTGTGCTCCCTCCAAAGGCTCTAGAGGAGAATGTTTCCTTACTTTGTTCAGCTTTTGGTGGCTCTTGGGGTTCCATTGCTTGTGGCAGCATCATTCCAATCTTTGTCACTGTCTTCACTTAGCCGCCTTCTTTGTGTCTTTTCCTCTTCTGAAATCTCCTTCTGCCTTTCTCATATAAGGACACGTTTTTCCATTGGATTTAAGGCTCACCAGATAATCCAGGATCACCTCCTCATTACAAAATCTTTAACTTAATTACATCTGCAAAGACATCCAATCTTTAACCTTTTACCTTATAAGTTAACATTTACAGGTTCTAAGAGTTAGGATGTGGACATATATTTCAGGGGCCACCATTCAACCCACTTTTTTTTTTTTTTTTTATTCAACCCACTACAGGCCCTTTGGTAGCACATGCCCCAGAAGGGAGCAGTGGTCATCCAAAGGACAGGTCTCTGCAAAGACCACACAGGGTGGACCCAGCAGACACCATGGGGCCTGCACCCATGTGTCTCACTGTCCAGGAACCTCTTCCAGCTCTTTGGTCTTAGCACTGCCTGCTTTCACAGCCTCATTTTCTGCCATTCCTCATCCCACCTTCTAAGTTTACACCAACTCCTCCAGTCCTCCAAGCATACCCTGCTATTTCCTCCCTCTAAGCCTTTGTCCATGCTGTTGTCCACTGTTGCTTTCCTGCTAGATTCACCTCCTTCCTCCCTCCCTCAGTCCATGCCGCTTCAGAGCAAGTAACTCCTCCCATCCTCTCATACTCACTCATGCAGGAAGCCTTACTGGACCACCTACACCCCACCTACTTAAGAACTCCTGTTCTCCCTTACCACCTTTGCTCACCTGCATCTTGGCCTTTTAAACACTACATTGGCAACCACCTGTTTGTGAGTCTACTTTCCCTGCCAGACTGTAAGGCCCTTGAGGAAGTTTCTAGGTTCTATTTATTCTCCCATTCCCTGGACCAGATGCACTGTAGGTGTGCAGTTGAATTTGTGAAGAGACATGTAAGCTGTACACCTTGTGTGGTGCAATGAGTTACTTAATATGGCCCTTCTAGCCATAATCTTTGTAACTCCCACCAAATCGCTGGGTGAGACTATGTAAATTAGGTCTTGTGGCTCACCAACGGGATTGGATAGCTCACTAATAATGTAAATAGTGGCATGGTACCATTGTGGGGGTGGGGCCATGCAAATAAGGTATATGGAACCCTAACAAGGAGATTGGTCAGTTTTGTCATCCTGCTAGTTTTGAAATGAGCCGTTCCAGAGGTGGAAAAGGGGGACCTCATGACCACTGTGGTAGTTAAAGTTGTATGTCAACTTGGCTGGGCCTGGTTGAGTGGCTTGGCAGCTGGATATAGTTATTCCCCATGGTGAGACTGGTAATTAACTCCACGGTGGAATCTATTGGAGCAGCTGCTTTAGGGACATGGGCTGATTCCAGTGTATAAAAAGCAGCTTTGATACCACTGTCATCCACTTGGAAGGGATGTACGAGATCCTGCACAGAGAGGGAGAACAATGTGGAACAAAACTCAAAATCATTTGGAGGGGAAAAAAAAAAAAAAAAAAAAAGAAGGTGGGGACCAGGTTTGCTGGTTCAATAGAGCCTGGTGGAACCACTGAGACTATGGCCCCTAGCTGCCCTTCAGCTCTGGAATTGAATCCACACCTGTGGTTTCCAGCCAAACAAAGTACAGGCAAGTGAGTTAAACATTTACCTCAAGTACACACACGCCCTGGAGAGAACAATCATGGGAGAAGGAAGGGCTGCTTATGCACAGGGAGACAGCTCAGGGCGCAGAAGAGTATGAAGGGATGGACACTGGGAAGAGGTAACTATGGGGAGGAAGTGGGAGGGGAGCTGCTGCATTGTAAATTTTGGTCAATGGCATGAGACAAAGTATATGTGAACTGCTGTATGAAAAATGAATTTACTCTGTAAATCTTCACCCAAATCAAAATAAAATTTAAAATAATAATAAAAAAAAGCAGCTTTGAGGAAGGTCTCTAGCTTGTGGCACACTTGAACCCTGAATGTAGCTGAGTCATTGTTTAGCAGCCTGCCATGTTGTCCTGTTGATCTTGGGACTTTATCAGGACTTGAATCAATGGCCTGACGTGTGGTTTGGTACTGTTGGAACTGTGCCATTTTATTTGTTGATCTTGGGTTTGTCAGCCTCAGCAGCCAGCAGCTGCCTGAGTGAAGAAAAGTCTCCAGCTTCAGTGGGCTGGGAACAAGAGACAGAGCTAAAGCCTAAGGTCGAGAGGCTTTCACCCAGCCCCTAGGGCCTGACACTTGGAACTTGGACTTCTAGCCTTCAAAACTGTAAGAGAATAAACTCCTGCTTGTTAAGCCATCCCATTTGTGGTATTTTCCTGTCAGAGTGGCACTAGGTAACCAAAGCAACCACCAAGAAAGAAGAACCTGGAGTGGAGTGCATCCTTTGGACCTGGGATCCTTGTGCTGAGAACCTCCTAGATCTAAGATACAGAGAACTGTAGCACGAGAGATGAGAGACAGTGAGAAGCAGCACCTGGGAAATGGTGGCGGTAGAGGCAGCGGAATCAGGAGACTGGCAGGAAATGGCATAGTGAGTTTTCTGGCCTATGGCAGCAAGAGAGCTGAGTGTCTTTGGGTGAGGCTTATTGGTGGAATTGGTGGAGTGGGGTGCCTCTGCACACTTACTGGCAGAGCTAAAAGAGTTTTGTAACACTTGCCTGAGCAGGGCAGAGGTCAAGCCTGGGGGCCAAGACTATGAGGGCCAGAGAGAAGCCTGTCTGTGGGGACAGCTGAGAAGAGGTTGTCCTTTTCAAAGACCTGTATCCTGAGTCATTTCTGATCCTGAATTGACTCCTTGGAAGGTAGGTTGGGCAAGCTACTTCTGTAGTGATACTGCCTCAGCAACCCAAGGAGGGGTCGCTATGAGTCAGGTCCGACTCGACGGTACATAACAACAACAACAACAACAACTTCCATAATAAACCCCATAATCATGAGTATTGTCTGTGTATTCTCTGTGTCCATTGTCACAAATAATCAAACCCAGCAGAGAAGTAAAGAGTGCCTTGGGAGGGACAGCTGGTGTCAGAATTTATAGAAAGATTGGTGAGAGGAGGTATGTGAGACCTCTGACTCATAGGAATCAGCCTTGGATGGTTGATGCTGATAATGATTCTCCTTCCTTCTTGTGAAGCAAGAGGAGATCAGACACCCCTGCCAAGTCCTTTTTATACTTTGGAACTGTAAGTTGGTGTTCATGTTTCTTCCAAAGTGCCTTTTTCCTGTCTGCCTGGGTGTATACTTCTCCCAGCTGGTGAGAGACAGGACCTCAGTTCCAGGGTGTCTGCCAGGCCTTGGGAACAGCTGTGGGAACAGTCTATGTCAGGGCCATTGGGGGCTGTGGGACCTCTGCTGGCAAGTCCCAGAGGACATGCCTTCCTGCCTCTGCCCAAGATAGAAAAATACTCGGAGCTCTGCTCAGGCCTTCCAGCCCTGTGCCCTTTGGGAAACAATGTGACACCTCAATGAGTCCATTCTTCCAGCCTATACACTGAATACAGAAATCTATTCTTGGTGCACTGTGTGTGAACAAGCCTGCTCCTGCACCCTATGTGCCCCATGAGTCTCTGGACATGGTTGCCCTCCCCATGCCCTGGTGCCTCCATTCTTCCCTGTTTTGGGCCTCACCCCAAGTAGCAATGACAGGAGTGTGGGCATATAAGAACTGGAAAATGGGCAAGCTGAGAAGTGGCTGGGAGGATGGTCTATTAGAGGCCTCAGACTCCCCACCAAAGGCTCAGGCTGATTGAGCCACTCACCCTGGCACAGGGATGGTACCCTTGTCCTCACTGTTCTGGCTGATACTTGCCACTCCCTCTTGCTACCTCTCTTCCAACCTCTCTTGTGAGTCAGGAAAAGGGCTTGATCTTGGCTCTGCCACTGCTGTTGTGCGCCCCTGGACAAGTCCCTGCATCTGTCATACAAAGGAGGTGAGATGCAAACGTCTGAGATGCTATGACTCTCTCAGGAATTGGGGGTCAGTATAACTCTCTGCCCTGTAGGAGATGAGGAGCACAAGGCTGCCTTGCTTGCTGTGAGTCTGCTGTCCTCCAGAGTGAGATACGTGGGGACAGGGGAGGAGTGTCCACACTGACTTCCACAGTGGGATAGTCTTGCTAGGGCAGGTTGGGTGAATCTCTCAGGCTACCCCTCTCCTAGCGTACCCTCAGTTTCCTACAGTTTGCTCCATTGCCACTTGAGGTGGGGGGTTCTTCTCAGAGCAGACTGAGCTACCCCCTTTCTTTTCATTTGGCCTTGGAAGCAGAGCAGCTGGGACCTGCAGTCCCTGGTGAGTCAGATAAACTGTGGTCTGCTCCATGGTGTCCCTTGCCTCCATTGCCAAGGCTGACAGTTGCACATAACTGGTCCCATTCCTGCTCCATGATTCCCAGGCTTGGAACACCCTGCTTTCCCACCATTGTCACCCCTGCCCAGATCTTCCCAGCAGCCCCTCACTTTCCTGGGACTGCTCCTGCTTTTGGGACAAAGAGCCAACAGTTCCTTGGGGCCAGCCAAGCTGAGGATGGCAGAGACAGGTGGCAGCCCCCCATCTGCCTCAAACAAACACGATCAAGCTATCATGCAGTCTTAAAAAAAAAAAAAAAGAAGAAGAAGAAGAAAGAAAGAAAAATCAATTCCCATGACAAATGGGTCTGTGAAAGAGGGCAGCCTGCCCCAAGCATTCCACACTTCAATCAGGACAACAGACGGAGCTGGATTCATGAGATGATAATGCACATTCGAGCATATTTCCTAGTAACTGGACCCTGAAGAAAGGGCTGCCAGCACCTTCCCTCCCGTTAAGGGCAGAGGCCTAACCCTTCAACCCAAGAGCAGACGGAGTTGCTCTGCAGCCTCCTCATGGGACCAGGAGTGGCTCTGTACACCGGGCTTCCCAGAAGGGAAGGGCTGGGGCAGTAAGAAGGAGTTGTGGAATATGTGGGCTGGGGACCCAGGCCAACATGCTAGTCCTCACTTCCCCCTCAGCAGCTGGGGACCTGACTTCTCTGATCCTCAGTTTCCTTTTCTTCATCACACCTTCCCTTCTGAGTGGTGACGAAGGACAAACAAGACGAAGAACATAAAACCTCAGCGCTGGGCTCGAAGGGGCCTTTCAAGAGACAAGGAGCTGGGGAGCAGAGTCAGGGATAATGTGTAACTCTGTACAAGAAGGGTGTTGGTGGTTCAGAGGCAGAATTCTTACCTTCCATACGGGAGACCTGGGTTTGATTCCCAGCCAGCACCCCTCATGTGCAGCCAGCACCCGTCGGTTAGTGGAGGTGTGCATGTTGCTCTGATGCTGTACAGGTTCCCGTGGAGCTCCCAGCCTAAGACAGACCAGGAAAGGCCTGGCGATCTACTTCCAAAATCAGCCAGTGAAAACCTGATGCATCACAATGGTTCAGTCTACAACCAGTCATGGGGCTGGCACAGGACTGGGCAGTGTTTCATTCTGTTGTGCATGGAGTCTCTGTGCGCTAGGGGCCAACTCGATGGCAGTTAACAATGACTACATTTGTATAGTCCTCTATTATTTCCATGCCCTGTAGACTACAGATAACGTTTTTCTCTGCTGAGGACTTGCTCTGTACCTTGTGGATTGCTGTTTTTGTCACCCTCTTGGGTAGAGATGGAGATAACTTCCCCCAAGGAAAGAAAGTCAACACATTATACAAAAAAATATTGCTTTTTTTCCCCCTTCATTGCATAGATGAGGAAACTGAGGTTCACAGGGGTTAAAAGACAGGCCAAAGGCCCCATAATTAGCAGAATGGAAGGCAGGAGCTGGACAGGCCCAGTGAGGATGCCCTGCCCTCCCTGTCAGCCTCATGTTTCATTTTTCTCGTCTGGAAACATCCAAAGGAAGTAGAGTCCTGACTCCTTCCTGTGTGGCTCTGGGGAGCCACCAACAGAGTCCTGGTAGGTACTGGGCACTGCTTGGGAAGTCACACCCACTCTGCTTGAATCACCTCTCTCTCAGGGGGCTGATGTCCTGTTCCAAGCCCTAATCCTACTCCATTCTGGATAGCCAACCTGAACTAAGGGCTGAGGGCATGAAGATACCCAATGAGAACACCAGGTTCATGGCCATGCTGCCTGGAGCCAGGCCTGAGCCCAGCTCCTCCCTGATGTCTGCACTGGGGCAGGTCTCCCTGGTAAGGCAGAGACAAAGACACCTGCCTACGTCGACCCTGCCAGAGCACCAGGACAGCCTGTCTGTGCGATGTCCTTTGTTGCATGACTTCTAGAAATGATTTGTGCTTCCTGCCAGAGGCAAGCTTAAAGAATTTCAAGTCTTGCCGATACGTGTCCTGGGACAAGCATAAGGGGAGAGTAGGGATCAAGAGCACAGGGTCTGCTGTTCGATGATCTGGGTTCAAGGCTGGTTCTAGCTTTGTGATCTTAAACAGGTTAAGTCTGTAGTCTTGGCTCCTACCTATGAAAATCGAGGATCATTATTACAACGACTCCCTGGGGGCTGCCGTGAGGAATAGTGGGAATAGTTTATACAGAGCCCCAGCTTCTGGCATCAGGAAGGGATAAACTGGTTGTGTTATTACAGCTGGGGGCTTCATCCTCTCCTTGGGGAATTTCACTGAGCTCTCTCCCTTCTGGAACATCTTCTGTAGATACAAGTGTCCATAATAAAGCAATGCCCCCAGCATTCCTGTTGCGCCAGCCCTCTGCTGTGTGTCCTTGAGCCAGTGGCTTTGACTCCCTGTTACTGAGCCTCTCTGAGAGCAGGGAATGGCCTCTTGCAGTGGCTTTCCCATCTTGTCACAGGAATGAGCTCATTGGCTTGGCCTGGAGGGGCCAGGGAAGCATACTAAGCCCCCAGCTGTCCCGCTCTGCGGCAATTCCAGATATTATTGTACGTGAGTTTGAAATTTCCTGACAGACAGAATGAGCCATCTGAAGCGAGAGTTTCATTTCCTTAGCCATCGGCTCAGCTGTCTCCTGGGAAGGCACGTGAGTGACATGCTATAATTAAAGCCTCTGCTTAAGTCCGGGCCGGAGAAGCACGGCCTCTTAGTCAAGTACATGGTTGGGATAGACCTTCCGATGTGCATCTATAGGAGCCTTCAAACTGGTTGCTCTGTCTGCTGGAGCAGGCTGGTCTGCCTGTCCTCTGTGACCCCCTACTGCCCTCGAGGGGTCCTCCACACTCTCAAGCTTCAGCCCATCTGCTTGTTTGCCTAATGTGCTGGTAGAGATGTGTGAGTGGACCCTGGGACTGTGTGTGACCTTAGCGCTGAGGTTTCAGGAGTATTCTGTGGAAAAAGACAGCACAGGGGCCCAATCAAGCCCCAGGAACTCAGCAAAATGGCAGGGGGACAGTGTGGGCTGGCTCTGGTGGAAGGATTGCTGGCTCTGGCTCAGGGTTGCCTGCGGTGGGGGTGGTATACACTAGACAGGGGCCCCTTGCTCACCCAGAAGCCCCTGCAAGCTGGGGATGCTCTCCAAGTCTCACCCCGCCTGTCCCAGGTGTGCCTGGCCAGCATATACGGGGAAGGTCCAGCTTACAAGGGTTCCATTCCC
>NW_006921836.1:498002-499797 GCF_000298275.1 Orycteropus afer afer
CCACTCCTCGGAAGGAAGGTTGGGCATTCCTACTTCCGTAGTGATACTGCCTCGGAAACCCAAGGAGGGGTCGCTATGAGTCGGGGCCGACTCCATGGCAAATAACAACAACAACAACCTATATATACATATATTATTTTTTCTTTCAAGTCTCCCTCCCCCTGGCAGTGCTTCCCTTCCTCTGAAGTCTTGTTCCTTCTTTCTCTCAACAAATATTTACTGGGCACCTGTGCTATGCCCCAGAGATACGGTGGCAAACAAGAAAGACATGTCCCTAGACAGGTATTAATTGATTGACAGGGGAGGTCAGGGACAATGCAGAAACCTCAGACCAAGCCAGGCCTCTCCTGAGCCACTGGGTGAAGGGAGCCAGGCAGCAGCTTCTCCTGCTTCAGGTGCACTGCTCTATAGACATGCTTCCAATGCCAGGGTTCCAACTTGGAGAGAGAATTTTCTTCTCCCAGTGCTCTCTTCCTCAAGCTGTGTCTACCTCTGGCCCTTTTCTGCTAGCCAAGATCTCTCTAGCATTTCCTTGGTCAGGAAGCAATATTCCCATCACACCAGAGATGATGTGATAGTGAGTGAGAAAGGACAGGATGGTGTCCCCAGCCACATTGCCATCTGCTAATCTCAAGCCTGGAAGTCCCTTGGAGAGAGCAAATGGTTAAGCACTTGACAACTAGGTGAAGGGTTGGCAGTTCTAACCCACCTGAGGTGCCTTGAAAGACAGGCCTGGACGTCTGCTGCCAAAGGTTCACTGCCTTGAAAACCCTACAGAGCAGTTCTACACAAACGGGGTTTGAGTTGGAATCAACTCAGTGGCAGCTAACGTTGTTGTTGTTGTTATGTGCCGTTGAGTCGGACCCGACTCATAGCGACCCCTTCTTGGGTTTCCAAGGCAGTATCACTAAGGAGGTAGATTGCCCCATCTTCCTTCCGAGGAGTGGCAACTAATAGCAACTACAAATCACAAGCCTGGGTCATCACTTGGGTTCTTTTCATGCAATGCACACTTACTTATTTGCTGCATGTATTGGTACACTTGGGGTTTCAAAGGGCAGAAACTCTTCCTCCATTTTCCTTAGGTCCCCTGGGTGGCATACATGGTTAAGGAATTGGGCTACTAACTGAAAACTAGGTGGTTCAAGTTCACCCAGACGGGCCTCAGAAGAAAGACCTGGTGATCGACTTCTAAGAAAAAAACCAGCCATTGAAAACTCTATGGAGCACAGTTGTCCTCTGACACACGTGGGGTCACCACATGTCTGAACTGACTTCATGGCAACTGGTGCGTGTGGGGGCTGAGAACTGACTCCAGTTGCCCTTCTCGATCCACCTTCCACTCTCCTCCATGGGCTCTCAGGCCCAGGAAGCTGGTGTCCACAACCTCTGAGTTAGGCTAATGGAAGGCCCTGGGTGTGGGGAGATTTGGAGGTAGGGAAGGAAAGAAGGGTCAGGGTATTTATTTGCCCAAATCCCTTCCCAAGGGACGGTGATTGGTAGTGGCTGGGTTCTCTATCTGTTTGGGTTACCTAGTGCCACTCTGACAAGAAATATGCCACAAATGGGATGGCCTTAACAAACAGGAGTTTATTCTTATAATTTGGAGGCTTTAAGTCCAAGTGCAAAGTGCCAGGCTCTAGGGGCTGGATGAAAGCCCCTCAACCTTGGGGTCCAGCTCTACCTCCTGCTCCTGGCCCACTGGAGCTAGAGGCATTTCTTCACTCAGACAGCTGCTGGCTGCTGAGGCTGAGAAGCCCCAAGGTGACAAGTTAAAAGGCACAATCCCGATGTT
>NW_006921836.1:500077-522121 GCF_000298275.1 Orycteropus afer afer
TGGAGTTGATTGCCAGTCTCATCATGGGGAATAACTACCACCAGCTGCCCAGCCACTCAACCAGGCCCAGCCAAGTTGACACACAAACATAACACCACACTGTCTGAGGTCACCACTGCCAGAGGCTGCTTTTCTGTGACTCCCATTCTCACTGGGCTCCTATAACATGATTCCTTCCCCTTACCACTTGAGGTCTTTTAAGTATCTATTAGTTTCCTGCTCTGAAATGCATCCTTGCTCTGACCCTTACCAGCTGTGTGACCTTGGGCCTCTCTGAACCTTGGTTTCTTCATCTCTAAAATAGAAATAATATTCATACCTGTTCTATCTACTTTGCTATGTTATGGAATGCTCTCTATAAACCAAAAAGGTCCACTGCACCGTCTGGGACCGAGATTATTCTTTGTATGTTGTAAGGTACTGCTGGGAAAGGGCTGGGTCTATAGTATTCTCTTTGATCAGTACCCAACCTGGCACCATGTGCCATACATGCTGAACAAACACTTCTTAATGTTGCTTATGACAATCTCTTGTGTATCCTGTCCCAGCCCTGAGACACTGAACATTGAGCTGCTTCCCAGAACATGGCTCATGCAAGGCCGGGTTTCCTAGGGTCTTTTTTGTGTTTGACCTTCCACTGAACCCTGACATCACAATGTCCTCCATCACCAGCCCTTGGAGAAGCCAACAATTCCCTTCCCCCCATGGAGCCCTTACTTTTAGTGCGACAGCTATTTTATCTGGGCCGTAGGGAAACAGAGCCGTTTTAAGATGAGGGTGTCAGCCAGGGTCAGTTTCCGCTCAGTTATCACTCGTGCTGTCAGGACGAGAGCGGTTTTGGCTGTCCGGCGGGAGCCCATCAATCACTCCCGACAGCCCTTAATCAGACAAAGGAGCCTCACCGTGGTGTTTCAGAGAGGGAGTGACTGTATTATTGTTCACACCCGACAAATAATTTTGGACGGGAGTTTTAAGCTCACTAATAAGATCCCTCATATCTGCAAGCATTTGGATCCCTAAAGGTAACTGATGTGTTTCCTCCCATGTTTCAGCATTTCTTACCTCTGAATGCTTCTTCTCTTCTGGCATACCTCTTTCCTTCTTTCCCAAAGGTATTTTCATTAGTTCATTGATTCATTCAACAAACATTCATTGAGCCTTTCTGATGTGTCACCTGGTTTGCCAGGTGCTGGGGACACAGCACCTTGAGAAGTCCACAGTCCTATACAGGAGACAGAATGATAAGCAAATAATTTCAAGTCACTCAAGCCAAGGTAGGTACAAAGTGCTAGGGGACCGCAGAAGAAGGAGCGGCCCATTTTCCGTTGGAGGAAAGGGAAAAGTGGAAAGCAAAGGACTCACGAGGAGGAGCAGATGAGCTGGGCTCTAAACACTGGACTCAGCTGGCAGATCAGGTGGAGTGAGGGAATTTCTGGAAGAGAGACCAGAAAGTACAGGAACGGGAAAGAACACTCAGGGATTGTTATTGGTTCAGCAGGTGGCGAGTGGGAGGAGATAAGGCTGGGGAGGGATACTAGGGTTAGATCGTGAAAAGCCATGTGAACCTCGTGGAGTATAAGCTCCAGGAAGGCAAGTATTTTGCCTACTTTTCTCACCACTATTTCCTCAGTAACTAGAACAGCATTAGACATGGTAGACTAAGGAGCCTGATGCTGAACCAAGCCCTTGATCCCTCCACCTTGATGTCACCACTGTCCCTTGTAAACATCTTCCAAGATTCCCACCAGCCATTCAATAAAGTTCATTTTCTTTTGTCTGGTGTTCAAGGTTCCATTCCAACTTTATGTTCTAAGTTGGCAAACAATGGTCAGAGGTCAAGTCTGGCCCGTCACCTGTTTCTGCAGATGAAGTTTTATTGGGATATAGCCATAGCCCTTTGTTTATCTGTTGTCGATGGTTGCTTTCACTCTGCTGAGTTAGTTGAGACAGAGATGACATGGCTTGCAAAGCTGAAAATATTGACAGTAAGGCCCTTTACAGAAAAAATTTGCTGACCCCTGTGCTGTCTTTGGACCTAGCACCTTGTGCATAGGAAATGCTAGCTGTCAAATGGGGAGCTCTGGTGGTGCTGTGGTTAAAGCATTGGGCTGTTAATCAAAAGGTCAGTGGTTTGAACCCACCAGCTACTCTGTGGGAGAAAGATAAGGCAGTCTGCTTCCATAAAGATCCCTTTGGGCCAGTTCTACTCTGTCCCATAGGGTCGCTATGAGTCAGAATTGACTTGTGGCAGTGAGGGAGTTGTTAAGTGAGTGTGTCTAGGTCTTCTTTTCAAGAAAAAGAATAACTTTATTGGGAGCTCCCCCAGCATACTTGTCCCCGTATCTTATTGACTAGAGTTGCATGACATGCCTATTGCAATGAGGGGATTAGTTTAGATTAATCAAGATTTACTGTCGGGGCAGGGGTGGAATACAGCATTAGCCCTGGCACAGGAGACCTCTTGCTCTGTCACTTTGTACTTTGACTCTAGTAACTAATATGAATTGCTTAATAGTTTACTATGAGTGATTTAATTGTTTAATAACAGCACAGGATCTGTCTCCTCATCTGTAAAGTGGGTTTAGCAAAAGTGCCTGCCTCTTATGATTGGTGTGAGATACAGTTTTCTCCCGCTGTCCAAAAGCAAAGCATTCCTCTGAGACCTTTCATAAGCTGGAATGGCTAAAGCAAAGAAGCAATTACCATTAAATTCCCACTGCCATCAAGTCAATGCCGGCTCATAGTGATCCTTCAGGACAGAGTAGAACTGCCTGTAAGGATCTTTATGGAAGCAGTCTGTCTTATTTTTCTCCCATGGAGCAGCTGGTGGGTTTGAACCACTGACTTTATGTTTACTAGTGGAATGCCTCAACTACCACGCCACCAGAGCTCCTTACCATTAACCATATGGAAAAATTTTTGAGCATTCCCAGACTCAAAAAATAACCTGCCAAACCATACCAAATAAGACATAAAACCTAAAATAACACTATCGTATGGTGTTCAGAGACTTAATTTAAAGCTCTGGCTGCTTGATGCTGAGATGCTGAGTGTAGTTCCTGGCGAAGGAGCTTGGTGGCGCCACTCTGGCTGCTCAGGGCGTGCGTGGCCTCTAACTGCTCCCTGGAAAACAAACGCTGAGTGCTAGTTTCATTTTTCACTTTTTTTTTTTTTAATTGTAAAAGCAAAATTCCCCTTCGGATTTTCTTGATTAGTAAAAACAGGTACTAACGTAGGCCTTTCATAAAAGTGAAGTGATGTAAAGCAAACTTAAAAAGCAGGGGTCCCTGTAATGCATTCATAGCATCTGAAACGATCCCTGACACTCTTAACCCATGCTATCTTCTTTTTTTCCTTCCTTCCCTTGATCTGACCACTAGCTGTTCCATGTTGTCTCATACCTTGCTGTCTTTTCCACTGGATCTACTTTTAAGCCCTGTTTCTCACATCTGATGTTTATGAAACATTGTTTTTAAAGCTAGATGTGGGAATTTACATTTATCCCTTTTACATGTTTTCAGCCCATTATTTCAACCTGTCAAGATGCTTTTGAATCTTTTTCTGCCCTCCTTTCTATTAACAATCCCACCGGCTTTGTGTCAGCTGCAAATTTATCAGCGCATCTTCTGTTCTGCATCATCCGCGTTACTGAGAGAAGGGTTGAGGCAGACAAGGTCAAGGGCTGAGTTTGTTGTTGTTGTTATGTGCCGTTGAGTTGGACCAGACTCATAGCGACCCCTCCTTGGGTTTCCGAGGCAGGATCACTACGGAAGTAGATTGCCCCATCTTCCTTCCGAGGAGTGGCTGGTGGATTTGAACCGCCAGCCTTCTGGTTAGCTGTCAAGTGCCTTAGCCACTATGCTACCAGAGCTCCCAAGGGCTGAGCAGTGGGGTATATTTGGAGTGGCCGGCTGGGCTGACATGGAGCCCCAGGTGATGCTTCTGCAACACGTGTGCCGTCAGGCAGGCCACACTTGGCCTTCCTAGTCAGGGACTGAGAGGTTTTGACAAATGTCTTACTCCAGTCACCACAGCACACCCTTTGTCAAAGGCACGCGCTCTCCTCCTTTCCTAGCGCCCTGTGAAGGCAGGAGTGCAGTCGGGCTTGGCTCATCCTCGGCTTTGAAGGATTGCGGACTTCTTTTCTCTAAGTCCTTCAACTCAGAATTTTGCTAGGGATTGTTAGCAAGCTTGCCAGTGTGTTGTTACTGGGAGTCAGTGTTTTTGTTTTGTTCTAAAAATCACAAGATGGACTAGTTGTCAATATTTCAGCATTTCTTCACTCTCTGTAATCCTTCCAAGACACCTGCCAGTTGTTCTACAATTGCCCCTGTGATTCTTGCCCTGGGACGGTGTGTCTAGAGAACCAAACTCCTTGAAAGAGATCAGAGTTTCTCTGGCTTTACATATGTTGAGTCTAATTTTCTTTCTAGAAATAAAAATATGTAATAAAATTATGGTAGCGTAGTGCCTAAGGCACTTGACCGCTAACCAGAAGGTGGGCAGTTCAAACCCACCAGCCACTCCTCAGAAGGAAGGTTGGCCAATCTACTTCTGTAGTGATACTGCCTCAGAAACCCAAGGAGGGGTCGCAATGAGTCGGGTGCGACTCAACCGCACATAACAACAACAGTGCCTAAGGCACTTGACTGCTAATCAGAAGGCTGGCAGTTCAAATACACCAGCCACTCCTTGGAAGGAAGTTTGGGCAATCTATTTCTGTAGTGATACAGCCTCGGAAACCCAAGGAGGGGTTGCTATGAGTTAGATCCGACTAGACTGCAGTGAGTTAGTATAATACATAGGTCACTGTGTTGGTTGGCACCACATGTCCCTAAGACAGTGCATTAGTTTTCCAGGGCTACCGTAACAAATCACCACAAACTTGGTGTCTTTAAACAACAGAGATTTGCTCTTTCATAGTGCTGGAGGCCAGATGTTTGAAGTCAAGAAGTCAACAGGGCCATGCTCCTTCTGAAGAAGGAAGAAAGAATCCTTTCTTGCCTCTTCTGTCTTCTGGTGGCTCCTGGCAATCTCGTGGCCTTCCTTGGCTTGTAGCTGCATCTGCTTCCATTTTCACATGGGCTTCCTCTCTGTGTCTCTGTGTCCTTTTCTGTCTCTTATAAGGAAACTCTTATAGGGATACTACAAGATTCTGTTTTCAAATAAGGTTACATTCACAGGATCTGAGTCGACAACCCACTAACGGCACATTGGTGCAGCAGAAAGAGAGGAGGCCAGGACACCTGAGTTCTGGTGGTGACCCTGAGCTTAATAGCTGTGTGATGTTAGTAAATCACTCACTCTCTCTGGCCTTAAAGTAAAGGACTTGCACTCATTACATGGCTCTCAACCTTTTAGAGTTTCAAGACCCCAATGATTACTCACTGTGCTTTTATTATCCATTGCTCAAGACAAAATATCATGGCAAATGACTGTGACTTTGGGAATGTTGCAGGTGTAAGGCTTGCTGAAAGGATGTCACTCATGTCAATGTCCTTGAGGTGTCTGAAGAAAAGTTTCAGGGTCCTGGGTCTGAAAGAACACCAGAAAGCCTCTATTCTCTCTTCCCCTCCTATTCTCCTCCTAAAATAAGGAGGGATAAGGTGATGAGAGATGGGGGATGAAGGGATAAAAGAATGGGGTAATGAGGGAAGGGAGATGAGGAGGTATGGGAATGAAGGGATGGAGTTGGGAGATGAGGAGGTGAGAGTGAGGGTACTGGGGATGAAAAAAAGGGGGTGATGGGTTGAGAGATGAGATGGGAGGTGGGTTGGGGGATGAGGGGATGGGGATGGGGTTGGGGAGTAAAGAAGTGAGAGTGAGGGAACTGGGGGTGAAGAGATGGGGTATGAGGGGTTGGGATGAAAAAAATGGTTATGGGGGATGGGGCATGAGGACATGGAGGTGAGGAGATGGGGAATAAGAGGATGGAGTTGGGGGTTGAGGAGATGAAGGTGAGGGAATTGGGGATAAGGAGAAATGGGAGGAGATGAGGCTTGGGGAACTCTGCCATGTGTGGTAGAACGGTGTTGCCAGTCCCGTGCACTCCCTTCCTTCCTACCCTAGTTTTTGTTGTTGTTGTTACTGTCCATTAAAATAATGCTATGCTATAAGGTGGTCAGTGTTGGCAATAAGAGAGGCTGTTGTCTTGTAGCTATTCCTCTAAAAACAGGAGGATTCACCAGGGCCCTCTTCTAGACAGGAGTCTGGAGATTATCTCCATGGCTTCATCCAGAAAGAGCAAAGACCAAATGGAGCTGGTTCCCTAGGAGAAGATGGGGGAAGAAAAGGAAAGAGGGATGGGAGAAGTAGAAGAGATTTCTGGGTTCCCATCTGAGGCTGCCCATCCATATGAACTGATCCTTCCCCTCAGACTCTGGGGCTCAGGTAGGAGACATTCTGCATGCTCTTTGTAACTCTCAGTGTGTTCAGGGACTGAGTTGTTTCTGGTTATGATCTGGGCTGTTCAAACTGGCTCACACAGAAAGAATAGTTCCTTGGAAAATCAAGAAGTAGAGAAGGCAATCAGGTCTTCGTGGGATTGTGGTGTAGGGAAGAGACAGGAAGAATGGACAGATAAAAGGGAAGCTAGGACTCAGACAGGGACTTCTAGTAGCATTCCCTACCTGCATGACAGCCATGAGGACTGCCGACCACAGAGTGGTGGTGGTTTGGGAGTCATAGCTCCCACCTAGCTCTTCACCTGGGTTCTGCCGGTTGTCTGGCACATGACTGAAGGCATTTCCTTCCTTTCTCTGGGCCTCAATTACCTCGCCTTTGCAATGGGAAGGGCAGAGATGAGGAACATGGACCTGCCAGACTGCAAAGCTCCCTTCAGCTCTATCTTGGGGTCTACTGTCCCCAACAGCCCTCTCTCTGTGTAGTCTCTGGGGAAGCCCTACACCCCCAGCCTCACCAGGCCTTCAGTACTGTCCTAAGGATTAGTGCCCATTTTCTAGATGTAACTACCCATTACACAGAGCCGCTGGCCACTGAGCTAGGGCTCTGGCAGCTTTATTATAAGTTTATTACATGCTAATTCAAGCAAATAAATTTGCCCCAGCTGTGAAGCAGAGGAGATTAATAACCTCAAAGATTACTTTGCTGCTTTGATGAGTTTTTTGAGTAGAGTATATTTAGGAAGAGCAACTAGATTAGTCAAAACCCCCTTTAATTATTAGTGACACTGTGCAAATGACTCTATATGACTGGAATACCAACTACTTAACTCCCTGACCTTCATATTCAAATAAACACATCTTATTATAGCAACATGCCTTCTGAGTCCACACACTACAGCAACTGCTGGCCTGAGGATCTGGCATGGCGACAGCTGGCATGTAGACTTCATTAAGGGGTGGGATGATAGCCTTAAAGCCATCTTTCCCTGTCTTCACCCCTGGACTGGCTCAGGGCCAATGCTCTTAATGTTCTGGAGCTACAATAATCTCCCAGATGAGGGGAAATGACTTGCCTAAAGTCATGCAATGAGTTAACCATATAGCTTCTATGACTCTGCCACGTGGCTCTTCTGTTCCAAAATCAGTTTGATGCAAGAGGCTGGGTCTACCTCCAGTGGAAACTATGAAGATGACCAAATCCAACTGCAGAGCCATTAAAAAAAAATATATTGTTATTTGGGTGAAAGTTTACAGAGCAAATTCATTTTCCACACAGCAGTTCACATACACTTAGTCTCATGACATTGATTGCTATTCCCCACAATGCAACAGCTCTCTTCCCACTTCCTCCCCATAGTTACCTCCTCCCTATGTCCTTCCTTCCCACGCACTCCTGCCCCCTGAGCTGTCTCCCAGTGCATACACAGCCCTTCTATTCTTCTACGATTGATCTCTCCAAGGAGTTATCTACCTAATGTAAATGTTCAGCTCATACGCCTGTCTTTTGTTTGGCTGGGATCCACAGGAGTGGGTTCAGTTCCAGACTTGAATGGCAGCTAGGGATCATAGTCTCAGGGGTTCCACCAGGCTCTATCAGACCAGCAGACCTGCCCCCCCTTTTTTAAATGATTTTGAGTTTTGTTCCACATTGTTCTCCCACTCCATCCAGGATCTCCTATATAGGTCCCCCTCCAAGTGGTTGACAGTGGTAGCTGGACACCATCTAGTTCTTCTTGTCTTATAGTCATATAGGCTGAGGATTGTATGCTGTACCAGTCCCTTAGACTAATTGTTTCCATGTGTCTTTTGTTTTCTTCATTCTTCTTTGCTCTTGCAGAGCCATTTTGCTTCTTTTCCTCTATTCTTCTTACTGGCTAGAATGAGGATGTGACGTTAGGCTCTAGGGCAGCTTTCAGAGCACAAGATGGAAACTATGTGTTAAGGATAGTGGAGTCAAAAGATAGAAGACGATTAAGTCTCTGGCACCATGAAGCCATCACATCAGCCCTAGAGAGCTTATACTTCAACAATTAAATGAAGATTCCATATTATGTTAATTTAGGGTCTTTGTTAAAGCTTCAGCCCTGTATCCTAATTATAAAATACCTTGACGTGAATACCTGAAAGTTGGTCAGCGTGTTCATAGCACAGAGCCTCAAGATTCTGGTGCCGACATTATTCTGAGCATGTTTAGGAGCTGCTCAACTTCCAACAGACTGGCAAAAATCTGATATGTAAAAGTTTGACAACAAATTCAGTTGGTGAGACTTAGGAAAAGAGGAACTCTTCTAGCTTATTGGTGGGAATGTAAAATGTGAAATCCCTATGGAGTATTAGAAGATTTATTTTAAGATACCTTTTTATGGATGTGACTTTGTAAGTATTGTAAATATTTTTAAGTAAATATTTTTTTAAAAAAGTTAAATGTTAAGGCACTTGACTGCTACCCAGAAGGCTGGTGGTTCAAACCCACCAGCCACTCCTTGGAAGGAAGGTTGGGCAATCTACTTCTGTAGTGATACTGCCTCGGAAACCTGAGGAGGGGTGGCTATGAGTCGGGTCTAACTCAACGGCAACAAACAGCAACAACAACAACAAGTAATCCATAAAAATTAAAAAAAAATTAATCTAAATAATGAACATAAAAGAAACTTGTGTATCAATTGGTACATAACTACACAGAAAGGAACAACTTCAAGTGACTTAAATTAATTTGCAGCAGAACTGAGAGACCAGTACAAGACAGATTGGTGGACTTGCTGGCCCATAGAGTGAGAAAACTGAGTGCCTTTGGGTAGAAGGTTTGCTGGCCGGGTGGGGTGCACTATCAGCAGAGCTAAAGGAGCTTTGTAACACTTGTCTGAGCAGAACAGAGGCCAGGCAAAGAAGCCAAGGGCCAAAGAGAGGTGTGCATACAGGCCTGGCTGAGGGAAGGTTGTCATGATCGAAGAACTGTATCCTGAGAATTCCTGAACCTGAATTGTAACCTGTTGCTTCCCTAATAAACTCCATAATTGTGTGTGTGTGTTTATGTGTGTGTGAAGACAAATTAATTTGATTGCCATCCCAAGTGGAATGTCCTCGAGCAAAAAGAACTGCAAAAAAATCTTGAAACAAATTATTGATATGTATTTTATTGATGATGGTGCTAGTATTGTTAATCTGACAGTGTGGTGTATATTGTGAGGTAAAGGAAGTGTGTGATTATGTAGGTTTCATTGGGAACTGAGATTATGAATGTGGAAGAAAGCACATACAGATGTAAGACTGATGAGGCTAAGTAAAAGTCCTGTAATCCTGAGTTTGACCTGGAAGTGCCCATATGAACTTATGAAGTGTGTTGTTATTTTTCTAGCTCTCTCCATTCTCTATCCATTGCAAAGACCTAGACAAATCCAGTAGAAGTGAACACCTCTAGAAACCAGATTATGGCCTCTAAATAGTTATTATCCCAAAAAATAGAATTAGGGCTTTATAGAAAAATGAGTGGCTCTAGTTCTGGGTCAAAATGTACAAGATAAGCCTGAAATGTCTTTGCCAGCTCAGAAGGCAAGAGAGTCAACTTGAAGAGGCTTCTAATGGCCAAAGATAGAACAATTTACTTATTAATAAAAATAGTAACTGCAATAGATTGGGACATATAAAATGTCTTAACTGGCGAGTTCCTAATAAATTTTAAAAAGAGAAAGAGAGAAAAACCACTCATTGATCACTCTTGGAAAATGTTAGGAAACTTACTCATTAATTTGGACATTGGCAAATGAAGAGAAAGAATTAGGTATTTCTCTGCCTTTCCTGTACAACTTACAGGGTAAGCAAGTGGTTGATGGGGAGAAATAGATCTTCATATGAAGAATGAGAGATAGAATAACATCATTTTGAAATCTTAATGAAATTATGGTCAACCAGACACCACGTGCTATCTGATAAAAGAGCACAGTACCACCTATGAAGTGTTCTGGCCAAAAAATGAAGTGTGATTTTTGTCAAATCTTTAGAACTATCAGTGTTTTTTTTTTTTTTGTGAAAGAGAAGTAGGAATATACTGAAGAACACCGTGGGCATTCAAGGAGCCCTAGTGGTGCAATGTTTAAGCACTTGGCTGCTAAATGAAAGGTCAGTGGTTCGTAAACCAGCCACTGGCTCTGCAGGAGAAACAACCCCACAAAGATCTCTCCTGTAAGTGTTGTTAGGTGCCATTGAGTCAGTTCTGATTCATAGCCACCCTGTGCACAACAGAATGAGACACAGCCTGGTCCTGGGCCATCCTCACAACTGTTGCCATGCATGAGCTGATCATTGCAGCCACTGTGTCAATCCTTCTCATTGAGGGTCTTCCTCTTTTCCACTGACCCTCTACTTCACCAAGGATGATAAGCTTCTCAGAGATTGGTCCCTTCTGACACTGTGACCAAAATATGAGAGACAAAGTCTGGCCATTCTCATCTCTAAGGAGCAGATCAAAGTATGAGAGATGATGTCTGGCCATTCTCGCTTCTAAGGAGCATTCTCACTTCTAAGGAGCATTTCAGCTGTAGTTCCTCCAATGTGGATTTGTTTGTTCTTCTAGCAGTCCATGGTACAGTCAATATTCTTTGTGAACACTATAATACAAAGGGATGGATTCTTCTTCAGTCTTCCTTATTCATTGTCCAGCTCTCACATGCATATGAGACTATTGAAAATACCATGTCTTGGGTCAGGCATGCCTTAATCTTCAAAGTGACATCTTTACTTTTTAACTCTTCAAAAGAAATTTTTTTTATAGTAGGTTTGCCCAATGCAATATGTCATTTGGTTTCTTGACTGCTGCTTTCATGGGTGCTGATTGTGCATCCAAGTAAAATGAAATCCTTGATGACTGCAATCTTTTCTGTTTATCATGATGTTGTTTATTGGTCCAGTTGTCAGGATTTTTGTTTTCTTTATGTTGAGGTGTAATCCACACTGAAGGCTGTAGTCTTTAATCTTATCAGTAAGTGCTTCCAGTCGTCTTCACTTTCAGCAAGCAAAGCTATGTCATCTGCATTTCACAGGCTGTTAATGGGTCTTCCTCCAATCCTGACAACACATTCTTTTTCACATAGTCCAGCTTCTTGAATTATTTGCTCAACATATAGATTGAATAAATATGGGGAAAAGATAGAACCCTGAAACACACCTCTTCTGATTTCTTAAACCATGCAGTATTTCCTTGTTCTGTTTGAATGACTACCTCTTGGTTTATGTACAGGTTTCTCATGGCACAATTAAGTGTTCTGGAATTCCCATTCTTTGCAATGTTCTCCATAATTTGATCTACACAGTTGAATTCCTTTGCATGGTCAATAAAGCAAAGATAAACATCTTTCTGGTATCCTTTTCTTTGAGCCAAGGTCCTTCTGACAAAAGCAATGATATCCCTCTTTCCATGTCCTCTTCTGAATCTGGCTTGAATTTCTGGAAGTTCCTTGTCAATATACTGCTGCAACCGTTTTTTAATTATCTTCAGCAAAACTTTACTTGTGTGTGATATTAATGATATTGTTTGATAATTTCTGCATTCTGTTGGATCACCTTTATTTGGCATGGGTACAAGTATGGATCTCTTCCAATTGGCTGGCCAAGTAGCTGTCTTCCAAATTTCTTGGCATAATTGAAGCACTGTATCCATTTATTGAAATATCTCAATGGGTATTCTGTCAATTCCTAGAGGTTTGTTTTTCATCGATGCCTTCAGTGCAGCTTGGAGTTCTTTGTTTAGTACCATGGGTTCTTGATCATAACTACCTCCTGAAATGGTTGAACATTGACTGATGCTTTTTGGTACAGTGACTCTGTTTTTTTCTTCCATCTTCTTTTGATGCTTCCTGCATCATTCAATATTTTGCCCATAGAATCTTTCAATATTGCAACTTGAGACTTGATTTTTTTTCAGTTCTTTAAGCTTGAGAAATGCCAAGTGTGTTCTTCCCTCTTGATTTTCCAACTCCAGGTCTTTGCACATTTCATACATTATTTTTTCTTCTTGGGCTGCCCATTGAAATCTTCTGTTCAGCTCTTTTACTTCATCATTTTTTGCATTCACTTTAGCTACTCTCTGTTCAACACCAAATTTCAGAGTCTCTTTTGACATCCATTTTGGTCTCATCTTCCTTTCCTGGCTTTTAATGACATTTTTCTTTCTTCATGTATGATACCCTTGATGTCATTCCACAACTTGTCTGGTCTTTGGTCACTGGTGTTCAATGCATCAGATCTATTCTTGTGATGGTCTATAAATATAATTCTATAAATTGTATTTTGTCAGCTTCAACTTAAACAATTGATGGTCTGTTCCACAGCTGGCCCCTGACCTTGTTCTGAGTGACGATATTAAGCTTCTCCATTGTCTCTTTCCACAGATGTAGCTCATTTGATTCCTGTGTATTCCATCTGGCAAGGCCCACCATGTAAAGTTGCTGTTCATGTTGTTGAAAAAAAGGTATTTCCAATGAGTTGGTCGTTGTTCTTGCAAAACTCTATCATGCCATCTCTGGTGTCATTTCTATCAACAAGACCATATTTTCCAACTACCAATGCTTCTTTTTTGTTTCCAACTTTCACATTCTAATCACCAGTAATTATCAATACATCTTAATTGCATTTTTGGTAAATTTCAGACTGCTGAAGTTGGTAAAAATCTTTAATATCTTCATCTTTGGCTTTATTGGTCGGTGCATAAATTTGAATAATAGTAGCTTTAACTGGTCTTCCTTATAGACATATGGATATTATCCTATCACTGATAGCATTGGTATTTAGGATAGATCTTGAAATGTTCTTTTAGGTGATGAATGTGATGTCATTCCTGTTCAATTTTTCATTCTTGGCGTAGTAGACCATATGATAATCTGATTCAAAATGGTCATTTCAGCTCACTAATACCTACGATATTGGTCTTTATGTGTTCCATTTCATTTTTGACAACTTCTAATTTTCTTGGATTCATGCTTCATACATTTCACGTTCCAATTATTAATGAGTGTTTGCAGCTGTTTCTTCTCATTTCAAGTCATGCCACATCAGCAAATGGAGGTCTCAAAAGCTTTATTCCATCCATGCCATTAAGATCTATTCTACTTTGAGGAGGCAGCTCTTCCCCAGTGGTATTTCGAGTGCCTTCCAATCTGAGTGGTTCATCTTCAGGCACTATATCAGACAGTGTTTCACTGCTATTCATAAGGTTATAAGTGGCCAGTCTTTTCAGAAATGAACCTGGCCACAACCTTCTTCTTGATTTGTCTTTGTTTGGAAGCTCTGCTGAAATCTGTCCACAATGCTGAAACCTGCTGCTATTTGACACACTGGTGGCATAGTTTCTAACATTACAGTAACATGTAAGCCATCATAACATGACAAACTGAAAGATGAGTGGTAGCCTGTGAAGATTATAGCCCAGGAAACTTTGTGGGGAAGCTCTACTCTACTACATAGGGTAGCTATGAGTTGGAATTGACTTGATGTCACATAACAACAATAACAACATGGGGATAAAATCAGCAAAATTCCAGTTGTGAAAAAGTCTATAGAACAAAGAACCCAGTCTCTTCAATGAGCGAGGTAGGTGACCACCTATGCCCTCCAGGAGTTCAGACAGGTAAGTAGTTCCACTACAATCATAGGCTCACTGCTGTGGGGGAGCAGAAGTGGGGCATTCCATCTAGCTAGGGCATCCTAGAAAGCTTCCCTACAAGAAAGCCATGACTCAGAACTGAGCCAAGAAGACTGGGGAGGAGTTACCTAGATGGAAGAGGGAAAAGGATACTGCAGGCAGATGGGAAATACAAGCCACAGAACAGAGACCAGGCACTGCAAAGTGTGTTTGGGGACTGTAAGTAGATAAGAGAGAGGGGTGGTACCCCAAATGGAGGCTACTGTGTGCCAAGGTAAAGAGGTTGGACCCATCAGTGGGCAGAGTGCATCTTGTGGTCAGGAAGACAACAAAAGAAGGTCATTTGTGTGCCCAGCATGCTAATAGTAGCAGAGGACTAATAGACAAGTGATTCTGGGAGCTGAGGAGCAGAGAACAGCCAATGCTCTCCAGACCTGCCATCCTTCTCATTGTTAAGTTGGCCCTGCCCCAGCCCCCTGCTGAGCTTCCCAGGCCCAGGGTCTCATCTGTCACTATATATCACTCAACAGAATTTGGTCTCCACTGGTCCAGGCCTGGCTGTCATTTGAGTCCTCTGAAAGCCAGCTGCTGTGTGGCAGGTGGGGGAGGGAGAGCAGGGTCTCAGAGAAGGATGTTCTTTGTGCAGGAGCTCATGCCCTACTCACTGCTCCAGATGGAGGTTCCAATTCCCTTGCGGACCACAGAGAGGCTCAGAAGCTGTCAGGCCAAATTGGCTCACCTTGGAGGTTCCTAGGAGGAGGGAAGGGAGAGGAAGAAAGGAGAACGTAGAAAGGGCCCCTTTGATTCTTGGTGGGTGTAGTTTCCCAGATCAGGAGTGGGGTGAAGGTGAGGGTGGAGTGGGGAAGGAAAAGTTTGTGTCTCAAGAATACTCAGTGGAAGATGTGAAAACTATATGCATGTTAAGAAGCCCTGGTTTAAGTGCAATGGCTATTAACCAAAAGGTTGGTGATTTAAACCCAGCCATGGCTCTGTAGAAGGAAGATCCGACAATCTGTTCCCCTAAAGACTAAAGCTTAGAAAACACTATAGGGCAGTTATACTTAGTCACATAAGGTTGCCATGAGTCAAAATTGACTAGACAGCACCTAACAGCAATAACGTATACATGTTAGCTTCCCGTGCCACTTCTTCCTCATACCAACCTTGTGGGTCTATAGGAAAATTTACTCCATCTCCTGTGTTGTCAGGATCACTATTTCCATTTCACAGAAGCAGCCACTGAGGCAGTGCAGAGAGGTTAAGTAACTTCTCTGAGGTCACAGAACTGGCTGGGACCCTGGCATGGCTGGATCTGAACTCTGCATAGTGCAGGACACAGGACTTGAAGAATCTGGCACTATGTAGAACCCAGAAAAGGGTCAAAGGAATTCAGAAAGCTATCAGGAGGTCCTGAAGGCATCATATAATGCTTTAGAGTAGGTGGGCGGAACTCAACCTCCAAGAGTGGGTGAAAAGATGACTAAGTGATTCATTCATCCATTCCATTTGCACATTTTTATTTAACATCTACCGTCCGTCACCTTTCTTTGGGACAGTCACATATATGGATTTATTCCAGTCAGTTGGCCAGGTAGCTGTCGTCCAAATTTCTTGGCATAAATGACTGAGTGCTTCCAGTGTTGTACCTGTTTCTTGAAATATTAGTATTCCATCAATTCTGGACCCTTGTTTTTCACTGATGCTTTCAGTACACCTTGGACTTTTTCCTTCAGTATTATTGGTTCTTGATCATATGGTACCTTCTGAAGTGGCTGAACATTGACCAATTTTTTTTGGTACAGTGACTCTGTGTATTTTTTCAACTTTCTTTTGATGCTTCCTGTGTTGTTCAATATTTTGCCCATAGAATCCGTCCATATTGCTTGATAAATACTGAGCATCTTCTTTTCTTTTGGTTTTCTAACTCTAGGTCTTTGTACATTTCATTATAATACTTTACTTTGTTTTCTCCAGCTGCCCTGTGAATCTTCTGTGCAGCTCTTTTACTTTATCATTTCTTGCATTTGCCTTAGCTACTCTCTGTTCAAGAGCAAGTTTCAGAGTCTCTTCTGACATCTATTTTGGTCTTTCTTCCTTTCCTGTCTTTTTAATGACCTTTTGCTTTCTTCATGTATAATGTCTTTTATGTCATCCCACAACTCATCTGGTCTTTGGTCATTAGTGTTCAATGCTTCAAATCTATTTTTGTGATGGTTTCTAAATTCAAGTAGGATATACTCAAGGTCATACTTCAGCTTTTATGGACTTATTTTTAAGTTTCTTCAGCTTCAACTTGAATTTGCTTATGAGCAATTGACTGTCTGTTCTGCAGTTGGCCCCTGGCCTTGTTCTGACTGGTGATACTGAACTTCTCATTGTCTCTTTACACAGATGTAGTCCATTTGATTCTTACGTATTCCATCTGGTGAGGTCCATGTGTATAGTTGCCATTCATGTTCAGAAAAAGTTGAGCCAACGGAGTTTGGAAATTATCAAATAGTATCATAAATATCACAAGCAAAGAAAATTTTGCTGAGGATCATTCAAAAATGGTTGGAGCAGTACATCAACAGAGAACTGACAGAAATTCAAGCTGGATTTAGAGGAGGATGTGGAATGAGGGATATCACTGTTGATATCAGATGTATTTTGCCTGAAACCAGAGAATATCAAAAGATGTTTCCCTGTCTTTATTGACTATGCAAAGGCATTCGACTGTGTGGATCATAACAAATAATACGAAGAATGGGAACTTCAGAACACTTAATTGTGCTCATGAGGAATCTGTACATAAATCAAGAGGGAGTCATTTGAACAGAACAAGAGGATAGTATATGGCTTAAATCAGGAAAGGTGTGTGTCAGACTTGTGTCCTTTCACCATATTTATTCAATTTGTATGTTGAGCAAATAATCTGAGAAGCTGGACTATAATCAAGAAGAACACAGTATCATGATTGGAGGAAGACTCATTAATAGTCTGCGATATGCAGATGACACAAGCTGCTTGCTGAAAGTGAAGAAGATTTGAAGTACTCACTAGTGAAGATCAAAACCTGCAGCCTTCAGTGTGGATTACACCTCAACATTAAGAAAACAAAAATCCTCACAACTGGACCAATAAGCAACATCACAATAAACAGAGAAAAGATTGAAGTTGTCAAGGATTTCATTTTACTTGGATCCACAGTCAATGCCCATCGAAGCAGCAGTCAATGAATCAAACAATGTATTGCACTGGGAAATCTGTTGCAGAAAAAAACACCTTAACGTGTTAAAAAACAAAGATGTCACTTTAAGAACTAAGGTGCATCTAACCCAAGCTACGGTATTGTCAATTGCCTAATATGCATGAGAACACTAGTCAATAAATAAAGAAGAACGAAGATGAATTGATGCATTTGAATTATGGTGTTGGTGAAGAATATCAAATATACCATGGACTGAAAGAAGAATAAACAAATCTATCTAGGAAACAGTACAGTCAGGATGCTCCCTAAAATTCATAACAATGAGACTTCAATCTCACATACTTTGGACATGTTATCAGGAAGGACCAGCTCCTGGAGGAGGACATCATGCTTGGTAAAGCAGAGGGTCAGAGAAAAAGAGGAGGACTGTCAGCAAGATGGATTGACACAATGGCTGCAACAGTAGGCTCAAACACAGCAATAGTTAGGATGGTACAGTACTAGGCAGTGTTTTGTTCTATTGTATGCAGGGTTGCTATGAGTTGTAATGGACTCAATGGCACCTGTCTTAATTATCTAGTGTTGCTATAGTAGAAATGGGAGCTCTGGTAGTGCAGTGCCTAAGGCACTTGACTGCTATCCAGAAGGCTGGCAGTTCAAACCCCCCAGCCACTCCTCGGAAGGAAGATGGGGCAATCTACTTCCGTAATGATACTGCCTCGGAAACCCAAGGAGGGGTCGCTATGAGTCGGGTCTGTCTCGACGGCACATAACAGCAACAACAACAACAATAGTAGAAATAACACAAGTTATTTGTAATGTCTTTAACAAACAGAAGTTTATTCTCTCACAGTTTAGGCATGTGGAAGTCTGAATTCAGGGCACCAGCTACTCAGGAAGACTTTCTGTCTGTGTTGGCTCTGGGGGATGGTCCTTGTTATCATTCTTTCCTGGGTCTAGGAGTTTCTCAGTGCAGGGTCCCCAGGTCCAAAGGTCGTGCTCCACTTCTGGCTCTTCTTTCTTGGTGGTAGGAGGTCCCTCTGATCTCTGCTGTCTTGTTTAATCTCTTTTATATCTCAAAAGATATTGACTCAAGATACAACCTAATCCTGTAGATTACATTCTGCCTTATTAACCTTACAGAGGTTAGGCTTTACAACACATAGGATAATGACATCAGATCATACAGTGGAGGATAATTGCATAATACTGAGACTCGTGGCCTAACCAAGTTGACACATATTTTTAGGGGACACAGTTTAATCCATAATAGCACCTAACAATAACAACCGTGTGTCAGGAGAAGTCCCTGGATTGTTCAAATGATTAATGCACTTTACTGCTAGCGGAAGGTTTGCCAGTTTGAGTCTACTAGAGGTGCCTTGAGGAGCTCTGGTAGCATAGTGCCTAAGGCACTTGACTGCTCACCAGAAGGCTGGCGGTTCAAACCCACCAGCCACTCCTCGGAAGGAAGGTTGGGCAATCCTACTTCCGTAGTGATACTGCCTCGGAAACCCAAGGAGGGGTCACTATGAGTCGGGGCCGACTCGACGGCAAACAACAACAACAACAACAGAGGTGCCTTGAAAGAAAGGCCTGACTAGCTACTTCTGAAAGATCAGTCATTGAAAACCCCGTGGAGCACAGTTCTACTATGACACACATGGCATCACTATGAGTTAGAATTGACTTGATAACAACTGGAAAAAAAAAAAAAGTGTCAGGAAATGTTTTCAGCTGGTCCACATCCTTGCAGGATTTCAGGTGCTGAGTCACAAAATGAATAAGCTATACTTTTTGCCCTTATGGCTGGGCTGGCTAGAAAACAGACATGGGACCTCCAAACAGCAACACCATGTGAAGACTCAATGCGTGGGCCAAAGAGGTCAGGGCATGCCCCAAGAGGAGGCAGGCAGGATGCTCACATGGAATTAATTCCCACTCTGGGCTTGCAGGGTCACACGCTTGTCTTGTCAGCACCCTACAATTGGATCTTTTTCTGCTTGCTTACCACATATGCAACGTATAGGGCCAATTCCAGCCGGCCAACTCATTGTCACCATACAGGCTTATGTGGGGGCCAGATTCTAACTAGAAGATTGCTTGGCACTTTTTCAATCAGAACAAGGGGAGCTGGATGAATCAAATGTTTAATTGCATCAACTAAGACAGGTTGACACATCTCTCTCCCAATAGGGAAGTTCTAAGCAATAGGATGAGAACACTAGGAAATACTGGAGATCAGGGGCTTAGACTCCCTGCTTCCACCTCTGCCTTGCAGATGCCCTGCTGATGGCTGCAGCACTTCAAGGTTATTGTTTATGGCTACCTCTCCCCATGGATCAGCCAGTGGGCCTTGAGACTCCGCTTTGTTCTATGCTTTCATGGCTAAACCGTGGTGACAGTGATGGTGAGTGATGGTGATAGTGATATCACCATCAGACACTCACCCTTCTTTGCCCACCTCGCGTTTTATCCTATAATTCCTCCAGAGGGATCTTGATTCCTTCATTTGCAAGCACTTCAGGAAAGCATCATGGTAGCTAATCAACATGTCCAGTAAGCAAGTCACCAAACCACCAGACCAGTTTCACCACATTTACTCTTACACACACACACACACACACACATTTCTTTTAGCTATGGTCTTTACTACAAATCTTTGTTTTATAATAATTATCCCACACCTGTTGGGGACAGAACTGTTTTGCATGACATGATCTACATTTCTGCAAGAGGAAATTAGATTTATCTATCCCGCCCTTTCACCACACATTTCTTAATTGTACCTGATCTCATAGTATGACTCCTGATCTCACAGTATGACTTAGACACCCTTCTTCCTCTGACAAACGTCTCTACCACAGAAGAAATCCTAGAACTGGCTTTTATGGAAGTGGCCCCTTTATTGGCAAGTTTAAAATGAAACCCTGGCAACCAATTCCTCTGAGGAGTGGCTTTATCATCCTCTGGGGTAGACTCATAGGACTCAACAGGGCTATGAGGAGCCAGGGATATATTTGCTCCACTTTCTGCCCTCAGCTTCTGGACCTGTTCCCAGTCTTCACCCATTCCTGCCCGTTAGTCTCTCTTCTTCTCTGGGATGAGTTCAGGGCTGACTCACAGCTGTCTTTCCTCAGTTGAGAGTGCCCCCTTCCTGTCCCAGCAATGTCCATCTATTCCTGAGATGATGCCAAAACAAACAAATGAAAAGTAGGCAACTACAACACTATAGAAATCTTCAGAAGGTATTAAATTCTTTCATCTGGTAGATTTCTGAAAACTTTTGAAATAGTTAAAAGAAATAAAACTTTCAAGTAAACTTGGGCAATTGGGCATTTAGACGATTGGTTGTTTGACCTGTCGGCCTGCTCCCATGCTTAAATGGCAAAATCATGGATGAACATTGGAAATGTCACCTCCTCCTGGAATAGGAGGAGCTCTGGTAGCATAGTGCCTAAGGTACTTGACTGCTAGCCAGAAGGCTGACGGTTCAAACCCACCATCCACTCTTCGGAAGGAAGGTTGGGCAATCTACTTCTGTAGTGGTACTGCCTCGGAAACCCAAGGAGGGGTTGCTATGAGTCGGGTCCAACTCGATGGCACACAACAACAACAACAACCTGGGATAGGTGTGTGTGGAAGGGGCACACACCAGAGAAGGCCAGAGAAGAGGCCGCCCAAGCTGAAAGAGGCAACGGTACCTGTACCCTGAGCCCATTTAGACCCAATCTTCCCAAACTAGGTGTGACTCCAATTGTAAGGCAATTTGTACTAAGAAGAGTTCAAGTACCAAACTATACCCTATATATTATACAGATCACATGGCCCAGACTTGCCTAGTGATATCACCATCAGACACTTCCTTTCCCACATACCTTCCTGGGACACCCAATAGTGGAGTCACAGTCTGCAAGGTGGGAATTGGTCTCGAGGAGCCGGTCAAGCAGGTGGATGTCAATCAGTCTTTCTGTCATGAGTATTCTGTGTGAAGCATAAGAAAGGGTGGGTACAGCAGCTTTAGGCAGCATGGGGTTGGGGAGGCCAGTCTGGATGGTGGGAGAAACATGCATAATCACATGGATGGCTGGTGCTGCACTGGGTTTCCAGGGCTCTGTGTGTAATTGTAGCAGCTGGAGTCTGAGTGCCAGGTGGGAGGGGTGGTAAGCAATGAGGTTGGAGTGGCAGATAGGGGCTGGATAAGGGCTCATAAGGGGAAGCCTTCCTAGAGGGTGTAAGCAAGTAGCCTGTGAGCCTGTTGTTCTCAATTCTATCAAACCCCACACCTCCTTTATATAAAAACATGTTACAGATTGTTATCCATAACATGTAATCCTTTTAAAATATGTGTCTGACTCTTAATCTATAAATGTATAGATAGATGTAATATAATAAGATTACTTTACTATTTAATATAATGCAGTGTAATCACCTTCCATAATGCAATCTAATATAATGTGATCAATCAAATTGTTGAGGTCATGGCAGTGTAGGGTGGGTCCTAAACCTAATCACTTCTGAATGATAAAAAACAGCATAATGGCCATAGACACCTACACACATGGAGGGAGGCAGATGTGAGGACTGGCTATGGACCAAGGAACTAAGGAAAGCCCAAGATGACCCACAAGGAAAGAAATGACCTGACCAAGACCCTGATTTGGAACTTTAGCCTCCAGAACTGTGAGAAAAATAAATTTTTGTTCTTTAAAACCTCCCACTTGTGGTGTTTCTGTGACAGCAGCACTAGGAAACTGAGACACATGTTGTAATGCCTCCTCTTTTAGCCTAAAAGAAAATTCACAAATAATATACAT
>NW_006921836.1:526330-528591 GCF_000298275.1 Orycteropus afer afer
ATGAATCTGCAAAACATTTCATAACATGGAGGATATTATGTTGAATGAAGTTAGTCTATCACAAAAGGACAATATTACATGAGACCACCACTGTAAAAACTCAAGAAGAGGTTTACACACAGAAAGAATCATTGTTTGAGGGTTACCAGGAGTGAGAGGGAAGGGAGGGTAAATCACTAAGTACAGGGTAGACACATACTAACTTTAGTGAAGAGAAAGGCAATATACAAGAAGGAGGAGGTCAGTACAAAATGACCAAGGCAAAGGGAGACCCTGGGAGGAGCACAAGTTAAAGGCAACAAAAGTAAGTACTATTACATACACGATCCTGCAATACCAGTAATAAAAGTAATCTACAAGTGGATACACTCCAGTTGAACAGGGTGAGAAGGTGAATGGGACTACACCTGTGAATATGGACAGGTATGACAGAGGCAATGTCTATACATGTATTTACATGTGCTGTAAATATATCCATGAATACAGCAGAGCATACAGGGGGCAAAGTTATGTAAACTTCTTAGCTGTAACCAAACGCCTTGAGGGAATGAATCTCTGGGCTTGGGGGCTCAGGACCATAGTCTCAGTGGACACTAAGGTCAATTGGCCTAACATAGTCCACAAAGACAATGTTCTACATTCTACTGTGGTGACTGGGGTCTTCAAAAAGCTTGTGAGTGGCCATCTAAGGTGCAACTATTGGTCTCTGCCCATTCACAGCAAAGAAGAATGAAGAAAATTAAAGACTCAAGGAAACAATTGGACCCTGAATCCCAGCCTCCATGACCCTGAGACCAGAAGAACCAGATGGTGCCAGGCTACCACTGCTGACTGCTCTGAAAGGAATCACAATAGGAGGCTTTGCATAGAGTGGGAGACAAATGTAGAGCAAAACTCAAAACAATAGAAAAGACCAGGCTCACTGGTCTGATAGAAACTGGTGGAACCCCCAAGACGATGGCCCTTAGCCACCTTATAGCCTAGAACTTAACTCACTCCTGTGGTTCAGTTTTCAGCCAATAATAGACAGGCCTGTGAAGTGAACTGTAACACCAGGGAGGGACGCATCCCTTAGAACAGTCAACCATATGAGATCAAAAGGATACCATTTGACTAAGGAAAAGCTCAGAAGGCAGAAAAGGATAAGAAAAAGGACAAATGTACACTGTACACACAGGAAGGAAGTGGGAGGAGTGCTGTTACTTTGTGGGGATTGCAATCACTGTCACAAAACAAAATGTGTATGGATTGGTGAATGCAAAACAAATTTGCTCAGTAAACTTTCACCCAAATCACAACTGAAAAATAAATAAATAAATAAAGATAAAACTAGAACATTGAACCAAGGTGTTGTTCCAGCTTTAAAAAATATTTTTTCCACCAGAAAGAAAGAGAGAGTATTTTTTAGATTGTTCCACAACTCAATGAGGTAGGTGCTACATCCCCATTTTATACACACACACACACACACCCCACAATCATTTTAGCTACCTCTGACCACTCTCATGTTTCTTCTTCCAAACACAGCTCTTGTGGGCTCTTGTCTCTCTCCCCTCCTCTCCGCCCTTGCTGTTTGTTTCTCTTTTGTATATTAAAGGGAATTAACTCTTAGGCCTTCCCTGAGCAGAATGGTTCTCTCCTTCACTCCATGTCTGCACAGCTGAGGCCCAAGCTGGCAATGACTAGATTCTTTTTGGGAGATGTAGGCACAGGTTAAAGTCAACGAGAGAGGCTGATGGTTTGGTAGGGTCATTATTTGAATGTGGCCAATGTCAACAGTAGGGGGGCTAAACTTCCTATCACCTCATGTTTACACGTATCCATTTTCACACAGTCATACCTGCACCTTCACAGAAACACCCACATATGTTACTGTCCATAATTTCCTTCACCCAATTCTTTCACGGCCACTTTTACACTTCTTCGTATCAAGTTCTGATATTCATAACCATGACTCTGATTAGTGCAAGGCTTCAAAGTGCCTTTTGAATCATTAAAGGAAGATTAAATTATGTTCAGGATGGTTTCAGTATTAAGTGTAGCTGAGCTAATTCAGAATCTCTGAAAACTGGCAACATGATAATTTGCTACTTTATACAAGTCAGTGCACTCAGATTTTTAAAAGCCAGTTTCAGCCGTGTGGACACCGACTCATGGCAGCCCCGTTTGGGTTAGAGCAGGACTGTGCTCCAGAGGCCTGTCAGTGGGCGATTTTTCAGAAGTACATTGACAGGCCTTTCTTCCAAGTGCATCTGGGTGGA
>NW_006921836.1:529351-531483 GCF_000298275.1 Orycteropus afer afer
GATTAGACCCAACTAAAAGCCCAGCTGAGCTGGACCACTCAGAATAAGCCGTGAGTCCACACGAGCCCATAAACACATCTGGGAAGGAAGGAAAGAGTGAGAGTTGGATCCAGCCAAATGCTGTCACTACCTCATAAATCTCCCGGAAACTCAAACTGCCCTTAACGTTTGTAGACATTGTAAGTGATGCTTTCATAATCACTCCCATCTCTCTTGGCTTGGCCATGGACAGGGTCATTTGGTTAATGCAGAATTCCATCTTCATTGCTTTGTAACTAGTTTTTAATCAGTGATGATTGCTGAGCTGGGATGCTGCCCCTGGCTCGCCTGCTCCTTCCTCGGAGAGTGCTCTAGGATATGTCACAGCAATTAACCAGAGACCTGCAGGAGGGGAGGGAGGAACTCAGGCCTTTATTCACTTTGGGGGGATTGGTGAAGGGCACTGGAAAACAAGGGGTGCCTTCAAAAAAGGCATCTATACTAACCGTTGCTTTTGATTGTCCAACAATTTAATCTCCCAGGAGGTAGAGGAAATGACCAGTGGACTGGCCACCTGAAATGAATTCTGACCAACAGGGAAGGATTGACTGGACAACTGGAATTGATAAGAGTCTTGGGGGAAAGGATCTTTACAATATTGTAGTTTGTGGTAGTCAAGGAGAACCTGAGCACATGGCAATATACCTTAGACTCAAGAGAGGCAGATTACAGAACAATCAGAAGAAATATATAGTCATGCTTTCATAACACAAGACTTTGGGAGGATGGTGTGAGAAGGTGGGAAAGCTCTTACAAATGCACTGACGATTGGGCAATCATAAATGATCCTGGTGAGGAAGAGATTGGAAATGTTCCAGAAGTTCCCAGTGATGGCTAAACAAGTTAATATATAAAGTATGCATACACACACATTTTCCTCTATATATTTCTGGAATCTTATGCAAGACACAGAAAAGAACCCCTCTGAGGAACTGGCTAACTGGGGGATGGTGTGAGAGGGGACTTTTTCCTCATACCTTTTGAATTTTGAAACACATGAATGTATTATCCATGCAAATAAATACATAACAATGAGATAAAATAAGAAGCATTTTAAAAAGATGGAAATCTAAACCCACAGGAGACTATAAGAGAGTAACCTAGACCTGTAAGGACAGACCCGAGATGGTTGAAGCCCCAGCAAGTTGAGCCATGTAAAACACACTAGGAACTTAGGAAACAAAAGGCTTTGTGAGCATGTTCAGAGCAAGACTCAGATCAAAGAGAGGATCAACCTGCTGCTGGGTAACGTTACTGGATAACAGAGCAAGCAGACATCCTCTCTTGCTGTTTCATGTCTGCTTTTTCAGTTAAGGGGAATGATCTTGGAACTAAAATGTATTAAATGAATGTTGGTAAGGGGAAAGGGTGCCCCACGAGGGAGTGGAGATGAAAAGGAACATTCAGGGGTCCAGCATGAGGCCCCAGTTTCTCATTCAGACAAATCATATTTAAAGACCCAGAATGAGACTGGTAAAATGCTGTAGGTGAGCTTCGAAGCAAGAGGAAAAAGAGTGGCAGGCAGGTTTTCAGAAAGGGGAGAAGGTAAAATTTGAAAACAAAACACTTAACTCATCCATTGTTCAGCCAGTATTTTCTGACAACCTACCACATGCCAGACTCCAGGACTGATGGTGAGGACTGTCAAAGAAGAAGGTCTTGTCCTCAATTTGCCAGACCAACAACCTCGTCATTGCAAATACTGTTTTCAACAACAAAATGGTGACTCTACACGTGGATCTCACCAGATGGAACACAGTGGAATCAAATTGACTGCGTCTGTGGAAAGAGATGATGGAGAAGCTCAATATCATCAGTCAGAACAAGGCCAGGGGCCAACAGTAGAAAAGACCATCAATAGTTCATAGGAAAGTTCAAGCTGAAGCTAAAGAAAATTAAAACAAGTCCACAGGGTCAAAGTACAACCATGAGTATATCCCACCTGAATTTAAAGACCATCTTAGAAGCAGATTTAAAGCATTGAATACTAACAACTGAAGTCCAGATGAGTCGTGGGATGACATGAAGGATATCATGCATGAAGAAAACAAAAAGTCATTAAGAAGGCAGGAGAGAAAGATCAGGAAAGAAAG
>NW_006921836.1:533203-534351 GCF_000298275.1 Orycteropus afer afer
TGCATTGGGCAAATCTGCTGCAAAAGACTTCTTTGAAGTGTTAAAAAACAAAGATGTCACCTTGAGGACTAAGGTGAGCCTGACATAGTCATGTTATTTTCAATCATCTCTTTTGCATGTGAAAGCTGGACAATGAATAAGAAAGACTGAAGAATTGATGCATTTGAATAATGGATAATTTGAATTTGAATAATGAATAATTTGAAGATATTGAATATACCATGGACTGCCAGAAGAATGAAGAAACCCATCTTGGGAAAAGTATAGCCAGAAGGCTCCTTAGAAGCAAGGATGGCAAGACTGTCTTACATATTTGGACTTGTTATCAGGAAGGACCAGTCCCTGGAGAAGGACATCAAGCTTGGTAAAGTAGGTTAGCATAAAGGAGGAAGACCTTCGATGAGATGGATCGCATGGACACAATAGCTGCAACAATGGGCTCACAGTAACGATTGTAAGGACGGTGCAGGACCTACATTGTTTCATTCTGTGGTACATGGAGTCACTATGAGTCGGAGCTAACTCCATGGCACCTACAGCAACAACAGCAAGGGGAACGGGTGCCTCACGAGGGAATGGAGATGCAAAGGGCTCACCCAGGGGTTCAACATGAGGTCTCATCTTCTCATTCAGACAAATTGCATTATAGGACCTGGAATAAGACTGGTAAAAGGCTATCAGTGAGCTTCAAAGCAGGAGGAAGAAGAGTGTCAGAGGATGGAGGCTGGCACATGGCAGGCAGTTTGCCAGAAAGGGCCCAAGGTAAATGACACACTATGTCCACCCATTATTCAACCAGTATTTCCTGAGACCCTACCATGAGCCAGACTCCAGGGCTGATGGTGGGAACTGTCAAAGAAGAAAGTCTTATCCTCTGTTAGGAATGAAATAAAAGACGTTTCAGTGGGGAATAGTATAGCTTGAGTCGGACAGCCCTAAGTAAAAACACAAAGCACTGTTGTTCAAGGGGAAAGAGTGGCCTATATACATAGAGAACAAAGAAAATGCAGGGGATTAATGGCTGATCAGGAGCTCTGGTAGCATAGTGCCTAAAGGCACTTGACTGCTAACGAGAAAGCTGACGGTTCAAACCCACTAGCCACTCCTCGGAAGGAAATAAAAGACGTTTCAGTGGGGAATAGTATAGC
>NW_006921836.1:538351-539399 GCF_000298275.1 Orycteropus afer afer
TATATATGTGTGTGTGTGTGTGTGTGTGTTGGGGGATGGGAGGAGAGGTGTTAATGATGTGGTTGGGTCTGACAAAGCAGTTCTGTCTCCACACTTTCCCTGAGGGCCTAAACCTGATGTGAGCTGTGGAAGTAGCTCCTACTCCCCAGCTCACAGTGGATCTATACAAATAGCTCTGAATCCATGGAACATTCTCCTAAACACATAATGTTGCTTATTAAAAGGTTTACACGTATAAAATGAGCAGAGAAGGCATGCAGTGTGGATGAGGGGAGAGTCTGGGATGAGATGAAAGTAATTCAGATTCTTTAATACAACATTCAAGAGTTTTTCTACTCTGGAGTAGCTAGTGCACATTTTGGCTTATAATATGTGCTCAATGAATGTTGGAGTGATCTGATTTGAATGGTCAATCCTGGATGGAAAGAGTCCATATTGGGAAACTTCCACTCTTCTGTTTGTGATGGGGATCTTGCATAGCACATTCCCACTTGGCCACATGGATCCATGACAGGCGCCACCAAAAAAGCACTGGAGAAGACTGTGGGGTGGAGGAAGGAGAAAGGACCTTTTCCAGCCAGCTTGTCTCAGCAATGGATCTCCACCATGGAAGGCTCTAGTCTCTGGCTCTTTCTGGCACCCCTCAGAAGTGTATAACCAATTCTCTTTATTAATTTCTCTCTATCCACATAACCAATGCGTGTGGCTTCTGATTTCCTGAGCAGATGTTGACTGGATCCAGAAGCTGTGGGAGATACGGAAGATGACCAGGCCAAGGAGCAAAGATGTTCTTGGTCTCCACCTGTCTTCTCTTAGTGCACTGGGGCTGTGCCTTGGACCTTATCTTTAGAGAATGGAGGGAAGCAAGCTCTGGGTGACAGCGAGGTTCCCACAGCTGAGCTCAGCCAAGGTGACCTCTCCACAGACACTGTGTCTCCATCATTCCTGGCATCCAAACTAATATACATCTACCTACCTACCAAAAAGACTTACTGTTTACTAAAGAGCCTTTGCACCCCTCAGCTGATTGAGTCTCTGAGAAAGAGGC
>NW_006921836.1:539924-546340 GCF_000298275.1 Orycteropus afer afer
GGGTTTGAACCGCCAGCCGTCTGGTTAGCAGGCAAGTGTCTTAGCCATTATGCTACCACAGCTCCCTGACATAATTACAGCACTTATATTCAGTGCAAATTCACTTATTCATTGCATGAGTTATTAATTATTCTTAAGCATTGACATAGTATTCACTGCAACCGATTATGTACACATTGATTAGGACCAGGTCTGAGTCAGCGTCCAAATGAGTCTGGACTGGCGTTAACTTGCCGAGTCAGGAGTTCACGGAGACTAACAGTCTGGATACACCAAAAAGGCGTCAGGGCTTCCAAGGCAGTGTTGTATCCTAATGAGGAGCCCTGATCTGCCTGCCACTGAGGACTATTATAAGGATATGACGTATGTCATAGCACTAGGCTATTTCACTTAAGTCTTCTTCCATAAAGTAGTAAAAATGTTAATTGCCCCCCAAATACTCACCTTCTTCTTCAAAACAAAAGCAAAAACATTGTTGTTGAGTCAACTCAAACTCATAGCTACCCTACAGGACAGAATAGAAGTGCCCTATAGGTTAGGCTGGGAGCTCTGGTGGCATAGTGCCTAAGGCATTTGACTGCTAACCAGAAGGCTGGCAGTTCAAACCCACCAGCCACTCCTCGGAAGAAAGGTTGGGCAACCTACTTCCATAGTGATACTGCTTCGGAAACCCAAGGAGGGGTCGCTGTGAGTCGGATCTGACTCGACAGTAGTGTGTTTCGTTTTTGGTTTTACAGGGTTTCCAAGGCTGTATACTTTTATGAAGTAAACTGCCACACCTTTCTCCCACGGAGCAGCTAGTGAGTTTGGAGTGCTGACTTTTTGGTTAGCAGCCAAGCACTTAACCACTGTGCCACCAGGGTGTCTTTCCTTAAAAATAGAATCCCACTTTTAGCTGGGCTAATGGACACCTGGGAAAAAAAGATTTGGTTACTTTTGTAGTGTGACCATGTGACTAAGTTCTGGCCAATGGCATATGAGCCCAATTGCTGTCTGCAGTTTCCAGGAAACACCCTTAAATAGGAGCATGGCCTTGCTACTTCATTCTCCTTGCTGCCTAGGAAAACATGAAGCTGCTTGGATTTTTCTCTTCATGGAACAAAAGCCTTAACCGTTGGGTAAGAGCCAGGAGACCATCCTGGACCCAGATCACTAGAGATCTTTGACAGCTGGAGGAGAGGCAAGATCACTGACACCCAGGGCCACAGGACTCAAGTGCAGGCACACAAAACCCAAACCCACTGCCACTGAAACGATTCTGACTCATAGCAACCCCCACTGGTTTTCCAAGGCAGTAAATCTTTATGGAAGTACATTGCCCAGTTTTGCTTTTGAGGAGTGGCTGGTGGGTTTGAACCAGCAGCCTTCTGGTTAGCAGTCAAATGCCTTAGGTACTAGGCTACCAGAGCTCCCCCACTGTAGGCACACAGGGAAGGGCTAATGCTCAGAGTGATATAGGAAAAACTCTTTGGCAAACCAGCCTTTCTCCTCTAAATACAAGATAATGCTAGAGGGATTTGAAAGTGGAGGTAGCTGAAAAGATCCATAGCAATGAAACCCCAAACCAGCTCAATTTCTGACTAGACTGACTCATTCACTTACATCAGGGGTGGCAAACGTTTTCTGTAAAGGGCCAAATAGTAAATATTTAAAACATTGCGGCCCATATGGTCTCTGTGACAACTTTTTAACTGCCGTTGCAGAGCTCCCACTACAAAATCAGCCCTAGATAATACATAAACAAATGATAGTAGCTGCGCTCCAATTAAACTTTAGTTATGAACATGGAAATTTTAATTTAATGTAATTTTCTCATACTATTTTTCTTTTGATCTCAATTAAAGTGTTTTTAAAAAATGTAAAAGCTGTTCGTAGCTCAAAGGCCATTAAAAGACAAAACCAAAACCAAAACCAAACAGCAGGCCTGGCATAGCTGTGGGACAAAGCTGGCAAACATTAGGCTTAGAAGAGGAAGGGGTGTGCATAAATAATTGCCAAAGATAGTAGATCCTGCTTTGATTTTAAGGTTTTCTAACTTAGGAAACCAAATATTCACTTTAAAGAAATCCTGATCGCAATCACTCTGCCAGTTCTTTTCTTTCACCTGAAGTTGTAAATCCTTTCTTTCCTGCTTAGAGTCAAGTTTACTAAATTTGTATCTCAAAAGATACAGCTGGGTGGAGGGCCAAAGTTAATTTTGTGAACTGTTATCCACTGACCTCAGTAACAGGGGGAGGGCAGTCATTAATTAATCCTGTTAAAATTAGCCTATAGTTGACCTTCTATATCCCTCCCTCCTCTTCTCTTTATAAGGAGCTCTGGTAGCATAGTGCCTGAGGCATTTGACTGCTAACCAGAAGGCTGGCAGTTCAAACCCACCAGCCACTCCTTGGAAGGAAGGTTGGGCAATCTACTTCCGTAGTGATACCAAAGGAGGACTCGCTATGAGTCGAAATCCACTTGACTGCATATTACAACAACAACAGGCATATAGGATCTCTGGTGGCACACGCTGGCAGTGTTGCATAATGGTTAAGGCATTCAGCTGCTAACCAAGAGATCTCCATTTCGAACCCACCTGCTGCTCCGGGGAGAAATATGAAGCAGTCTGCTTCTGTAAAGATCTACAGTTTTGGAAGCCCTATGGTGCTTTTCTATAGGATCTATAGTGATCCTATAGGTCACTATGAGTAGGAATCGACTCAATGGCAGTGGGCTTTTCTGGTATATACACAGTCTAACTGCTCAAAATAAACCTTATGTTCAATTTTCAGTGAGTTTTCATTTTCTGTTTACCTCAGTTTCTTCTGCTCTTGACATGATGTCTGGTTTTCAATCAAAAATCGTGAGATATGCAAAAAAAAACAAAAGAAAACAACCCACTGTCAAGAAACAGGGAGCTTTGGTAGCACAGTGCCTAAGGCATTCTGCTAACCAGAAGGCTGGCGGTTCAAACCCACCAACCACTTCTTGGAAGGAAGGTTAGACAATCTACTTCCATAGTGATACTGCCTCAGAAACCCAAGGAGGGTAAGGAGGGGTCGCTATGAGTCAGATGCGACTCTACGGCAGTGAGTCTGAGTCAAGAAACAAAGCGTTTAACAGAATCAAATTCAGGTATGCCCCAGATGTTGAAACTACCAGATAGGGAATTAAAAATAACTACATTTAATATGTTAAAGGCTATAGTGGAAAGTTGGACAACATACACGAATAGATCGGGAATTTCAGTAGGGAGAGAAAAATCTACAAGATTTTTATCTACCCAGGCACAGCCCAGGCTGATGCTGATGTCTGTCACTAAGCTAGAACCCAGATGAAACAGGGTGTTTTAGAGATGAGATCTCAGTTGTACTACTCAGCAGCTGTTGGTCTATGGGCAAATTACTTACCCTCTCTGAGCATTATAATGGTATATTCCATATATAGCATAGTTATGTGAGGCTGTCGTCTCACAGCACACAAAATGAGGTAAGTGTGTGAGTCATCTGGCTTACAGTTGGTGGTCCTGTTCCCCCTCTATCCCCTTAAACTCTTCCCCTTGGGCCTTGCCTCCCTTGGAGCTGGGCAGTCAGGAAGACCAAATACCCAGCCTACTGGTGTCAAGTCGATTCCAACTCATAGCGACCACCACTGAATTTCCAAGGCAGTGAAATCTTCACGGAAGTAGATTTTCCCATCTTCCTTCTGCAGAGTGGCTGCTAGGTTTAAACCGCCACCCTTCTGGTTAGCAGTCAAATGCCTTAAGCACTATGCCAAGAGGAGACTTTTTTCACGTTTCCAATTCCTGGGGAGGGATTTCTCAAGTCCTTCTCACTGGTCTTTTGTTTCATGGAGCAGCAGTAATTCTCCTCTCCTCAAACAATGTAAAGGAGACACTGCGAAGTGTCTATGTTTTGCCTGTTGGACACCTAAGATGTGGGCCAGGAATGCGCTTCTGGCTCCAACCTCAGAGACAGAGGGTCGTCTTCTACTTTCTTGACGAGGCTTTTGTTGTTGTTGTTCTGTGCCGTCGAGTTGGACCCAACTCATAGCGAGCCCTCCTTGGGTTTCCGAGGTGGTATCACTATGGAAGTAGACTGCCCAAACTTCTTTCCAAGGAGTGGCTAGTGGGTTTGAACCGCCAGCCTTCTGGTTAGCAGTCAAGCGCCTTAGGCACTATGCTACCAGAGTGGGGTTTTAGAGCAGGAGAAATGCCCTTAAATAAAGCTGCAATATGCAGGAGCCTGGAAATTGGAGGAGGAGCCCTACAAAATTATGTCTTGGGGACTACAACTTTCCCTAGGACCTTAAGGAAGCAGTTACGAGGACAATCATTCTCAGGCCCACCTTTCATCTCTTACAATCCTCTTGGCCTGGCGGTTTATCTCCCAGGCTTAAAAACTCAGGAATCCCACCGGTTTAGACTGTGCCTTAGCAGTTCCCGCTACCACGAAGTCTTTTTTTCCCCCCACTTTTATTGTGGTGAAAACATATACAAGACATTCACCGACAAAACAACTTCCACATTTACAGCTCAGGGACATTGATGATATTTTTCATGTTGTGCCACCATTACTGCTATCTTTTTCCAAAATATTCCACCACCATTAGCATAAACTCAATGCCCCACAAACAAAAGCTTCCCCTTTTCCCCTCCCTCCTACACCTCGTAACCACTAATAATCTTTGATGTTTATCTACACATACATACATATATATATATACATATACATATATCCTACTTCCGTAGTGATACTGCCTCGGAAACCCAAGGAGGGGTCGCTATGAGTCAGGGCCGACTCGACGGCAAATAACAACAACAACATATATACATATATGTATACACATATGCACATATAGATTTTTTTCCCCCAACCTTTCTAGGAATTTTCCCTCCCCTTTCCTCCCATCCCTGGTAACCAACAAAGAATTATACATTCCTTCCATGTATAAACCTTTCTTTGACTTTCTACAATAGTGGACTAATACAATATTTGTCCTTCTGGACCACCAAGTGTTGAGATTTGTGGTCACCAAACTCTTAGTTCTTTTGTTTACTCTCAACAGTTTGACAGACAGAAGGTAGAGAGAATAGCAGGTGGTCTATTTGTACACCTTAAATTCTACAAAATTCTTTTGATTAGGTAAAACTCAGATTATATGCTCAGCAGACAGATCAAATAAATATGGTGAAAAGATACAACCTTGATGCATGCCTTTCATGATTTTAAATCAAGATCCATCTGACATTAGCAATGACATTCTTCGTTCCACATCCCCTTCTGAATCTGGCTTCCACTTCTGGCAGTTCCTTCAATATACTGCTGTTAACGGCATTTCAATCATCTTCAGCATGCAAAGACCAAGAGGCAGTTATTCAGACAGAACAAGGGGATACTGCATGGTTTAAAACCAGGAAAGGTGTGCATGTGGATCAGGGCTGTATCCTTTCACCATACGTATTCAATGTCTATGCTGAGGAAATAATCCATGAGGCTGGACGATATGAAGAACGTGGCATCAGGATTGAGGGAAGACTCATTAATAACCTGCGATATGCAGATGCCACAACCTTGCTGGCTGAAAGTGAAGAAGACTTGAAGCATTACTGAGGAAGATCAAAGACTATAGCTTTCAGTACGGATTATACCTCAACACAAAGGAAGCAAAAATCCTCCCAAACTGCCAGTAAGCGACATCATGATAAACAGAAAACAAGATTGAAGTTGTCCAGGATTTCATTTTACATGGATTCACAAACACATCCAGGAAAGCAGCAGTCAAGAAATCAAATGACGGATTGTATTGGGCAAATCTGCTGTAAAAGACCTCTTTAAAGCATTAAAAAGCAAAGCTATCACCTTGATGACTAAGGTGAGCCTACCCAAGTCATAGTATTCTCAATCACCTCAAACGCATGTGAAAGCTGGACAATGAATAGGGAAGACCGCAGAAGAACTGATGCATTTGAATAATAGAGAATTTGAATAATGAGTAATTTGGAGAATACTGACTATACCTTGCACTGCCAGAAGAACAATTATTTGTCTTGGAAAAAGTACAGGCAGATGCTCCTTAGAAGTGAGGATGGCAAGGCTTCGTCTCATGTACTTTGGACATGTCATCAGGAAGGACTAGTGCCTGGAAAAGGACATCAAGCTTGGTAGAGAGTCAGAGCTAATGAGGAAGACCTTCAATGAGATGGACTGACAGTGGCTTCAACAACGGCTCAAACAGCAACTGTGAGGATGATACAGGACCAGGCAGTTTTTCGTTGTGTTGTACATGGGGTTGCTATGAGTTGGAATTGACTTAACAGCCCCTAATAATGGAGGGAAGATTGAGGTTGTCAAAGAATTCACGTTGCTTGGTTCTACAATCGATGCCAACGGAAGCAGCAGTCAGGACATTAGACGACGTGTAGCACTGGGAAG
>NW_006921836.1:547825-594897 GCF_000298275.1 Orycteropus afer afer
GATACATATATATGTATATATATAAAAAAAATACTCACTACCAAAGTTCTCATCAGTTTCATACTAAAGTATAAAAGTAAGGGTGAGGTCAGCCACAGTGCTAGGGAAAGTTTTATTTAGATACATTTATGTCCACATGAAACGCTTAGACTTGCATCCTATTACATATGGAATTCCAAGTTTACAACACACCATGAACGGCAGATTGGCTAGCCCACGCTACTCACGAGGACACTCACAGATTCCACGCGGGATGGTACAGTATGTACAGATACAGTAGCGGAGAGCCTTCCAGGGAGGCTCTGGAACTTTTGTCTCAGTCCCCATCCCCCTCCCCCTCACGCCCCTGCCTCCCCGAAATGAAATCCTGTCTGAGACAATACATTCTGATTATATGATAGTTGGAGTGTTTGGATTAAGGTTGTTCCCCTAGAGGGGTGGGTTTTATTTCTATTATTTTTTTTTAAATATATTTTACTTTACTTTTTTTTTTTGTAAAGAAAAAGAAAACAAACGTATTACAGTATTAAAGTATTGCTTAACTCACAGCATCTCCTGTGTAGTGTCTGTGCCCACGATGGGCTGAGCTGACTTCTGCTGCTTTCTGCTTAGGGTGAGGGTGGGGAAGCCGCTAGATTCTCTCTTCAATGTGCTCGCCTGCAAATCTTCTCCACCCGCTGCCCCCCTGGCTTCCACCTTCCTTGGAAGATAGCCTGACTTGTAAAGCACATTCAAGGGAAAAAAAAAAATCCTCTCTTCCCCTACTCCACCCCCCAGTTTCCCTCTGTCCCTGTGTGCCATTTCCAACTGATAAAAGTAAGTATGAGTTAGTGTTTCTTTTGTAAACAATTTCATATGCAATATAATACAGAAAGCATGGCTGACCCTCAATAAAAAATGTAGTAAACTATATTGCTTTATTCTTGATTATGCTGCAGTGAGTGAATGGCAGAATGAAGCAGTGTGGTGGTGGTGGTGGTGGTGGTGGAGGCTACGTCCCTAGCCCTCGTTTGCACTAAAGATCAAAACAGGTTTTGTTTTATATTTGGAACAAAAATTTTTTTTTTTTTCCAAAATCCCCAAATGAAAAAGGAAAAACAAAGAAAGAACCGAAACAAACAAACAAACAAAACCCCAAACAATAACGAAACCAAACCAAAAATTGAACACCTTTCAGGTCATCAGAACCAACAATTACCCAATGATTTTTCTACTAGTCTAGCAAGATGTGTGTAACATTCACTGGCTGTGAATTGCTGTGCAGTGAAAAATTAGGTTGACAGCAACAGAGCCATGCTACCTTAAAGTCCAAGCTACGAGTTCAAATTAAGATGAAGGTTATGAAGGATAGAAACGCAAAGGCCAGTTGGGGCTTCATTTGAATCAAGCCAATGAGCGACAGGGAATAGAGCATGAGGCTGTTTGGTTTTCCCAATGGGTGTGAGGAAGGCCACGAGCCAAGTCTGAGAAAGCTCCCGGGGAGGAGGCCAAAAGCTTGGTCCTCTCCATAATCTCCATGCCCAGGTCGAACGAGGAAGGGGCCCAGGAGCGAATCCACTCACTCTCCTTTGCTTGGGAGGAGAGGAGTTTGGGGGTCCCAGGCAGATGGATCTGGAAGCCAGAAAGTCACCCGGTGCCTATTTTATAATTCTGGGGAAAAGCCATTAGCCAAATGGGTTTCGCCCCTCCCGGAGGGGTGCGGGGAGGCGCGGGTGGTTCCCATGTTCGCCATTGAGCTTAACTGAAACAAAGACGAAGCTGAACATCACTGCTAAAGTAATTTACAAAACTCTTTCACAATGGATTTCTAGATGAGTGGGGGGACTAACGTGAACCCTAACCTAGGTAGCCACATTAAAACATATCAGATTTCCATGAGATTTGTGCTATGGGCTACTGGGTCTCTTCAAAAGGTATATAAACATCTAAAACATATTCACACAGATTATCAATTTCTTCTGAGCATTCTTAAAAAAATATTTTTTTCTCTTAGTAAAATCATTTTAATATACCATGCCTCCCTCTTTTAAAAAATAAATTAAAAAAATCCAGTTTTGCATATCTAGCATTAGCATTTAAGGTAGTATGGCACACCCCTTCACAGGTAGGGGGTGGGGAATCTACTAAACGCCGAGTCTGCCGGCATTTTAACATTGTGAGACCTTGGGTTAGTTGAAACCACATCAGATCAGCAAAAACAAAATGAAACTTGAAATTAAAAAAAAAAAAAAAATTTAAAGGAAAAAACTGCCCCAAAATCATTAGCATTTTTTTTTTCCATAAATAAGAGAAAGTTCTATCCTTACTGGTCCTAAATCTGAATAACTAACTATGTCTAATTGTTTTTTTAAACCTTAATTACATTATACCTATCAATATGTACTAGAAGAAAGAGGAGAAAAAAAGTCACTAACACTAGTACCAGGACAGCACGCTTACAAGATAGCCATTTTATACATTATTAACAGACAATGATCAACAAAGAGTATTGTAGGAGGTGACAGAGGACGCAGAGAAAGCAAGGATAGTACAGTCTATCACCAACATGGGCAAAATCGCATTCCATCCCCTAGTCTAGACATCGAATTTCTGGGAATTTTCTGTCTCTTTTTTCTTTTCCATTTTTTTTTTTTTTTAAAGTAAAACCTCTATTTTGTTATTTTATTACTTGAACAAGTTTTGATATTTTAAAAGTGCCCAGCATTTTACTTAACCTGGTTGTTTGGAAATTAAAAGAAAGAAAGAAAAAAAAAAAAAAAAAAAAAAAAAAAAAAAAACACCTACTAAACAATCTAACATTTTATTAGAAAAACAAAAGAATATGGTTTTCTTTTTTCCCAGTATCTTTGTGGTTTAATTAGAATTAAAAAGGGCTTTTTTTTTTTTTTCTTTTCTTTCTGAGTGAGCATTTTGGAGTCTTCTGTTTGAAGATGCTTTTGCCCCGCCGTGTCTGTGAATGTCTACTACATTAGTCTACTTTGTTAGTAAAATTTATAAAAATAGGAGTGCAGCAGCTCTTTATAATAAATGTCGCATTCAGTGTCTCATACTGGCTGTGCCTTAAGTACCAAATTTATAAACGTAACAATTTAAAAAATATTAATAAAACGTCAATATCACATTTTAAAAAAGAAAGAAAATATATATCCACACTACAATATGTTTTAATGCCATCTACTGAGTTGTACGTCTATAGTTGCTGTTGCCGACCTATCACCAATATTAAAAAAAAGTTAAATTAAAAAATATCCTTCATCATAAGTATCTTTCCCCAACTGAGGACCATATATTATAACAGCCAATGTCAAAACCATGTGCAAACAGGAAACTGTCAGTTTTTCCCACCAGTCACAGTGCAGTGATGTTTATAATTTTTATTTTTAAAATTCTGTTTACATCTACAATAAATTAAAAAAAAAAAAAATCTCCCATAGCCTCTCTGGTGATACTTGCAGTACTGAGGTATTAAAAAAAAATATAAACCAAGAAGTTGCTTTTCTAATTTGTCAATAGAAAGTGGGTGGAGAAAAGGTTTCATTAATGCAGGCTTATCTACTCCGGGCCCTCGGGCCCCCAGAGCTGAGGGGCAGGGTAGGGGGACAGGGGGAGAAGAGAGGCCAAGTGTCCTAGGGACCTTTGGAGGTGCTGAAATGATTGGACAATAGAAAATGATCAAATATTTAAAAATTAAGACTGAAAAAGAATGTCCCCCCACCTACCCCCACCCAAGCCAAACAGGTGTGCTTTGAAATTTTAAATATGTTAAATATTAAAATTGTAGCTTTGTTTTCTTTTTAAAAAAGTCTTGGGAAAAGCAGTTTATCATATTTTAAATAAAAATCTAACTAGACGGTAACATTTGAAGCTGTGCACAGACAAGAGGTTAATATGCTGGTATGACGCTAATACAGTTCTTAGGTCTATCACACAGACAGAAGGCGCTAACAGTGTTCTAACTCTCCTGGGGCCGTCCTGGCAGCTGGGTGTCCTTCAGCTCAGTGACTGACCATGTCATCATCCCTGTCCTCCTCCTTCCACAGAGCATCAAACTGCCTGGGACGGACTCCCTCACAAAAATATTTTTTGATTCTCTCTTTCTTAATAGTTTCTATGTAGTTAATGGAATTGTATTTACAACATTTCTTTTTTAGAATTCACAATTTCAAAAAACCTTATAATATCACCTCTTTCAACAGAAAAAAAAGCACTCATAGAAAAGGAGGACACTCCAAACATTGTCGTCCTTACCTTATTGCCGAAAATAGATATACTTAGGTTAACAAAGAGACGTCACAAAAAGAACTGCTCGAGTCTGTTAATTAGCCTACTACATCTTACTTCTTCTACAACGCAAAATAGAAAGTTTATGCCCACCTTCCGCTCCGCATTTCTCAACTTCGATTCAGTGTGTGCTAAAGTTCACCTGAAAATTCATACAGTCTCAGAATGGGATCAAAACAGTGAGAGTAATATTACCATCTCAGCATCCTTTAAAAGTGAGAACAGAATCAAACAAGCGAAAAAAAAAAAAAAATATATATATATATTTTTTTCAAAAGAAAAAAATAACTCCTTAATATAACGGTTATACTATGGTTAGCTTTTAACTAGATATTAAAGCTATATGACTACTGGACTAAGTAAAAATCACTACCAAATGTGATTCAAAGAGATTTAAAAGGAAAAAGGGAAGAGAGAGGAGAGAGGGGAACCATCAAGGAAGAAAAAAAAAAAACCAAAAAAAAAAAAAACAATGAAAACCAAAATCATGGGTTATATACACATTTAAAAGCTGTTGTCTTATATTACAGCAGATTTGTGAGATGAGGAGATGGAGCCAACCCTCGATCCGAAGTGAACCATCTCTGGTTGGGATGGGGAGTGAGGCTGGTGGGGGTCCAGGTCTGATGACATCACCTAAACAAAGGGCCACTCAGAAACTTCGCCCAGTCTTGCCTGGACATCCAGGTATGCTCTGCGTGGTGGGGAAGGTCAGGTCAGGTACGCCCAGAAGAGAACCATAAGGCGGGGTGGGAAGAAAAAGAAGAAGTGTTAGGACAATGTGTGGTTTATTCCAACTGTTCAACTAGAGTTTTCAGAGAATGACTACGTTGGGTTATGAATACATGAATATGGCCTGGTTGATGGCTTGCTGAGATCACAGCTTGGGAAACATGACATCTACATGGATATTTGGGAAAGGGCAGCTTCCCATGTCCGTGTCCACTGCTTTGCTGACTTGATATACTAACTACGGAACTGTTAGGATAATGGCTGGAAATGAGTTGAGCAACTGGGGTCATCCTGGGTTTTGATCACTACGTTAGTGAACTGCCTATCAATTGATGATGTTTTTCCCGTTCAAACTTCTGCTTCCAAAGCTACATGTTTTCAAAACTTCTGACTTTATTGGACACCCATCAAGGGTTATGAAGATCTGAAAATGTTAATTTATTACAAAAAATTGTATTATATGCCAAGGATTCAAGGTCAGGACACTCAAAAACATACATAATTAATAATCAGCATTGATGATTTATAGAAAATATAAATATATCCAGGACTCACAGACTTGCTAACTACATCTCCCTGAGTTGACTGTGAGCCTGAATCCCTTCTTTATGGCACTAAGCACAGTGTGTGTTTGAAGAGTCTCTCTTAATTGTTGCAGTGTAGCCATGTGACTCCATTAACTCACTGAATCCACTGTGGAGGGGCCAGGTGGCAACTTGACCCTTCTATGGAAACTGAATCCCAGAGTCAGATGAGGGAGGATAGGCTGGGAGCTGCTACTTTCACTGGAGGGGCCTGGACTGTGAGGTGGGAAGCCCTCAACCATTCATCCTGTTCCAAGGGAGGCACAGAGAGCACTGGCCAGCCCAGCCTCTCACGCTCTGCGGATCTGCTGCATCTGCTGATGGGTTAAGCCCTCTTCATCTGGCTCCACCAAGGGCTGGAGCCACCTTCAATTCCCAAGATTCTTGGCTATACCAATGCCATCCTTGCTCTCAGAGGGCCCTCACTTCCCCGGGGACCCCAAATCCAGGTTAATTAGTAGTCAGTAGCTCTCTTTCAAACCATTAGTGGACCCTGGCTCCAGTCAGTGACGCCTGAGTCAGTGCTCAAAGGGAAGGAGAGACGAGGGGTGGGGAGAATTCACACACGTGGTTTATTTGGTTAAGAGAGACGGTTTTGTTAGTTGATGTGATTCCTTAGCAGCAACATTAGAGAAATCCAAAAGATTTATAGAGCTCAACTCAACCGGGTTCCCTGACGGGTCCCAGCCTACAGAGCCTGTTTGACTCAGGGCTGGCAGGGATCCCCCCTCAGTGAAAGAGGTGTGTTAATAACTGCAGATCCAAAGTGGCAAATTCATCTCTAGCCCTGCTTCTTCCGTGGCCTGACTCCAAGAGTGAAAGCCTCCTCCAGGTCTCGTGCCTCAGCTGCAATTGCTGAAGGTGCCCCATTCCCAGGTCTCAGCCGCAGCTCCTCTCTCTCCGAAACAGACAGACCCATATTTCAACACCCACCCCCAGCTTTAACATGCAGACACAATATGCATTTAGTGCTTTCACAAGGACAACCCCCTCTCCTCTTCTTGGTGTTCTCCCCAAGAATGACGACAAATAATCATTTGCAAATGAGAATGTGGCAAGAGGCTTCCTCACTGACCGCCCCAACCGGCCCTCTCCTCCATCCCACCCCCTCCACATCCCCATCAAAGTGATTTAAAAAAATGTTTAATTAACTTGAGCTTAGTGTAAAAGGTTAGGAAACTGGCAGGGATCCAAACCCACGTTACACAGGTGATGTCGTTAATTTAATTTGCTTTTCGTGCCCTAATCTGGATAATTGCTCAGTAGTTACTGGCAAAAATGTTTTCTTTTCATTGAAAGATGGAGTCTGGCTGTTTGACAGTACAGACCCCATTGGCTGAACACCCTCGAGCCCTGGGGAGCCAAAGGTGTACCACAAAGTTAGCTCTCAGGACTTGTGGGGGCAGCCTGGCCCCCTCCCAGGCCTGGATGAAGCCCAGTGTTTCCCTGCCGCCATCCCCCAGGGATGGGCTCAGCATGAGGTCTCCTTCCAGTTTCCCACACTCTTGATGTATTTCAAGATAGCGAAAGATGCGGGGTGAGGGAGATAAAAGGAATCAGAAGAACCAAATCAAGGAACAAAGAGAAACAAAAGGAGGGGGTGTCACAATAAAGCCAGAGAAAGAGATCAGATGAACAGACTGGAGTTTTTGCTCCCATCCTCCCAAAAAGGGGTCCAGGAAGAGAAAAGAGAGAGAGAGAAAGAAATGTTGGCGTGATGAGAGAAGGGCGTGTGCTTAAATGTATGACCAGTGCACATACATGTACGGACACGCCCAGCAGGGCGGAGACACACGGCAGAGACGTAATACCTCAGAGTGAGTTGGCAACGGAAGCACCCGCTCAATGGTATCCATTTGTAAAGGCCGTTGCAATCAAAGGTCCCTAAAATTGCACAATTGTTAAGGTCATCAGTGCGCTATACATGGGAACAGACTGTCATATTCTGGGAAAGGAAATTATCTCTAGGACTAGTCTGTGGTTGCCAGCATGAATATGTGATTCTGAGACACTGTGCCCTGGGGCCAAGGATGACATGCTCCCCAGCTCTCCCCCTTCAGTCCTTGCTTCCTCCTTCGCCCTGCCCCAAGCCTGGTAGCTTACTCAGGGGGTAAATCAAGAGCCAGATTTGGAAGGAAGGGGAACGGACGGTGGAGAAAGGAAGCCCAGGCCCAAAATGATGGGGGCTGTTGCCCTGAGCCGCAGAGAGCTAACACGACAAACGTCTGTGTTCACACTCCCAATGGCTCTGACTGCGGCTGGGGAGACAGCTCCGTGCAGACAAAGTGTGACGCTGTGCGGTTGTTTCAGAAAACCAGGACAGGACACAGGTCAAGAGACCCACGTTTTCAAGAACACACAGGGTCTGTGTTTCTGGATGCTGAAAAATAAAAGCGAGTCATGTACTGAGTGGTGACAGACGGTTCCCCAAACTGATGTGGCTCTACACTGAATTGTAATATTCTGGATTTGGTACTACAGCTGCTCCAAGGGGATTTGCCTGACTTTAAGTGATATTGGCTTAGAAATGGAACTGAAAAGGGATCTAGATTCCATGGGCCAAGGCTGGCAGAAATGTGTGTATGTGACGATATCAGCATGTGTGTGTTGTGTGCATGCGTATGTGAGAAAATACGTATACAAAATGTATATGTGTAGGTACATGTGGTGTGTGAGTGTGTACATATAGTATATATGTGTGAGTGTGTGGTATGAAACTGAGTGCATGTGTATGAGTGGTATGTGTTAGTGTGTATGTATGAGAAAGAACGTGTGGGGTGTATGTGAGTGAGTATGGTGTGTCTTTGTGTATAAGTGTGTGGTGTGTAAATGTATGTATAGCATACATGACGTGTGTGTGATGTGTGTGAGTATGTGATGTGTGCTGTGTGGTTTGTGTGGGGTGTTTGTATGTTGTATGTGTATGTGAGAGAAAGAGTGTGTGCTGTGTGTGAATGATGTGTGTTAATGTGTATGCATGTAGTGTGTGTGTGTGTGTGTGTGATTTCAGTGTGTGGCTTCCAACACCATAGGCAGGAGTCAGGCCGCTGGCGCCCCAGACTGTGTCTGCACATGTTTTGTTTTGTCTCCCCAGCGCAGCCCCTGAGGCAGGCTCGCCTGCTTTCTCCCAGAAGTCAAGTCTGACAGGGACATGACCGGGGACAGCAGACACTACTATCTTAGCTCAAAAACAAACTGCCTCCAAAATGGTGTGTTGGGGTAGAGCAGAGGGTGGCCAATTTTCTGTTTCCAAAATGGAAGGGACAACAGTTGGTGGGCTCAGGCACATTCATGCTCACACACACCGGGAGGGAGAAGAACAATACAATCTGAAAACAGCATGCAAATCTGTTAAGCAAATTTCCATTGCCTGGATTAGTCAGATTATAGAACCACAGAGCAGTACAAATATCAAATGCATTGGCCTTCAGGGGGCCACGGTTAAAGAACTCAAGTGGGAACTTACTTGGAACCTGGAAACTGTAAGAAACATTAGCCAAGGGAACCATCTAGGGCAGGGCCTGCACCTCCCCACCTCCCAGGCACCAACGCTGCCATCGGGACCCTACTTACGAGGGCTGCTACCCTGGGCTTGGGGTGGAAGGTCTCAGCTCTGAGGAAAACTACACAACAGTCTCCAAGGAAGGGGGCTAACATTGAGGACCCACTATGTGCCAGGCATGTGACACAGACTTTCCATTCATGCTCACACATGAGGGAGGCATAATTATTTTCATTTTCAGCCAGGCAAGGAAATGAGGTTCAGATGGGTTATTGAAGTTGGTCATGGTCACAAGGTTGAAGGTGATGGAGTAGAGGTTTGACCCTGACCTGCTCACGCTCCTTCCACCCCAGCACACACCCACGGAGGTACTCAAGGGATGTCTAACGGAGGAGCTAAGTTTCAGCCCATGGTAAAAAAATGGAGAGCCCACTAGCTGACGTGCTGTTGATGGGGACCCCCTCCTCTGCCCCCATCTGGGCTTTCCTGGCACGCCCTCCCCATGGGCCACAAGGAGTGGGAAGGAGGCAGGAGGGCAGGTACTTACAGCTATGCCGTGGCCGAAGCCGGAGCCCGGCTGTGGGCTGGCTGCACTTATGTAATTCCCCACTCCGGAGTCCTGGCTGGCAGGGCCATAGAGGTCGGCGACAGGTCCTGGGCTGTTGGCCCCTGGGAAGCCTCCGGGCCGCGCCGGGTTGGAGCCTGCCGGGGAAGCGGGCGCGCCAAAATTCGGTTGAGCACTGTAGCTATTCAGGACTGGTGTGCAGAGAATAGAGCTGGGTATGAGGCCAGAAGCCAGGCATGCACCGGTCATTACAAGCCAAACACTCAAGAAAAACAGCTGAGGCCCAACTTCTAACACTCAACCAAGGCCATGCGAGAACATCAGCAAGGACTCAAGAAGACTCAGCCCAGGCTACTACTAAGAAGCTCAGAGCTCCAAAAATAGAGTAAAAAAACAATCATTCAACACACTACGGCAACCAACCGGGGGTGCTTCGCTGCCCACCAAATTATCACAATAAAAATAGAGATATATATGGAAGAGAGAGAGAGAAAGAGAAAGAGGGTTTTTTTTTTTTTTTTTCTTTTTTCACATCTGAATTGATGCTCATGCAGTCTTTTCTAGGTCTGGGCACGTTGAGACAGCATTCACATCCCATGCAAACTACAAAGGAACTAGTTTTAGACTACACATTGTGTTAATATTGATATTAAAACGTGACAGGAAACAAAGCAATTTGTGTCCAGGAAAAAAAAATCTTTGGGGAAGGGATTTTTGATTTTTGTTCGTTTCACTTTTTCTTTTTGGTTTATTTTTAGATCCATTAAATGACAAATTTGTTTGGGAAACAAAAAAAGAAAAGAGAGAGACAAAAAAGATCTCCATTCTCCGTCCCCCTCCAAACCATTTCCCCCTCCCTTCCTGCTGCCCCCACCCTGCCCACCCCTCCCGTTCATACCCCTGCATGAGTCGTCAATACTGAACGTGGTCGGAGGATGGGACATGTCATGGAAAGTCCGGGCATCTCAACATAACAGTAATGATGGCGGCAGAGGGTTCCCTTTTGGGGTGGAGCGCAGGGGATGGAGGGAGGGAATGGGGTGGGGATGGTAGACCTGGAGGCTGGGGCTGAAGCTAGGGTGAAAGCCAGTGACTCTACAGGACACCCCCCCACTCACCTCCTGCAGTAGAAGGGAAGGGGGGTTTAAACTTTTCTTTTCCTTTTGTTTTAAAACAACAACAAAAAAAAGACAAAGAAGTATGAATGCAGAGCAAACTGACTGAACCAATCACAGCTGACGCATACCTGACCTAGAGGCCAACTTTCTCTTAGTTATCCTCAGATATAAAATCCAGACGGAGAAAAATATAGAAGATTAAACTTGTAGATACCATTTGGCCCTTCCCACTCATGGAAGCAATCAAGCTGAGATATTCAAAAGGCAGTATTATCTTGGTCTCACACACTTTTTCTTCTGGGTTTAAGAAATGGAAAGCCCTTGGGCGGTGGGTTCCTAGTCTACCCAGGCAGCTGTAGCCCCTCCCTGCACAAGGTAACTAACTAGTCTGTTCTTTTTAGGGTCATAGGGTAGGGTGGGAGGTGGAAGACAGAGAGAAAGATGATTTTGGCTTTTTTTCTCCTCTGGCCCGATAAGGATAAGGGCCTGCTGGGCATGCCCACCTACTTAAGGGACGGGCAAAGGGGAGGTTTCAGTCTCAGCCCCTTCTAGCAGGAAGAGCTGCTGAGAGACTAATCCAGACAGCAGAGGCAATCTTGCAGACAGGAGGCCACGGAAGAATGTTGGCCACAGATGTGCCTACCACAGGCTTAGCAGAAAAGGCTGACAGTATCACACCTATCACTGGCAACTTCTCCCATCTCTGTGTGCCCAGGCCTATAGCTAAAAGTAGACCAGAAGGGAATTTCACAATAAGCATCTCCTCTTAGGGCTGTATCACCCCTTCCTGCTTAGTTACCTTCCATCACATGACACTAAAACCACCTTGGAGAAGGCACTGTGTTAGAATGCAGCTTTTAAACCCCCAACTCTTGTTTTATCATATACTTGCTTGTACCAAAGCCTGAACCCTATAGCTCAGTGTCTCGTCACAAATGTCCCCTAGCCAGAGGGAGACAGCAAGCACAGGGTACCCACTAGAGGGTGTGGGCAGCAGGTGCGCAGACCCCTGATCCCCTTTTTCAAGGCTTTGAGGCAAGGAACCTGCACCCCCCAGGGCTAGGGCACTGAGGAGAGGCACCTCTGGGCACCACAGTCCACACGACTCCTTTTCTCTGCAGGCAGGAGACCCTGGCTCCACAAAGCATGCTGAAGCTCTCAAACAAGCCACTTGGAAACCCATGCATCCTTGGGAAGACTCAAAAAGCAAATGGCGCTGGCTGCTTAGGAAAAGAACTAGGAAAATGACTTCCTACATAAGCTGTTCTGATGTCTGGCGGTAGGGAGCATTATGGACAAATAATTTTCGTCTCTTGGGAAATCAGAGTACTCCACATACTGAACCCTGGGGCTGGCAGTCATTGACCATGGCCTCTCCCTCCAGGCCCAGACCTCAAGAGGAGAGGCCCAGATAGAATAAGAATGTTCACACTCCGGAGCCACATCCCTGCCCTGAGGGTGCTTCTGTGGACACTTAGCCTGCAGTCAATTCGCAACTGGCAGAATGGAGGGCACCTTCCCCCAGGTACCCAAGCTTACCCTGACGGGTGAGAAACTGTCCCACATGCCAGAATCATGTCAGGACACCTTGCCTACTGCTCGGCTGGAGTGTGTGAAAGGTGGGATCTCAGCAACTGTTGCTGAATAAATAAACAGTGCTGGGATTTAGAAATTGGATACTATGACTCCAGTTCCAGAAGAGGACAAATGTCTTGCAAGCATCTTGGCCACGTTTGTAGCAAAAGCTATTAGCGTTAAGCGTGGGGCGAGCCCTGCACCAGGGTGGTAGCTTGAGGGCTCCCTTCACCATCTGCTCTGGGCAGGGGCCACAGCAACAGTCTAGCCCTGATCATGTACCTCATCATCCCTCATCCCCTCTCCTCTTCTGTCCCCCGGCATCCTCTGGGCCTTCCCAGTGCAGACGGTGCCCAGGGAGGCAGCTGTGGTGTCGAAAAAGAGAGCACTGGACTTGGAGTCAGAAGACCTGGTGTGACCCTGGCACCCATTTGTAAAATGTGAGTGATGCTGTCCTTGCCCTTATTTAATCTGACTCCGAAGGTGACTGTGAAAATGAAAACAGAGCAAGTGATCTGTAACTTGTCAAGTTTAGAACACCTGACTATTTTCAAAATCTTTGTATGCAAAGCCCAGCAAGGCAGGTACCGTATGCAGGTTTAGGAAAACCTGATATAGGAAAATCCAATTTGCTTGCCATACAAATGGGCATGTGATTTACAAAAGGATCCAATTCACTCACCAGCTACATCTAATCAGCTTGGACCTGAAGAATGACTCCTGGGAACAGGGAGTAGGAAAGCAAGTGTCTCAAAGGTCACTGAGGACAGTAACAAGTAATGCATTTGAATTAAAGTTTGAGGGATTTTAGGTTGGAAAAAGGAGGGACTTCCTGCCAATCAAGGGAATAAAGCACCTGGAAGGGTGAACCAGAAAAGCCAGAGAATCTTATTCTGGAGATCTTAGCAAAGATCTGTGCTGCAGGCTTAGATCACTGCAGGGGCTGGACCCAAAGCTGGGCCCCTTTCCCCTCAGGGGTTCTCAGGCCAGCCAGGTGAGTGGCTGCCTTCTGGCTCGCAGTGGGCACATGACTGTTCAGCTGTGGTCAGATGGGGCTGGGTTGAGGGTGGGATTAGTTAATGGAGGCAGGGAAGTGGTGGCAGGGGGGCAGCAAGAGTCCAACAGCCTCACTGTGGGTTAGTCTACACAGGGTACAAAAGTCCAGAAGCTGGTGGCAAGGACATTTCTGTACTCTCCTTAGGTGATGCTACTGGACCTGAGGTCAAAAGCTAGACTGTGATGGCAGTACCCATCAGTGGGTACCTCTAGCTCCTATGCCTGAAAATTTGGTTTTATAGTTACTGATCCAGAGAAAGGAATTGTTTACAAAGTCACTTTCTGATGAGCTGAGCCTTTGTATCTGAGTGAAGCCAGGGACCTGCAAAGTCCAGCCCTCAACCCCGCTGGTGGGGCTCACATTTCCCACGGGGCAGGACAGCCCTCAAGTCAGCTTCACTCACTCTCTTTGTGAACTACCCACTGCTATCAGGTTCATCCTCAGGCTGGAGACCCCCGGTCTTGGCACCGTTCTGGGACAGAGCCTCTTCCCAGGCCAGCCAGTGGGTGCTGCTCATGGTGAGGCCAAAATGTTCATTAAGAGCCCAGCCTATCCTCCCAAAGTCCAATGTAGAAGGCAATGTGCTGACAAAACAGAATTAATTATACCATGCAATTCAGAAAAGAAGGGAGTTCTGGCTGATTGGTGTCATGGCCTCCATTCCCTACCCCTAGCACTCGACAGAATAGAGAGCTAAGAGCTGGCGGGACCCTAACCCTTGTGAGATGGCCTTTGAGGGCAGGGGCTGTATTAATCCTTAACACTGATTTTAGGCCTCTTTGTTAAAGAAATTAAAGAAACTAACTGCAGAAAGAAATGAGTAGAGAGACCATGTTGATTGTCCGGCTGATGCCCCCCCCCAACACACACATCTACTTTCATCTTGTCTCTCTCATGCTTTTATTGCCTTGATTAAAAATCTCACAGCAGCAGAGACTCTGTCTCCCCATTGGCAAGGGGCTCTTCAAGATGGGGGTGTGTGGATAGGCGGGAGCTCTCGGTCTTCATAGGACCCTACACTCTTGATCAGATGGCAAGAGCAACTGTTCTCTATCCCCTACCACCATGGCCGCTGCTCCATGGATGTTGGGTGCATGATGCCCACTGGCTGTCAACTGGGGAAGCCTGCATGGAACACTTTTAACAGCCACTCATGTCTTGCCTGGGGGCTCTGAAGATTGGCAGCTAGGCCACCAAGGCCCTTCTTTGGTAGGAGATCTGGGGACTCTACTCTGATGCTTCCTTCACTGTGTCCAGTGAAGGCAGTGCCCGCTATCTATTAATGCAGATGGTCATGTAGGAAAAGTCCGCATGAGAGGAGAAACCATGTTGTGAGAAGGGAAGGAAAAACAGTTATGAACTATCAGGGCACACCTTGAGCAGAGCAAGGCGGGATTATACTCCAGAAGTCGGCCTGGCCGGCTACGTCCCAGGGATCCTTGGCTCAAGCTTTCCTTCTAGAGCTTAGCCTAAAGGTGGGAGACACAGATAGAGAGGGCCAGCAATTACGTCCAACCTGGGAAAATCGTATGACACACTAAATTAAAATCCAATCAATTCCGGGACCAGCTGCAGGAACAATCGATTTTAAACAGGCTCCCCCTCCACCCCCACTCTGCTGAAATTCAGGCTGTTTTAGAAGGGAAGGAGAAAATACCCTTTAAAGCTGGGGGAGGATTAGAAGGGCCATGGGAAGGTGTTTCTTGTTTATGGTCTCTATAGACAAACAAATATGTTATGGAAAGGTACAAACTTGGCCTGGTATCAACATTGGCTGGTCAGTCTTCGCATTATCCAGAGATGCTGACTCATCTTAAATACAGCAACAGGGCACAGGGCAGCTGACCCGGAGTCGGTGACACACAAACACTCCAGATGCTGGTTATGATGGTGCCAGTCTTATGATAAGATTGCAGTTTCTGCTTCTTCTCTCAAAACCAGCTTCGAACCAGTTCATTCCAGTTCGACTCCATGTTGAGTAGCTGCCTTTCCACCCCAGATATACTGAATCAGAATCTAAATTTTAGTAAGATCCCCAGGCGAGGCTTATGTATACATGTATTATACATTACATAGTAATTACATGTATTATGTATGCGTAAGCCTCACCTGGGGGTCCATAGGAATCACCCGGGGACCTTGTTAAACCATGGACTCCGCTTCAGTGCATTGGGAGTGGAGATGCACGTTCTCAGCAGGCGGTAACACAGGAACGAACCAGTTCAAAGCCCTACTCAAAACAGATTCGGACAGCTATGGTCGGCACTGCTGATGTCTGTTGGACTGTCTCAAGTAGAAGTTAAGACGTGTGACTAATTATTTGGCAGAACTGTGTAAGCTTCTGGTCAAATCCTACTCCCCCAAAACAAATCACGCTCGAGAGATAATGCCACCACTGGCCAGCTTATATGTTTTTAAGGAGGACATGGGGAAGGGGCCTCAGGAAGAGAAAAGACATGACTAGAGTCATCACAGCTCTGCTCAGTGACAGGGCTCATGGTGACTCCTGGGTGCTGTTGACCTGTCCTTGTGAGGTGACTGTCCTGCCAGTGTCAACCATCTGCCAGGCTTCAACAGCATCGCCAACAAAGAGACCTCAGCAGACCTGCCCCTGCCCCTACACGAACGGGCAGTTCCATAGTGTCTCAGCCCCCTGCCTCCAAAATGCTTCACAGATGAGAGGAAAACCAACTGGAGAGACAAAGGTTTGTCTGGCCTGAAGTGTTTTAACACTAACTTCCTGCTATCTCTTCCGTAAATGAGTTGGTTTCAAACTCCAAGCCAACACTGGTTAGAACTAGCAAGGAGAACTAGCAAGCAGATGAGGAGATCCAGAAACCACTGGCACCCAGGAAATGGTGAGGTGAGGTGTGGTAGCCATGCACGTAGCGGGGAGGTGGGCCGCTCTGGGTGATATCTGAGCCCTGCTACTTCAACCACCCCTCCCCACCAGAGAAACCAAAGGAAGTCAAGATATCCCAGGAGCCCAGTGTTCTTCTCTTCTGGGACAGTTTGCTTGCTCTGAATTTCACCTATGTGGATCTTTCATGCCTCAGAGATTGCAGAGTCAAGGACAAGGAACTCTGGAGTAGATCTGGGATCCTTTCCCAACGGAGAGGTCCCTGGTGATGAAGACATCTCTCCCATTGGACTAGGGGCTCCCGGAGGACTGCTTTTCCCCCGAGGCCTCCTTTCCTCTGTGCCACACTATGCAGATCAAGGCTGTGTACAAAGCAGGTGTGTAGCATGGGTGGTGCATTACCTGAGAGAAAGGAAGCCCTTGCCAAGGCTGGGCCATCACTGGGGACCCCCCCTGGGATGTGCCCACACTCAGCAGGGCACCGAGAGGGCTGACCTCAGTCCTGAAAGACCACTCCATTCTACTGAGGATGGGTCCCTTGGGAGCTGGAATTCCCAAGGACCCATCGGTATTTATGGCCCAATCATGTCTAATGGACAGCCTGGGAATGGGGTGGGGCGGATGCCTGAGGGGCAGCCCCTTGAGGACCTTACAAAAGGCTTTCCACTCCAGCAGTTCCTCTTTAATGATTATAAAGGCATAGGAGTTTAATCCATTTTTTATGTAGGAGCTAATAGCTCTGTGTCCTTGAAGTTCAAAGCAGACACATACATGTCACTAATTAGCTAAGTGCCGAACCATTCAGCTTCCTCTCATGTTTCTAATTAGGCCTTTAATAACAAACACACTCCGACTTTACCAAAAGGCCCCATTTGTCAGACAGGAGAGGGAGGTTGGTTCGTGTTTACGGCTGTGCCAGGCCCTAGATCTGTGTGAGCATGCTCGTAACCTCAGCCAAGACAGGCTGTTGAGAAGGCAGGCAGGAGAGTCCATCTATGTGGACAAAGACCCATTAGCTGGCCCTGGAGGGGCAGACTGCTTGGGGCTCCAAGGCTGCATGCAGGCTGAAGACCAAGGACCAGCTTGGCTGCAGCCTTGTCTGAAGAGGTTGGGGCAAGCTGCCTGGCTTGGCTCTTCTTATCCATTTCTGAGGAAGGGGAATGGGTGCCCACCTCACAGAGATGGTGTGAGGATCTATATCCATAAGGAACCTGGTGGTACTTAAGTCCATGGTTACCCACTGGAATCACCTGGGGAGCTTTAAATACCATTGAGGTCTCAGCCCCACCCTCGTAGATTATGCTTTGTTTGGTCTGCAGTGCAGCCTGGGTCCTGGGTGCACAAACTCCCCAGGTGATTCTAATGTGCAGCCAAGTGTGAGAACCACTGTGTTGGTCCCAAGGAGCTCTGGTGGTGCAAAAACTAAGGCATTCAGAGCCTGGTGGAACCACTGAGACTATGGCCCCTAGCTGCCCTTCAGGTCTGGAATTGAACCCATACCTGTGGTTTCCAGCCAAACAAAGTACAGGCATGTGAGTTAAATATTTACCTCAAGTAGACACACGCCCTGGAGAGAACAATCATGGGAGAAGGAAGGGCTGCTTATGCACAGGGAGATAGCTCAGGGTGCAGAAGAGTATGGAGGGATGGACACTGGGAAGAGGTAACTATGGGGAGGAAGTGGGAGGGGAGCTGTTGCTGCATTGTAAATTTTGGTCAATGACATGAGACAAAGTATATGTGAACTGCTGTATGAAAAGTGAATTTACTCTGTAAATCTTCACCCAAATCAAAATAAAATTAAAAAAAACAAAAAACAAAAAACAAAAAACTAAGGCATTCAGCTGCTAACCAAAAGGTCTGTGGTTTGAATCCATCACTTACTCCAAGTGAGAAAGATGAGGTAGTCTGCTTCAGTGAAGATTTACAGAAACATATGGGGAGCTCTAGGAGCTCTGGTAGTGTAGTGCCTAAGGCACTTGACTGCTAACCAGAAGGCTGACGGTTCAAACCCACCAGCCACTCCTCAGAAGGAAGGTTGGGCAATCTACTTCCATAGTGATACTGCCTCGGAAACCCAAGGAGGGGTCGCTATGAGGCAGGTCCGACTCGACGCTACATAACAACAACAGCAACATGGGGAGCTCTGGTGGCCTAGTGCTTAAGGCATTTGACTGCTAACCAGAAGGACCACCAGCCACTCCTCAGAAGGAAGATTGCGCAATCTACTTTCATGGAGATACCACCTTGGGAAACCCAAGGAGGGATCGCTATGAGTTGAATCGACTTGCCAGCAATGAGTGAGCGAGTTATGGGCAGTTCTACTCTGCCTTAAATGGTCACTTTGAGTCAGAATTGACTCCATGGCAGTGGGTTTGGTTTAGTGTTGCCTCAATCTCACGCTTGATTTCTCATTAAGGGCAACTATTAACAGGCCTACATTTATTAATGAATACCACCCACAAGGAAGTCAAGCCTTACAAGACTTAATGAACCACACCCAAGGATGGGAATCTGCACATTATTAAAAATGATACATGATTCTAGAATTATTTGTCACTCTTCATGCATTAAAAAAAAACAATTCTAACTTTTTTTCAAGGAGCTCTGGTAGTGTAGTGCTTAAGGCATCTGACTGCTAACCAGAAGGCTGGTGGTTCAAACCCACCAGCCACTCCACGGAAGGAAGGTTGGGCAATCTACTTCTGTAGTGATACCACCTTGGAAACCCAAGGAGGGGTCCCTATGAGTCAGGCCTGACTCTATGGCACATAACTTTTTTCAAATGCATCTCAACCATTTATTAGTCCTTAGCTTTCTCTCCACTAGTTCCTCTCAGATCTCAAGGCGCTGCCCTCCTCACTCTTCACCTCCAAGGACAAGGAGTCCAGTGCTTTGGAAATAGCAGCAATACAGAGCTAAAATGGCTCCCAAGGCCCCTCAAGTCCAAAATCCTCATTAAAAATAAGGTGGATGCTGGTCTGGAGGGGTTAAGTGCTTTGCCTCAAACCACTCTGCTTGTCGGTAGCACAACCCATCCTGGAACAGTCTTCTAATTTCCTACTCTTCATTCTACCCTTTTATGCGGCTTCTCTCTCTCTAAGATGCTTATTATCTTCACTGGATTAATCCACAAGAGAGCCCCACTCTCAGCCCTAGGAGGAGAAAGTTGTAAGGGAAGTTGCAGCTTTTCTAACACTGATGGGGTGGGGGGACGACTGGGGAGCAGTGGAAGCAATCCTTGAACGCTGTCGTTTCCCACAATGCACTCTTCATACGATGTATGCGGAGAAAAGGGGGTGGAAGGAAAACACTGCCGTTCGGTTTACCTCAGTTGAAGCTGGCACAGAAGCAGGCAACATTCTGTTGTATTATTACATAAGGTTGCCATGAGTTGGAGCTGACTGGATGGCAGCAACCACCGCCACCGCAGCTGAAGACACACAGACTATTCTGCATACCTGGAGCTGAGCAATCAAGACCTGAAAAGTCAAACTGCTTGGCCTGCGTTGCGGAACAAAACTAGAGTAGTGGTTTCCTCCAACACTGGCCATATTTTCTGGTTTTGCTGCTGTGCTCTGGTTTTGTTGACATTGTCCAGAGTCTTCTGCTTGGGTCAGTGCCTAAATGACCCGAGTCCAGGCATCCTGAATTCTGAGTGTCTTCAATGCCTAAACACTCTTCTAGTTAAGACCCAAACCTCTCCAGGTTATAGTCAGAAATAACTTCCAGAAAAGACTGAGGAATAATGCAGGGTGGGCATCTTCCCGAGCCTCCCCTTACACACACACACTGCGGCCTCTACCACAGGCACACAGGTTTGCATTAATTGTTTACCACAGACCTGGACAGACTATTAATATTAATAAGTAACCAGGAACAAAAGGCCCTTTTATTTTTAGCCTTCCCTAATTGCGTAGTAATTACTCATCTACAAAACAAATGAGCCCGTGCTCGCAGTTGCCAGGGTACCGGGAGCCTAGCCTTTCTGCGAAATGATTGGCTTAGGAATCACCACTCCGGGCTGTAGCCACACCCCCAACCCAGCCATTGGCCCAAAGCAAAGCCCCAGCAACTGGTTGGCCAATCCCCCTTTTAGCCCTAGGGCGGGGTTGTGCGTCCCAGCGACCTTCCAGATTCAGTCCTCAGCCCACAGGAAGAGCTGTCGACTCAGCCGTCCGGAGATCCTCTGTCTTTACTATAGAAACTCTCCCTTGCTCCAACCGCCTAATTTCTTTTGGGCTGTAGCTAACTTCCTTCAGCTTCGTTTTAGCTTAAGGTTCCCTTCAAATAACTCCTTTCAGGCTAGCTCCCTCTCACTGAACTGCCCCGCCTCTGGGCCTCCTTTGACATTGGTCTGAATGGATTCATGGACCAGAAGCCAGATCAGAAATGTCAGCCAAAGCCAGACAGGACATGACGTTAAGTCTGCAACAGCAGAAGCAAGTGCAAAACTACATATTATTGTTGTAAATGATTTTGGGTTATCTCCTCCCTCAAGGATATGAGGAACTGAGCTGATAGCAGCTGTGATTTTTTTTTTGTTGTTGTTGTTGCTGTGACATATGTTTCAAAGATGTAGAGCACTGCTCAGGCATCACTAGGCTGGTAAGATGAAGCACCCACTGCTGATAGTGGTTGAGAGTACTGACTCTGATGAGACAAACGGGCTCAGATCCCGTCTCTGCCACTTCAGACAACCTACATATCCTCTGAGCCCCAGTTTTTAAATCTTTAAAATGAGGACAGTGCCCATTTCATAACTGTTGAGAGTTAGTAGGATAAAGGATGTGAGCTTTACAGTATTTGCTTACATTAAGTAAATGTTAGCTGTCATTATTAGTAAGGAGCTCTGGTGGTGTAGTGGTGGTTAATGCATTTGGCTGGTAACCAATAGGTCGGTGATCCAAACCCCACTAGGTGCTCTGCATTAGAAAGATAAGGCAGTCTGCTTCTGTCAAGATTTACATCCTTGGAAACCCTACAGGGCAGTTCTCTTTCCTGGGGTCGTTATGAGTCAGAGTCAACTCGATGGCAGTGGGTATTATTATCAATGGAGTCCCTGGGTGGTGTGGCTGCTAACCAAAAGGCTGGAGGTTTGAAGCTACTCAGAGGCACCTTGGAAGAAAGGCCTGGTGATCTCATTCTGAAAAATCATCCACTGAAAACCCTATGGAGCACAGGTCTACTCTGAAACACATGGAGTTGCCATGAGTTGGAACTGACTCTATGGCAATTGCTTTAAAATTGTTATTAATATATTACTATTATCATTATTTTATTAAAGTTGGCTGGGAAGTGTCTCTAGCATTCTATCAACCTCTTCTAAGGCAGCCTTCTGTTAAGGGACCTCCCAGATGGATCTGAATTTGGAAATGCTGGCTGGAACCCTCCTATGCTTGCCATGGAGTAAATTTCAAGATAGTCTCTCTCAGCAATCAGCTATCCAAAAGTATTAACTGCCTGCTTCCTGTTTGCAGAATCCCAAACTGGGAAGGGGGGAAATCTTTTAATTAATAAGTATCCAGGAACAAAGGTGCCTTTATTTTCTGCTTTTTCTAATTGCATAGTAATTACTGTTTTTTCATGCAAATAATGCTCTTGGGCTATAGTTCTGCAAACTGCAACTCCTGTGTTATTTTCATACGTGCACTATACTAGTATTTTTCATGTTCTTGACTTCAATTTTTCTTTTTCTGTTCAATGGATTTAATGTTAGGGGATGAAACTGATCTTATGGAAGTTTCATTTAAGGTAGGTATTTTGCCTAACCAAGTGTAACCAGTGGTGAACTGAATGGTTTGTGATAGAATCGGATGCCATATTGAAACCAAAAAGTATGAATGTACAAAGAGCTGGAAATCAGTACATAAGAAATGATCCTAGGCCTAGAACAAGATGCTGTTTATATTTGTTGCTTTCATCAGTCTTACACTGAAACATAATTTTTGGTAATCAGTGTCTTTAAATTCAACAAATAAAAGTCACTAGAAGAGATTGTGTTTTCGTCTTAAAATAGGTCACTTTAGTTTGTCATTATCATCACCATCCGACTCCCAGAACTCTTCAAAGACCCATCCCTCAACACTATCATCACTGAAGTATCTAAACGGCCTGCAGACATTCTTCTGTGACTTCTGAACTGATGTCATCATCATGACTGCCTCTGGCATCTTCATCTTTGTCACTGTATTTTGCTGGCAATCCCAGCCTTTCCGAAGCTGTTGCGGATAGTCTCTGGGGGTTATTTTCCCTCTAGCAGAAGCTAGTCACTTGCAGTGTTCTGTAAACGTTCCCTGCTTCGGTCATCCTAATGCTGTGAACTCATGAATCCCAGACTGCGTCCTTTCATCCCACTCTTTCTCACTGAAGTCTTGAGCGGGTGGCTAACCACTATATCTAGCAGCTGCAGCTTGCAGGTAAGGCCCCCAGGTAGGATTGCTATATGTGTACTAGTTAATAAAATTTTGAATTATTTTTTTCTTTTTGAGCAGCATAGGAAGGTTTGAAAATTAGCAAAGATTTCTTTGGAAAGAATCCTCTCTGCCTGGCCCTATAGCATTTATCTACCCATACTTTCATAGCATCACAGTCCATCCACCCCTTCTTATTACAATGAACAACCACACTGGTGAACAGTGGTAATTCTCTTGAAATTCACTATTAGCTTTAATTTCACCCCACTTGCAGTGCAGCCAAGGACTAGAGTGAAGCAAACCCTCTTGTGCCCAGTTGTTATAATGGCTATAGTTTTCGTACCTAGCAGCTACAGTCCTGGTGGCTGGAATGTTGTGAGACATCGGAACCTCATCCCTATTAACTACATCCATTGCAAAGCTACTGAGTTCAGAAATTTCTTTGGTGATAAATTTAGTAGAAGTTGACTATCTTTTGCTCCCAGTCATCTGGAAATTGCTGGCCTACAGTGGTTCTCATTCTCATGGACAGGCCATTCCTTTTCATGAATTTAGAAATCCAGGTGAAACCTGCCTTGAAATCTCGAATTCCTCCTTCATTTGCCAAAAGCTTTGCTTTGATCTGAACGACAACAGTAGAGACAGCTTGATTTTGTTCCTTTCAGGAAATAATATGTTCTTTCAAGTCATTCTCCAACCTCAGGCCATTTTGCTTTGGGCCCACTATGTGTGGATTTTCATGGATTCATTTTCTCTAGCTCCTTCTTCTCTTTTCTCCATTTGCAAGTGGATGACTCTCCAACCTTGAACTCTTTCATTGCAGCTCTGTTGCTTGTTTCTTCGGCCCTTGCGTTGATTTTCTGTTTGAAGGCGACAGTGTAGGACTTGCATTTAATTCCTGACATAAAGATTTAGATTTGCAAACTGAAAAATGTGCACAAAAGATAACTAGCTGGTTCTAGTAAAGAGATCGCAAAATTCAAATGTGAGGTTACAGAAGCCAAGGTCTCTTTATATGCTTGCAAGCATATGGCTAAGGTGACTCATGATCACTGATCAAAGACACTGGCACTAATAAGATATAATTAGACTATGAAATAAGCAGACTTAATATTGCTTAATGGTTTCACTGAAGATGATCTGATGAGATGTTCAAATTCAACTGTTGAGTCAAGAGCCATTGTGTATCGGTTTTGCTTTGCTTATTCCTCCAATTAAAAGCCAGAGTTGGAAGCCAAATGTGATCTTTTTTTATGTCCATGCTGATTGAATAGATACCATTTATGCTAGAGCAGGTTTCACTTTGTTTATGCTTCCAATTGATAGCATGTGATTTATGGACAGGCTTCTGTCGGTTAAAGGTTCCAGCTGATAACTCAAAAGCGATGGGGATATAATCATCAAATTAATAGAAACAAACACACAGTTTCAACTGTTTATTCTCTGATTACTGGGGTACAACCAAACTCAATCCATGACTTCTTGACCATGGTTTATACCTTTATTATACAAACCAAAAAAAAAAAAAAAAAAAAAAAAATCCCCAAAACCAAAACCTACTGCCACTGAGTCAATTCCGACTGATAGTGACCCCCATTGGGTTTCCCAGGCTGTAAATCTTTACAGAAGTAGATTGCCTCATCTTCCTCCCAAGGAGCAGCTGGTTGGTGAGTTTGAACTGCTGACCTTTTGGTTAGCAGCCAAATGCCTTACCCACTAATATCATCAGAGCTCCTTTCATTATACAAATATGATCAAAAGTAACATTTTGAACATGAATGAGGCTGAAATCCACTTCTGGAAATGTCACCAGACATATGTATGGGTGTACCATGCCAGAACTTGAACATCATTTCCTCATGCTACATGTATGTGCATGTTATTTATATGGATGCACCATTCACAAAAAATATGGTCCTCATCTATACAAAGAATGAGGACTAGGCTTACTTTGCCTCCTGGAAGGCTGATGTCTCAAAGAATTCACAACCTCACCTTTCATTCAGGAGAACTGAGCAGTCAGGAAGAGGACTGAAGGTAGAAGATTGTGCTGAGGATGCAGGAGCCAAGGTAGGGATGCTCCAGGTGGGGTTAATCAGCTAGGCTTCCTGGCAGTCTGGAGCCACGTTTTAACAGAGGGAACAAAGACAGAGGGAAAGGGACTGGCAGAAAGGATGGGGGCAATGGCCACCAACAGCCCCAAACTGAGGATGAACAACAACTTGGTGGCAGAAGCAAAGGGGAGTGACAGGAAACTAAGGATTAAAACTGAAGGAGAGAAAGTGGTGTCTGGTGATAGAAAGCCCTCCCGTGTCTGCCTTCATGCTCCACTCCCCTTGCTCTAGGTTATAAACCCAGGCCCAGACTCGAAAAATAGGGGTCAGGCTGTGTTCTGTAGGCAGCTGCCAAGATAATCTTTAGATGTTTCTGTCTGTAATGAGCTCCAATGCCATAATGAATACGAACCTCCCACCAATAGGACTATATGGACCTGGCTTTCAAGGTCTCCTGGAATCCAGCCTATCTCTACCTCTTCAATCCTATATCCCGCCCACTGGCCTGCTCATTCCATTGCTGAGCTTTTATCCAAGGTCTCTCCCCTGAAATGTCCTCCTGCCTTCTACTCTAAGTCCTTCAAGGCCCAACTGATGTCTTATCTCCTCCGCTGAGCTTCCCTGGTTGCTTAGTGCTCTCTGCCCCTGAAGGACTCTAGTCCTTACCAAAGACTAGCTCTTACTTCCATAGATTACATTCTCCCACAAGACTGGAAGCCTGTTGAAGAGGACCATGCCATGGAATTCTTCAGCATCCCCTTCCAGCCTTCAGCATGATGCTGGGCCCATGGTTAGTAAGCTTACTGAGTGAAAGTGAGGAGTCCCTGGGTGGCACAGTTAACATACTTGGTTGCTAACTGAAAGGTTGGTGGTTTGAGTCCATCCAGAGGTATCTCAGAGAAAATGCCTGACAATCTACTACAAGCCCCTGGAAACCCTGTGGAGCCCAGTTCTGCTCTGACACACGTGCCATGAGTCAGAGATGACTTGATGGAACGGTTTTTTTTGGGGGGGGGGTAGTGGTGGAGGGGAGTTAAGAGTGAAAGGTCCACAGCATCTCTCACTGGGCCGCTACATTTATTGAACATGTACAATGTACATGAATTATTCGTAACCCTGCCTCCAGCCCCTCCTGTCTAATGCACTCTTGACACTGCTGTCAAGGCTTGTCTTACATACAAATCTGATGTCACTACCTGATTTCAGGCTTTTCAAAGGCTTCTAGTGCCTGTGGGAACCCATACTCCTTAGCACAGTCCCTAGGGCCCCCCACTCAGCTCTGCCCAGCTCTCCAGCTTCCTCTGCTGCTGTTCCCCATCACGTTTTATTCTCCAGCCAGAATGAACTGTTCGCAGGACTTCAAATTCACTCTACTGTTCTGTGACTCAGTGATTTCTGTACCAAATGCTGTCCCCTGACCCCTGGGAAAGCTCGCTCTTGTCCTTTAAAAGTTGAGATAGTCACTACTTCTCTGTGAAACTCTCCCTCACTTCCCAAAGCTAATTCCATACTCCTTTTTTCTCCTTTTGTTCATCAAACAGGCTTCTGTTATTGTGCTTGTCACATCATATTTAGTCATCCAGTCGTCTCCACACGACGTTGGGAGGTCAAGAGTACGGCTTATGCTTGGTATCCATCTATGGCCTTTCAGGGCTGCAGTGGACATTCACTGGCTAGTGACCCACTATCATTCCCCCTCTTCCCTCTTACCAGCACCCAGAATTGCCTCTGGGAATTCACCTTTACCCCACAGTGTAAAATCCATTCCACTTAGAAAGGGGTGGACCCCCACCCTCAGTGACTGGGTCTTGTAAGCAGGCCTTAGGCAAATGGTACAAAGCTCTGGACTTTTGCTACAATTCTGGATTCTATGCCTCCCTTTTCTTTTAGACAGAGGCTAGAAGCTGTTGCAACCATTTGCCACCATGAGGAACACTAATATACAGAAAATATTGCAATGAGAAGGAGAGCAGAGCTAACAGAATTATAGAAAAAGCACCCTGAACAGACCATACATGAAGCCTACTCTTCTATGGAGCCTATAGTCTGTGAGCCAATAAATCCCCTATAATATTAAGCCACACTAAACTGGGTTTTCTGATATAGCCAAAAGGATTCTGATTCAAAGGCCTAGGACACTGCCTGATACAATTAATACAATAACTATCTTGTTATACACTTAATAAATGTTTGCTGAATTAAACCCTGTGGCAGATGTGACCTGAACCTGGCTCTGAAACCTGCACGTGAATGAGTGTGGGGTCTCAGCCTAAGAACCTGTGGCTGCTCGGGCTCTCCCAGCACATCTTTCATTCCTGCTTCTGCTGGGTGCCTGGGCGGCAGACGACACGAGCAAACCTGGGCATGTGGAGACCAAACCTGGGTCCAGTCCAGGGCTCTTCACCTTTGACCAAAGTTCTGCCCCCAGGGCAGCCAGCTACATGGACTGTGAGTAAGTCATTGTGTTAGTTTGGTTTGTGTGTCAACTTGGCTGGGCCTGGTTGAGTGGCTGGGCAGCTGGTGGTAGTTAATCCCCATGAGGAGACTGGCAATCAGCTCCATGGTGGGATCTACCACAAGCAGCTGGGTAGCTGCCTTTGGGTATGTGGTCTGCTTCCTGTATATAAGGAGAAGCCTTGGGAATGGTCTCTAGCCTGTGGCACGCTTGGACCCTGCATGTAGCCGTGTCATTGCTCAGCAGCCTGCTATGCTCTGCCGACCTTGGGACTTACAATGGATTTAAGTTAATGGCCTGCCATGTGGTTTGGTAACATTGGGACTGTGCCTTTTTACTTGTCAGCCTTGGGGCTTCTCAGCCTCAGCAGCCAATACCTGCCTGAGTGAAGAAATGCCTCTAGCTCCAGTGGGCCAGGAGTAGGAGGCAGAGCTGGACCCCAAGGTTGAAGGGCTTTCACCCAGCCCCTAGAGCCTGGCACTTTGCACTTGAACTTAAAGCTTCCAAATTGTAAGAATAAACTCCTGTTTGTTAAGGCCATCCCATTTGTGGAATATTTCTTGTCAGAGCAGCACTAGGTAACCAGAACAGTCATATAACCATTGTGCAGTCTGGCTTTCTCATTTAAAAACAAAACAAATCTAAAAGCAAATATGTCCAAAGCCATAGCTGTCAGGTAGATTGTGACTCATAGCAACCTGACAGGACAGAGTAGAACTACCTGATAGGGTTTCCAAGGCTGTAAGTCTCTATGGAAGTAGACTGGCACATCTTTCTCCCACACAGTGGCTGGTAGATATGAACACTGACCTTTTGGTTCGCAGCTGAGTGCTTTAACCACTGTGACACTAGGGATCCTTCAAACCTGTCAAACCAGGCCCCAAACTTCTTCCTTCCTGTCTGCCTCATGGGGTAGCAGCCCAATATACATGACAGTGTTGGAAATTTCAAAGCCCTACAGAAACAGAATGAGCCGTGATATTCTGACACATGCACTTTTGATGATTTTCACTCATATGTGGGTTCACAAGGGTTGGGGGGCTCCCCAGCCCCACAATGTCCCTTCCCAGTCCAGGGTGCAAGGGAAGTCTCTCTGTCCCCCTCTCTGTTCTGGTCTACCTGCTTTTATGGAACAACCCAGGGTACCTCCCTGCTTTCTACCCTTCCTCCAGAAGGCTGGGCCTGGGCTCCTGAGCTGGCATGAGGAGGCCAGGCAGCCAGGGACAGGCTGAGATGTGTCACCTACTGCAGAGAATTCCACTGATTTAAAAGACCATTAGCATTCCTCCACTTCATTCACTTGAGGATTAACTTATACTTAAGTCTGGGCTTCAAGGCTAGTGACTAATTGCACTAGAGTTGATTTATCAAGTACACAGTATTTCTATTACAAAATTATTGATTAGACCTGATGTATTTTATCCTCCACAGGGTTGGTCCAAAAGCCCTTGGAAAATAAATGAAGCTGAGGTCAGTGGCAGCTCTGTACTTTATTACAGATTCACTGGGGTAACTGAGAACCACCACGCAGGGCTCTTTCTGGTGAAAGTCCTGGCTCTCCCAGAAATGACAAATTTAACAACAAACTGGAAAACAGGGTGTCCATGCCCAGAACACAAAGCAGTGGACTGAGAGATTGTGCTCATGGAAGATCTTCCAGGAAGTCTGGCTGGTTGCAGCAGCTGGTGCTAATGGGTCACAGCTTTGCTCGCCCTCTGGGCTACTGTGCTGACTTTAGTCCATGAACTACACATGTGCCTTAATCCCAGCTAGAGGGTGTCTGCATGGCTCTGCCCCCAGATGACTCAGGCATGGGGGTCGTAGTCCCAGAGGATGCTTGCTGCTGGCCTGAAAGAGGCTGGGGGTGGGATGCGATAGAGATGGCCGTGCTCCAGCCCTCCCCTTCTCTGGACAATGGATCCCACTGACAGAGGCCCAGGAGAGCCATCTACAAAGGCCAGCACACTGATCCATCTTCCTTTTGGAACAAATTTGACAACAGCCATTTTCAGGCCAGAAAGCAATGCATTGTGGGAAACAAGCATTCAGGGGTGAAAACTAGATTCTCAGGCCACTGAAAGCAAGAAGTGCGATCTGTCCTTATGATCCTTGGTGTCCAGTTACAAAGCAAACCCTTCACAAATGCTTGTTGAAAAGAACCATCTGGAAACCCTAAAGCTTATGCCACAACTCACCCAAACAGCTCCATGACCCCTCTAGCAGCTGGACACCAACTTTCACCCCCCACAACACAGTTGAGGCAGAGGCTGGCAATGTGGCTGTGGAAAATACCCCAAACATTTTGCTCCTGGCTTTTGCTAAATGATGTATCCTCTCCTCTGATTTGAATTTTACTTTTGCTCATTGCACCCAAGGGAACAGAGGTTCTTAGTAATTCATTATCCTAGCAGAGCCAGGCCCAGGATTTAGGCCAGTGGGAGGGGATTTCCTGTACTCTCTGCCTTCTGTCCCCCTCTCCCCATCCCAGCCCAGGGTCAACGTGCAGATTCAGCAGCCGGCAGCCTGACAGTTCTAGTACCCCACCCCGCTGACAGCCAAGCCAGAGGGAAGGCGCCTCCAGATGTCTATTCCTGGCCTGAGTGCCCTCATTCTACTGGGGTGGACTGAATTCTGCTGCGACTCAGTGCTTGTTCACTCCCATGGTGCTGTGGGCTTCTGCAGCACTGAAGCTGCTGCTCTCTGTTGAGCTACCATTTCATTCCATCACCACACACCCATTTGGGGCCTTGTGGACTTTGTGACCTTTTCTGGGCTCTGTCTCCCAGGAGCTCTGGTAGCATAGTGGCTAAAGCACTTGACTGCTAACCAGAAGGCTGGTGGTTCAAACCCACCAGCCACTCCTCCGAAGGAAGGTTGGGCAATCCTACTTTCGTAGTGATACTGCCTCGGAAACCCAAGGAGGGGTAGCTATGAGTCGGGGCCGACTCGATGGCACATAACAACAACAACAACAAGATACCCTAAAGGTACAGGTCACCTGTTTCCTCCAGCAGCTCCCAGGGCCTGCCACATTGAGTTGGAGAGCCACCAACCACCTGGCTACTTAAGAGAGCAGGTTAAGGAGGCAATGCCATCCCACCTGACACCAACTTTTAAGGATTAGGGACATCTCCCAAAGCTCTAAGTGGCCTCTGGCACTCGCTTATGGCTTATCGCCATGGATGTTGGGAAGACAGTCTGTCCAAAGACCAATGATTGAGCACACGTGCCTCTGAGTTGAAGACAGAGGCTGTAGCCCCACTCCTCTCCTGCCTAGGGAGCTTTCCTTTCTGGGGAGATAGAAGAAAGCTGTGGCCTCTGTGGATACTCCAGATGCCACCTCCTTCCCTCCCTCCATCCCTCTTCCCTAATAACCTCCAGGCTAGGAATGTCCCCATGCTCACCCCATCCCCTTGGAGAGCTCTTCTAAAAGTTCTAAAAGCTGCTCCTTTTCCTTCACCAACCATAGGAAGAAACACCAACATTCACTAGGACCAAATGCATCCCTGTCTGCAGACGGAGGACCTTAGGATCCCAGTCCCTTTCTCATACTCCCTTCCATCCCAAGGAGTAGCCCGTATAGACAGGGCTGCTGCCAGGACCTGTGAGCTGACAGAGGACTCAGGAGGAGAGGGGCTTGGAGGAGCCATGCTGCTAGGTCTTAAGAAATAAGGAAAGATCTGCTCTGTCCGAGAACCATATGAGGAAGACAAGAACAAGAAAGAAACTCTAAGATGCCTTCTAGCCCTGGTGCCATTCTCTTTCATGTTGGGCGTGATCCTCAGTTGGGAAGGCTAGAGCTGAGGGTGGTGACCCAGTTCTGGACTGGGGGAGCAGGGAGTGTGAGGGGAGGTGGTGGTGGCTGATGGCGAGAAGATGGATCAAAGCCCCTTGGCAACACAGAAAACATGGAGTCCCTTCTCTTCCTGGCCCCCCACCCTATCCTCCAGACAGCCATGCCGAGCTGTCGGAGCCTCTGTAATATCAACTCAACAATGCATGTTCTACAACTACAGCTACAGCTACTGGTACATCTACTACAGTGCATGCATTTAGTTCAGTCCCACAGATACATACAATCTAAGAACAGGCAGGGCAGGTGTGAAATGTTTTACTGGACAACAGGTGTTTTGGAGTTGGAACTAATAATAATAAAAAAAATTGAAAACGAAAGTGTACAAAAAAAGACATTTCTCGAGAGTTGGATATGAGTTTGTTTCTTGAACTGTTTCATCTGAACAAGCAAAAACATGCAAACCAGCTGGTACTAACAGGAAGCTGGACACTGAGAGAGGATTAATAGGTGTGGACAAACCTTCCCGCTGAGCGTGCTCAGAAGAATGTTTGAGAGGAGGTGTGCAGATCCTAGTGTAAGAGAGGCAGGAAAGTATGCCTCAGAGACACTCTCACCGCAGCCCCAACCAAGCAAGAGAAAAGACAACAGAAACATAACTGCTCACACTCACCGCCACCATCAGGGAGCTCATGTTACTAGACGGGAATAAAGCTGGCAAGTATAAAGTACAGTAAGGGGTCCTGGCTGGGGCCGGAGATGGGGCTGGGGCGCAAGGGGGCTCTGAAGCTCTGAGACTGCTATACCGACCCACCTGGACTGTCACCCAGAGCTCAGATAGCCTGCAAATCCAAACCACTTCCCTCACCTGGGGCGGGGAGGAGGCAGGAGGGGAAGCATCTGCCAAACTGGACTTAGGTTTGGGTGAGACGTGATGGGGCTACTGAAGCTGAATGAATACGATCAAAATGAATAAACTTCTAGACTGAGCACAAGAAAAGATGGCATTTCAAACTACCAGGTGAAGGTAAACAAAAAGTGACCACTGATAGTGAAGTTATCTAGGAGTCAGCAGGGACCTCCCCTGGTGGGTCATCTGAGTCCTGCTCACCTCATTGTGTGGGCGGATTAGGAAAAGGTGGGCAGGCTGGCCAGGAGGAGTTGGCAGAGGTGGGTGCAGAGTTCAAGGCCCCCCTGGACCCCCTACCCTGACACCAGAGCCCTGACACATACATGTTGCCAATATGTTGAGCAAAACTGACCCACCTGGGAAGCACACCCAGGAAGTAATAATGGAAGAAAAATAAAACAGGTGGAGCTAGAAAAAAGAAAGACGAGAAAAGGCCTTCCATGGGCTGCCAAACCCCTAAACCAAGCCTGAGAGCCCTAGGGGGCAGAGGCCATGCTGCATTTCTTAGGAATCACCTACTGGCTTTATCACGGTACCAAGCCCAAGGTAGGTATTTAGTAGACTGTCCTTGCACCATGCGTCTCCCTACGAAAGAATGCAACTGAGCACCTTCTGACTTCCAGTAGTGAGGCTGCTAGGGAGCGTCCTTGTACCTGGAGAGGAGCTGGGGTGGGTGGGGCAGGGTGGTGGGAGCTGGTAATGGTGGATCTGGGTAGCCAGCCCTCAGTGACCCTTCTTGGGCTGCAAAGGTGGCTGGGCTGATGCACAAATACAAACCCATCTGGGTGGCCCCTCTCACGTACATGCCAAAGAGTTCTTGTCATAGAAGAGCCACTACAACAGGTAAACACTTGGCCAGCCTGCCGGGCTCAGGAGTCCAGATTATTTTCTAGAGGGAGGGGATAGATCTGAGAGGCCAAAATGGGTTAAAAGAAAGAAAGGAAGAGAGGTCTTCCTTCCCTAACCTGTCACCCAGTCAAGGTCCAAAGGTAGGGAGCTGTCGGGGCTGAGGCACCCTGTCTGCACAAGGCACGTGTCTTCTGCCCTGCAGTGGTCCAACTGTGGTGGCCATAGTCCTGTCACAGCCCTGAGACTGATCCCGAGCCCCTGACCCCAGGCAGCACTTGAGGGGGCAGTGCCCTTTAAGTGCAGCACTCCTTCCTTCCTGAGCCTGCACCCTAGGGGTGGGCACTGGGAGCTGAGGATTCACCCCTTGCACTAACCCAGGCTGGTGTGGGCAGGTGGTCTGGGGAGCACTCCTGAATACAGTTCACTAACAGTGCAGCAATGAGTGGCTAAAATGGCCTGAGGGAGGCTTCATTCAGGATGGAAATGGGTACAAATAAAACATCACGGATCCTGAAATTAAAAATGTGTGGTTGATGGGTCTGACCTTTGGCAGTTAGGAGTTAGAATGGGGGGGGGGGGACTCCCACCTGTCTCTGGGGTCCAGGAGGGGGTGGGGGTAGCAGGAGGGGGCACAGGCGGTGGGGAAGCTATTCTCAGACTTGCAAAGAACCCCATGCTGTCCTTTAAACTTGCCATGAAGTCAAGGAGAACCAGGGGTAGGGAGAGAGGCAGGGTTAATTTTGGGTTAAAGTTTAGTTTCATAATCCAAGTTATAAAAAGAAAGAAACTGAACGGAGAAAACAACAACCAACAACACTCAACAAATCTCAAGATTTTTCTTTTTATCTCTCCCCCCAACCAGGCACAGGACCAAGGCTCATTGATAATGATTCCAAAAAAGCACTCAAGTTAAAAAACTAAACGGAAACAGGAAACATGAGGCAGTGGTGCCCCACCCCCACTCCTCCCCCAGGACTTGCAGGTACCAAGGGACACTGGCCAGAGGGCAGGTGGGCCTTGGGGAATCCGAGGAACACTAGAAGGGTATCCAGCTAGCTGGACCCTCCTGCCAGGCTGTGCCCCTCAGCTTTCTGGCAAACTGTCCCTCAGCAGCCCCCAGAGAATTCTCTGACCCCCTCCAAATAAACCCCAATGGCCGATCAGGGACGTGCATCCTTTGTAGCTCCAAGGCAGTGCCAGTTTGCATGGAACGGATTGTGACTGATGTTTTCTATGGGCCTCACTGGGCCAGTTTCTCATCACCGTGGGTTTGGGTTTTTGGCATTTGCCCTCTGGGCTTTTTATGCCCCACTTCCTGGCACCCTCACCACCAACTCCCCCCACCCCCCGGCTCATGACACTAAGCTCTTCCCTGGGTGCTCCAGTGCCCTGTCCTGGGGTGTGGGGGAGAGCTGCAAACCACCACTCAGTATCCGGAGGGGCAAGGCCAGGGTGGGAGAGGGAGCCCAGCCACAGCACATGCCCTGCTTGCCTAGGAAGGCAGAGGGCAACTGGAGAAAAAGGACAAAAGGCCCCCCTCAGGCCTGTGTCCTGGACAAATCCTGGCTCAGCCAGACCCCACAGTGCCCTCGAGAGGTTCCAGATCTCCTACAAGTTTGGTTGTGGAGATGGAAGGATGGGGGCAACTGCCTGGGAGAAAAAGCTTCAATGGCCTTGGCAGTGGGAGGCCAGGAGCTCTCTGGTCTCTGCTCAGAGAGTCCTAAAGTGCCACAGGGGCTTGGGGGACAGCAGCCCATTCACTGAGGTCAAGGATTTAGCCAGATCAATTCGCCCACCTGCCAGGTACAGGTGGGGCCCTGAGGGGGCTGGCTGCTCCAAGGCCCCAGGGCCTGTGGGATGGGCTCTGTCTGGGCTTCCCTCTCACAACCTTGAACCAGTCTGGCTGGTCCAAGGAAGGGGGCCTTGTGAACCGGGACAAGCCAAGGAGAGAAAGGACCCCAGGTACCCCAAAGCCGGTTGTCCGGTGAAGGGGAAGTCCTGAGTCAAGAGGAAATTAAGTTTTCTTTATTAAATGAGAGAACAGTCATCTGCCTTTGGTTTGCAGCCCCATGAATGTCCCTGCTAGGAGCTGCCCTAGTGCCCCGGGCTGTGGTGAGAGGAGTGCTGGACAGATGCAGCCACACAGATCCGACAGGGCTTTTACCTTCCCCTGCACACTGGGGCATGCCTGGGAGTCGCCTGGCCCGTACACCTTCCTACCTGATCCTCTCGCTGCTGCCACCGCCGCCGCCGCCACTGGTCCATAAGCTGCTGCTGGGAAGCCTGGCGGGAGAGAGAGGAGCTGGTCAAGGAGCCAACCTCCAAAGGACGAAGCCAGACCTGCCTCCCACCCTCCACACAAAAGACAAGAGTGGGAAGGGAGGTGCACAGTCAGCTTTGAGGAGGGACACAGATCAATGGCTCTTAGGCTTCTGGAAGGCACAGCATCCTTAGGTGTACTGGATTCTAGCACCCTGGTCACTCCTAGAAACTGGGTCTAGAAGGCACACAAAAGCAATTTAGGACTGCTGGGGGTTTGCTCTCAAGAACTGGACTCAGCTCCCTGCTGATCCTGTGCTGATGCACGAGGATGCCCCAGGGGTTGTCCACAGCTGGGCAAGTGTGGCTGGTTGCCTGCGCTCCTTGTGGGGTCCCGGATGAGTGATGGCGTGAACTTCAGGCAGGAAGTATGTGAGATGGCTTCATGGCCAGGACGGGTACTTTGCACAAGAGACGGCTCAGCTCTAGCTGTTATCCAAAGGCCCTGGAGGTTTGCTTGGCCATGTGAACTCCAGACTTTGTCAAAACTCCATGCCAGAACCGGAAGCCTAAGGGTGAAACATCTGGGGGGCCCTGGCTCAATGTGTGTACACGAAGCCAACTATTGAGAGTGTGCACGGGGCTGGGGGGGATTTACGTGGGGTGAGCCCTGTGGCTTTGTTCTCTCTCTCCTGAGGTATAATTATGGGGCTCTTCTGTCTAAGCCCCACAGCCCAGATGAAGCCAGCACTGGAGGGTCTCCTAGAGCTCTCTGGAGTCCTCCTTCATGAAGGTTGTGCAGTCTAAGAAATCAGCAGTCAGCAAGGCTGACCTAGCAATGGGAGGAAGTCAGGAGGACAAGGAGGTCCAAGGAGGCTGCAGAGTCCAGGTGGAGGAAGAGGTGGGTCACCCTCCCCCTAGGATTTTCTCAGCCATTAGCATGTGCACAAGGAGCTCTAGTGGGTCGGTGGTTAAAGCACTCAACTGTTAAGCAAAAAGTCAGTGGTTTGAACCTACCAACCACTTTGGAGAAAGTCTACTTCCGTACATTTACAGCCTTAGAAACCCTATGGGGCAGTTCTACTCTGTCCTATGGGGTCACTATGAGTCAGAATTGACTCGATGCAGTGGCTTTTGGTTTTTGGTACATGTGTACACACAGACACTTCCACTCACAGAGACAGAAAACCATCTTCTGCTGTCTGAGCAGATACTTGGAGGGCTGACCCCAAGACCTATTTTCAACGACTATTGTTTTAAATGATGTGCCTGAGCCAGCTGCAAAGTCAAGAAACAGCTCCCAACAGAGCTGCCCAACTTCAGCCATTGAGCCTTTCAAATAAAGAATTTCTACAGGACAAGAGGGAGGAGGACATGAAGTATTAAGGGCAAGATGCAGAGAGGAAAGAAAGGAGAGAGAGACAAAGAGGAGAAAGAGAGATCCCAGCCCCAAACAGAGCAAACTAGAAGCCCACTAAACTCTAAAACTATTGTCCTAGCTACACCAACTACTAGGGGAAAAGAAATTCAAAAGGGAACAAGGTACTCTAAAAAGGTCAGGCTAGCTACTTAAAAATGCCAATGAAGAGAGACATACTTGCATTTAAATATGGTAATAGGGCTGTTGAAGGGAAAAAAAAAAAAAAAGAGATCCAGGTGAAATCAATGTACTGGTTGTCCCTGGCTGTGGGACTTCATCTCCCCACTCCCTTGACGCCATCCCTTTCCCCCAGGGGGCAGCAGTGAGTCTTGAGGTAGACCAAAGGAAAGAACCCCCTTCCCCACCAAGTTTTTGCCCTATTTCTTCCAGGCAGGTTCTAGGTTTCTGAAGATGTGGGTACTGGCTGAACCAGCTGAAGAAAATAAGGAAGAAGTCCAGTTATTTCTCACTGTCCCAGCCCTCAGCATACCTGGTCTCCCCCCACCAGGCGCAAAGCTCAGGAGATATTTGAGGGAGGAGGAAGAGAGGTGGAGGAAAGAAGAAAGACCAACTTACAGGTTTCCTTGGAGGCACAAAAAGGTGGTGGTGATGAGGGAGAGGGTGACAGAACTGGGGGAGGGGAGTTTAGTCAATAAAAAGACTCGTTAACAAAAGGTCTGTTCTCTGGAGTTGAGTGCATTTTAGACAAAATGTCTGAAGAGAAAGGGGAAGAAAAAAAAAGAAAAACTTATCCAAGAAAAGAAATCCATTATCCTTAATGTCAGATAAGGGCTTCTGCTGGAGACTGGGCATCCGACACTGCCAAGGGCTGGACTTTAATCTCAACATCTCAACACAGGGTAAGCCAGAGTGACAGGTATGAGGGGTGGGGGCCAGGAGGACAAGAACCACCCATCTGCCCCTTACAAAGGGAACCCGGCCACCAGCCCTCCCAGGAGAGGCTCTCCCATTCTGCATCACTGTGCTCCTTCCTCTGACACATCAGGACCACTGCCCCCAAATGACCCACCTAGCCTCTTCCCAGGGGTCTCCACAGCATTTGGGATCTGGAGGGAGGGGACAGTGCCTTATCACCCTACCTCCTGACCCAGAGATCCTTGATCCTGGCCCTGATCTCCTCCTAGCCACTCCCATGGCCCCCTTCTATCCTGCTAGGCCTTCTACCCTCAGTGGTCACCCCAAGTATGTTCTTCTTGTGATCTGGTAGCTAGGCCCTGAGGTTTGAGTTCCAAGGCCAGGCCTTCTTGGTGGCTGGGTTTATGAGATGGGCAAGCATGGATCCAGGAAAGGGGGTGTGGGTAGGGTTGTCCTAAATAGAGGTTGTCGGAGGCCAAAGAATTCTGGCTTTGGCTTAAAGCTGTCCTATCTCCAGACAGACCCTTGGCTAGGATAGGTCAGGAGACCCAGCACTTGGAGCCTGGTGGAGATCACCCCTCCCAGGGCTGCCCTAGAAGGACTAGGATGGGTGGAGAGGAGAAGCTTGCACATTCACCTTGTGATCCTGCCTTCAGCATTTATCCCCAGACTTGGAGGAGGCTGGGGGCCCCTGTGGCAGGCTTCCTAGCATCTGGGTTACATCCCTGGGAACCTTCTTTCATTTTGTTTTGAAGGGAGAGGGGATCTGGGTTGGCAAGGTGAGAAAGCAACTGCCCTGGCAAGAGGTGTGAGGGGGACAGCAGGGAATTAGGCAGAAGGCTTGGCAGAGCTGTTCGTTGGGGCTGAGGCCCAAATGCTTGGTCCATAAGCACCTGCTGCTGCTCTAGCACCCTCTGCCTGAAGTGGGAGATGACCATCCACCCTCCGCTGCCAGGAAAGTGGAGGGAGGGCTCTGGCCAACACTCAGAGGAGGTAACCAGGTTCCTTCCTGGGAGGTGGGTGAGCACACAGACTCTGGAGCCTGTCTGGGTTCAAATCCTGCCTTAGCCACTTAGTAGCTGTGTGACTCTGAGCAAACTGCTTCACCTCTCCGTGCCTCAATGTCCACATCTGTAAGCGATGACATATTAATGCTAGATGAATATATGCAAAGTGCTTAGATGAATGCCTAGCAGTGAGAAAGTGTCCATGTGTTAGCTGTCATTATGCGGAAGCCTACTGGGCCTCAGCCTTGCCTTCAGGACAGGACTCTCTCTGTGCAGGGGTGGCCTGCTTTCTCCACAGTGGCCACATGCTCAGACAGCTATAAGCACACAGGTGGCCTGAATTCCTTATTGATAACAGTGATCTCATAAGCCTTCATAATGCTATGACTCCATCACGTCCATTTCCAAACCAAACCCAAACCCACTGCCTTTGAGTCAATTCCAGCCCACAGCAACCCTATGGGGAGAGCAGAACTTCCCCATAGGGTTTCCAAGGCTGTATTATCTTTATGGAAGCAGACTGCCACATCTTTCTCTCATGGAGTGGCTGGTGAGTTTGAACTGCTGACTTTTTGGTTAACAGGTGAATGCTTTAACCACAGTGCCACCAGAGCTCCTTTAACATCCATTTGGTGATGTTAAATTGACATAGCTCATAATTAGAATATGCACTCTGTTCTACTTTAACAACGATTGGCTCAGGTAAGCTGGCATAGCCTAGTGGCCTCCCACCTCTAGATGTTAGTAGTAAATGTGGCAGAAAGGAGACAACAAAGTTTGTTGATAAACTTTTAGAGGGCTCAATAGCTATTGGTTGGATATTAAGAACTTGGCTATTAGAAAGGTAGTGTGCTCTCCTGTTAGGGAATCTTACATTTAAAGAGGGCAGCTGGGTACAAAAGAATGAAGCATTAATGGTGGAATTCTAGGCTTGGGCAGGTGCCACACCATTGTTCAGTGGTGGTCAGGCCCAGAGCTCTGTTCCCCATTGTCTGAGGCTCCTCTGCCCTTTGAGTGGGATAACAGAAGGATCACAGGACTTGGCATCAAAGCCTGGTTCAGCCCTGGCCAACCCCTGCCTCGCTGTGTGACCTAGGCATGGCCCTTTACTTCTCTGGGCCCTGAGTTACTCCTCTCTACTGTGAGACTAGGCCAGATGATTGCCAAGGTCCCTTTGCTTCTGGTCCTGCGTGGGCCTGTGTCCTTGGTGAAAGAGGATGAGAAATCTAAGTCGCTCTGTGACAGGAATAGCACTGCTTCTGGAGTCAGTGCTAATACAAATACAGGGATAGTGATTTGACCAAATGAAAGCTGTTACCATCCCACTTCCAGTGAAGGAGACATGTTTCTCAACTTTCTGGAGCTGTGACATCCTATTGCTAATGAGGAGTTAATGGTGCTTCTGTTTTGCTGAGAAGCAGGTCAGTGGTTCAAACCCACCAGCTGCTCTGTGGGTGATGGGGCAATCTACTTCCATAAAGATTTATAGTCTCAGAAACCCAATGGGGGTGCTATGAGTTGGAACTGACTTGATGGCAGTGAGTTTTTTTTTCTTTTTTTTTGTATATGACACTATACCTTGTTTTTATTGCTTTGGTGGCACTTACCAGTTTCTGCCTCATTGAGGCACACTTATTTGTATGTACTCATCTTATTTCTCTTCCTGAGTGACACATTTTTCTAGGGCAGGGACTGAGTCACATGTCCCCTTACTTGTAGCCCTGCAGGACATTTTCCATAAGCATCAGTTGATGGTGGTCAGGATGCCCTGGTGCAGTGGTGAGAGCCAGGGCTGGGAGTCTCTGCTCTGGGTGAACTTAGCTCAGAGATGTGCCTAGAGGTCTAGCAGCCTCTCCATTCCCAAGATCTTCCACCCTAAGGATGGCAAACTCAAATGCCCATAGCAGCTGGGCTGGGAGCAGAAATAATCCAGCAGAATGTGCCAGAGCTATTGGCAGTGCGCTGCTCCGGGTCTAACACACTGCTTCTCAACCCTGGCTGCTCATTGGAGTCACCTGGATGGCTTTAAAAAATGCTGATGTCTAGACCCCACCCCCAAACATTCTGATTTATTTGGTCTGGGATGCAGCCTGTGTAACTCAAACAAACAAACTCACTGCCGTAGGATCAGGAACTTCAAAAGCTTCCCGAGTGATCTCAATGTGCAGCCAGGCTTGAGGACCTTGGGTTTAAAACTCATTCACTGCCACTGAGCTGATTCCAGTTCATAGCAACCCCATTGGGTTTCCAAGGCTGTAAATCTTTACAGAAGTAGATTGCCTCATCTTCCTCCCATGAAGCAGCTGGGGGGTTTGAACCTCTGACCTGGTGAGCAGCCAAATGCCTTACCCACTACACCACCAGAATTCCCTTTATTATACAAATATGATCAAAAGTAACATTTTGAAGGTGAATGAAGCTGAAATTCACTTCTGGAAATGTCACCAGATATGTATGGGTGTACCATGCCAGAACTTAAACATCATTTCATCATTTCCTCATGCTACATGTGTGTGCATGGGACTTATATGGGTGCACTATTTGCAAAAAAATATGGCACTCATCCATATGAAGAACGAGGACTAGGGTTACTTGGCCTCCTGGAAGGCTGAAGTCTCAAAGAACTCACAATCCCACAGTAGAGTAGCTGGTGTGTTTAAACTGCTGACCTCCTGGTTCGTAGCCACATGCCTTATCTACCACTAGGCCACCAGAGCTCCTTTGGTTTAAAGAGATTCATATTTTAAAGAAGTTAATTTGCAGTACCTATCTGCACACTCCTCAGAAGGAAGATGGGGCAATCTACTTCCGTAGTGATACTGCCTCGGAAACCCAAGGAGGGGTCGCTATAAGTCGGGTCCAACTCCACGGCACATAACAACAACAACAACAACAACAACAATCTGCACACTGTAATTACACCAAGTCAAGGAAGGTAAGGTCCTCTTGAAAATCAGTTGGTGAATCTTTGAGATCCACTGCAATGTTTCTACCATTCAGAGCTGAGGTTTTCAGCATACCCCTGCCCTGGCCCCACTCCTGACCATTTGGATCAGGTGGGACCCAGGTCTCTGCAGCTTCAAAAAACAAACAAAGGAATCGGTGGCCCTGGAGTCAATTCTGACTCATGGTGACTCCATGTCTGGTGGCATAGTGGATAAGGCAATTGGCTGCTAATCAAAAGGTCAGCGGTTCAAACTCACCAGCTGCTCTGCAGAAGGAAGAAGATGGGATGATCTACTTCCGTAAAGATTTCCAGCTTCTGAAACCCAAAGGGGTTGCTATGAGTCGGAATTGACTCGATGGCAGTGAGTTAGGTTTTTGGTTTTGGTGCTCCATAGGGTATTTGATGGCTGTGACCATTTGGAAGTAAATCGTTCAGCTTTTCTTCTGAGATGCCTCTGGGTGGAATCAAACCGCCAACCTTTCAGTTAATAGTCAAGTGCTTAATCATTGGTGCAACCCAGGGATTCTGATGTGCAGTGTGGGCAGAGAATGCCTGATTTATAGGAATCTCTGGGGGTCTTCTCTGTTTGTAGTAAGCATTGGTAACTGCCCCCTGCCCGCCTGCTGTGAAGAATCAGGCCAGGAAATCTTTTGCCCCTTGTCCTTCCCAGTTACTCCCCGGGGAGTGGTCCTGGCTCAGTCACTACCTATTTCTGTGACCTTGGATGAGTCAGAGGCCCTTCTGTGCCTCTCACAAAAAGAGATGAGAGGATTCTGAGGTTCGTTATGGCCCCGCCAGGCTGTGATTTGGAGGGAATCTCTGTAATGTGCATTCCCAGACCCAAGTGGCCCATTAGCAAAGACAATTTTCCCCACATTGTGCCTGCTTCAAGCACTCTCTGTCCCTCCCCAGCGCGCCCTGTGTCTCCCCCACCAGCAATTTCTATAGCTGTTTCAAACACTCTTGGCTAAACGCAATGTTGCTTTGCTGAATCCAAACACTACAAAATAGACAGCCAAAAAAAGAAGAAATTGTCACCCAGAATGTAGGAAACACGTCCTAAAAGAGTTTGGAAACGTTGCTATCTGTTATTCCGGCTGGCCCAGGACCATCCACACCTCCGGGGCAGGCCTGCCTGGTGAGAGGGGGCTGGCTCTTTAAGGGAAATCTATAGCTTTGACTTCTGTGTAGAAGAAAGAGAGGGGGAGGCTGCAATGGGATGAGGGTGGAAAAAGTTGGATGGCACATTTTGGGAATGGTTCTGATGAGAAAGTTTTCATTGCCAGTGAGTTGATTCTGACTCATACTGACTCTATAGGACAGAGTAGAACTGTTCCCATAGCATTTTCAAGGTTGTGAATCTTAATGGAAGCAGACTGCCACATCTTTCTCCCACAGAGCTGTTGGTGGGTTCAAATCACTAACCTCCAGAGGACCTAAAGAGGAAAAAAACTTGATAGCCAGGTAACGCATTTACATGACCAAATTAAAATTTTGCTTTGAAGGAAGAGTTCCTGGTATTCAAAAACCTTTTTAAGGAGCAAGCCTGACATCCCCTGAGGATTGATTCCAGCAGTGATATAGCCATGAGCCCTCTGGACCGAGGAGAGGCTGGAGCTACTGCTGGGAGGAGGAAGGACTGAAGAAGTATATGGGCCAGCAACTCCTAAGGTGCAGCTGCCTAGGAAAATGACAGTCATTTGGAACCCGGCAAATATTCCTTCTAAGCAGAAGGCAGAGGGAGCCACATGCAAAAGCCAGGCCTGTCTGCCAGGAGCAGGCAGGGGTGGCATCTTCCAGGCCTGGTCTCTGGATCCTCCCAGTTGCTTAAGGGAGGAAAGAGGCATGGGGGTCAAGTGTCTCAAGGGTGCTATCCCCTACAGCAGAGAAACGGCACCCAAACTGTCCAGGGCAATTTTCGATGCCATTTGCTGTGTAGCTTATTTTTTCAGAAATATGTATCTCTTGAAAGAAGGGCTGCTTATGCACAGGGAGAGAGCTCAGGGGGCAGGAGTATATGGAGGGATGGATACTGGGAAGAGGTAACTATGGGGAAGAAGTGGGAGGGGAGCTGTTGCATTGAGGTAAACTGTGGTCCATGACATGAGACAAAGTATATGTGAACTGTTGTATGGAAAGTGAATTTGCTCTGTAAATCTTCACCCAAATCACAATAATAATAATAAAAAGAAATATGTATCTCTTTAGACATTTTGATGGGGATAAAGGGATAGTGTGTTACACCATCCAACCTTTGTGAGGTTTTATAAAGTTTTGTTGCAGAGAGCCTCAGTTTGGATGAAAGGGTTTGTGGACGCATGAAAACAGAAGTCAAGCAGCACCTTTGGAAACAAGAAGATCCCCAGAAGAGGCAAATACAGACCCTGAGTGGGGGCCAGGAATGAAAGGTGTGCATTTGCTGCAGGTCCTTCTGACTACAAGGTGCTCTGAGAACCAAGCACAGCACTGGCTGCCACCAAGTCTCCAAAGACCAAGGGAGAGTGAGGCTTGATTCCCTTCCACCCTGAAGCACTTGGCAGCTTCTGATCCACTCCTAAAAGAGTGATGCTCCAGCATGGGAGTGGGCCGTGGGGTCAACCCAGCCTGTCTCCCCAGCTTAGAACATGGGGCCACTGGCTGTGCAAGGAGTGCCTTCTCAGTGGCTCCCTTCATCCCCCCGCAGCCTCTCCAGGCCCACAGTGGGCATTCCATAGGCATTCCTCCTGCCTCCCCTCTCCTATTGGGTGCTGTTCCTAACCCAGGCTATGCACTGAAATCCTGAGAGAATCGGTCTAGGGTGTAGTCTGGACACTGGGAACTTTAAAAGCTCCACAGGGATGATTGAGACTGGAGGCGTCCCTGAGATTCCTATCCTGAGACACTCTTCAAACCCTGAACTGCACCTTGTAGCTAAATAACAGACCGGCTCACAAAATGATAAGTATCACCCTTAAGTAGAGTGTTTCTTTAAAAAATCACCTATATGAGACCAAAGGGTCAATAATTACTTTGAAACAAAGATGAGAATGTAAGGGAGCATGGGAACCAGATTAATGGAAACAACAATCAGAAGGGAAATAATGAACGTTCATCCATGGTGAGAAATGTAACCAAGGTCACTGAACAATATGTGTAGAGACTGTTGAATGGCAAACTAAACTGCTGTGTAAACTTTCACGGAAAACAGTAAAACAGTATTTAAAAGAGACAAAGCTTCCCAGGGGATTCTCACGTGCAGGCAGATCCGAGAAGGCTGCATTAGGCACCGTTGCTCAGGTCCGGGGATGCTTCTGGGAAGCAGGTAGCAGAAGTCCTATCTGGGGACCTCGGCCCAGCATCCTTTGTCCAGGGTCCTTTCTACCAATCCTTCTCAACATCCAGTACCTTCATTCACCCAGAACTTCTGCAGGGAACTGCATTTGAGCTCTCAACTTGAGACCCCTTGCCTTCTCAATATTTACTGATCACCTACTACGTGCCAAAGACTGTCCTAAGCACCGGAACCATAGCGGTGACCAAAGCACACAATCCCTGCTCTCACTGAGCTGACATTCACTGGCCCATCATGGCCCCCTAGGTGGGACTGGGGTTCCAGGAATCAGGCTGCACATAAACCAACTCCCTGTAAGGACAGAAAAATAGGCTAAAGCTAAGTTGGATCTTGGGTTAATGGGGGCTATGGCTCATTCTTCCAGGGTGAAAATGGGGGTATCATTCCTTAGATTCCTTTAGCGTGGAGTCCCTGCCTGTGTCTGCTTCAGAGTTTTCTCGTAGCTGAGTTCAAAGGACCTGGACTTGCTTGAAGATGGACAATCAGAGGATTTATCCCTGAGGATGGGGGAGGGTAGGGGTGGTCATTCCAACTCTCTGCTACAAGTTCAAGGACATAAGTGCAAAGGGGATGCAGTTATTTCCAAGACCATGATCTCATCTAGCTCCCTGACAGTAGCACCACTTTGATTCCATCCAACTGAATTAAAATCAGTTAGGGGGAAAAAAAAAAAAAAAATCACTGAAATTGGCACTGGGACACAGATGACCAAAACATAGATCTTTAGCCCTTTTAGTGACAACTCACCAGGATAGGAGCAGGGGACAAATCTCTGCCTTTCAGGGCCCTAGAGAGTTCCACTTTTCATCCTTGGCCCAACCATCCTAGGTGGTAATGGCTGGGCTGGCCAGGAGACCCACATCAGCAGTGAATGACACATTGCAAGGGTTTTGGCACCAGCCCCTGGCCCAAGGAGGACACTGTGCTCAGCATCACTTTCTCTCCAGCAAATTCAAGGGAAAGAATGGCCACATGGCGTTCATTCCAAATCTAGCCCTCACTGCCCTATGCCAGTAGCTTGTGACTCCTGGACAGATGAGGGACACTCATTATACACAGAACCAATACCTGCCTGCCTCTCTGAGACAAAGACCTTCAAAACTAAGCAAGTCCAGACCATGGTTTCTAGGGCGATGCCAGCAAGCTACTTTGAGAGTTTCTCCTTCCACACCCCTACCTTCTCATAAACACGACAGTGATTTCTGTCTTTGAGAAAACTCTCCCACCTCCCACCAATGGGGATCAGGGCAAACCACACTGATCTCACCTTCTGGTCCTTCTAGATTTCACCATCCAAATGATTTTTCACACTTCTCCCACAGTTTCAGATGTCCAACTGCCAGAGAAAGAGTCAAAATTCGGCTTCCTCCCAACCGAGTCTCTTGCTAAGCCATTCAAACCCTAAACTCTCTTGGGGCCTCCACACGTGCCTGCCTTTCCCGCAGCCTCATTCTATAAGGGCCTTCTCAGTGGATCCACCACAGTGCAATTCCTCACACCAATTCTATGGTGCCTCCCAGCCAGGGACCAGGAAACACTCAAGCCTTGAGCACCACGAGGCTTTGTGCTCACAGAGTCCAGGTTCCTGCCTTGGCTCCGACACTAGCTCAGGGGCAAATGAACCTCTGTGAATCTCAAATTTTCTCCTTTAAGAAATGGGGGCAACTCTCCCCTTTTTGTCTGCTGTGTTGAATGTTGAATAACCAACCACTGCTATCCTGGGCACTGACCCTTGTATTGGAGGATCATGGAATCGAGGAGTCTTGGGGGAGAGTCTAGGATGTGAGGGAGGCACTCGGGAGGCTCAGGACAGCAATTATTTACCAACCACCACAGAAAAGGTTAAGATTTATAATAGCCACTGGATCACAATCACTGCATGCTAGCCCTAGTAGATAGGGTAGATCAGAGAACAGCCTTCTCTGTGCCTTAGTTCTTTCACTGATAAAACAAAACAGCTTGATGCTGAGAAAAATAACCCTCACATGGGCCATAATAATAGCAACTACTATTTGACCACGTCCCCTGGCCAAGAAGCGTCCATGCACTGTCTCAATGACCCTTCCTTCGTTACAATGCTACAAGACTTTGTATATGTGTGTGTGTGTGTGTGTGTGTGTGTGTGTGTGTATATATATATATAAATAAGCCCATTGGCTTTGAGTCAAGTCTGACTCACAGTGATCCTGTAGGACAGAGTAGAACTGCCCCATAGTGTTTCCAAGGCTGTAATCTTTATGGAAGCAGCCTGCCACATCTTGCTCAAGCAGAACGGCTGGTGGGTTCAAACTGCTGATCTTCTGGTCAACAGCCAAGTGTTTTAACTACTGTACCACTAGGGCTCCTGAGGAAGACATGACCAGCCCATTTAACAGATGAGGAAGTCAAGGCCCAGAAATGTTTCAGTATATGATGGTGGTTTTAAGGCATGAAGGCCCAGAAATGTTTCAGTATATGATGGTGGTTTTAAGGCATGAAGGC